>NW_027507764.1:33088159-33427565 GCF_037356315.1 Lithobates pipiens | reverse complement strand
GAGTGATGTCCTAGAGCCTCTGGGGGGAGTAGAGCTCCCAGCACAGGAGTCACCTCCAAACAGCTGCACCCTGGACTCTGCTCCCAGACTGCAAGGCTGAAGAATATTTAGGGACTGCTTCCCCATCTTCTAGGCCCACCTTCCCAGGGATTGGTGGAAACTCCATAAATATTTAGACTGCAGCCTCTGTCCCTCCGCCCCTCACCTCCCTACATAACCTTCTATGTAGCCCCAAAGGAAGGCGTGAAGAGGAATACTATAAAGTGTCGCTTGACTTCCTGTACAAGTAAGAGCTCCTCCACGCCTACCCTCCCTTATTGCACTTTATAGCCCTCTCCTCTTCTGGAAGTGTCTGATTACTGTGTTTGCTGACCCAGCTCCTCCACCCATCATTGCACATCATAGCCCTCACCTCTACTGGCAGTGTCTAATTGCTGTCTGTCCTGACCCAGCTCCTCCATCTCTCCCTCATTGCACTCCATAGTTCTCTCCTCTTCTCGGAGTATCTAATTACTGTCTGTGCTGACCCAGCTCCTTCACTCCTACCTTCTCTCACTGCACATTATACCCTGTTTCCCCCGAAAATAAGACCTAGCGTGATTGTCGGTGATGGCTGTAATATAAGCCCTACCCCCCCAAATAAGCCCTAGTTAAAGTCCTTGAAGGGCTTATTTTCAGGGTAGGGCTTATTTTTGGGGAAACAGGGTAGCTTTGACCTCTTCTGAAAGTGACTAATACCTGTGCTGGCCCAGCTCCTCTGTCCCTGCCCTCCCTCATTGCTTAACACCATTGCTTACCATAGCTCTCATCTTTTCTAGAAGTGTCTAATGACTGTCTGTGCTGGCCCAGCTCCTCCCCCCTCCCCCACTCTTCACCTCTCTACCTAACCTTTTATGAAGCTACCAAGGGAGGAGTCGGAGTCTACTGGGGCTGCTGACATCACATCCAAGATGGCGGCACCCAGAAGCAGTCTCATGGGAGGATTTTACCAGTAAATCACATACCTAAAATACATTAAATGATCATATACACTTATGAAAAGGTTGTTGTGTAAATGAATGGTCTGGTGACCGGGCCTCTTTAAAGTTGGGCTTTAAAACATGACAGGGATCTGCTGCGCTTTACTCGCTGTATTTGTAAACAGCTGTGCTGCTTATCACAGAGTTATGTATAGCACTTCCTGTCTCTGGGTTGTTGGGTTGGAAACCCCCAGGAAGAAAAAGCGAAGAGAGTCTGCGCTCACATTTCCTCAGTGACATCGCTGTGAGGGTGCCAACCGCCAGATGGGTGACACCTTAGGCGCAGCATCAGGGGTCACAGGGGTTGCAATCCACGACCCAGCCAATGCTTCAGAGGGCCCGTGCAGCCTTCATCTCACATATCATTGTGCCCCCCCATAGAGCAGCCCGTGCCTGTGTGTAGATGGCGAGGTCTTCCGAGAGGCTGGCTTGTAAGGAACGTAATGTGACAGATCATGCCCTTTCCCTCCACATAGGGAGGATGGGGCAGCTGATTGGAGGAGGATGGTTACGTGCTGAGGGGAATATTAACCAAGTAGTGCACAGTTGCGAGTGGTACACGGACAACCCCATCCCTGTGTCCTCCCTGTCCCTGGCCCTCTGTGAGCAGGTCCTCTCCCTTGTCATCTCCCCCCCACTTCTCACTCCAGGTCAGTCCCTGTTGATCCCGCCTCACCTCCCTCTTCAGTCATAATGGGGGTCCGGGCGGGGAGGGGAGATGTGGAGGGACTTAGAGCACTCTACAGTCCAGGACACAGAGCTGGGGGACGTCTAAAAATGAAAAGGGAATAAGACTTCCCCGGACTCCCCCTGTACTGGGGGGGAATGACAGGAGCCAGCATGGGTGAGGGGGAGGGGTGAGAACTGGACATGCTGGGACTTGTAGTGTGCAGGCAGTAGGGGGACCTCTGTGTGACATGAGGGGACCCCAACACTGGCTTAATGTCAGGGGTCGCAATAGCTGTGCAGTGTTATATAGGAAGAAAATTATTGGGGGGGTGACACCAGATGGCACTAACCCTAGTGATGCCACTGCATGTACTGTGCATGGAAAAGCTGCTGCTGAATCCAGACCAGAAACAGGGGTTATTAGGCAAGTGCTCCTATGTTTTAATAGGTTGACTCTGAGTTCCAGTGCCACACCATTGTTTTTGCTGGTGAGAAGCTGCAGCAGGCTGGTTGGTCAACAGCTGGAGGATCTCCTCATCAATGCTGATCTTGTCTTCAGGTTGCAGGTTGCAGTAGGGACTTTGCTCCCAATTACTTTGATTAGTTAATGATTCATTTTTCAGGAAGGGAATCCCCTCTGTTCACAGAGGCCCTGTCCTAGGTGGAGGCCCTTCCAACTTTATTATCAATCCCTCTCTTCCACTTAGCGAAAGCCCTGGTTCTCTTGTTTATCTACAGGTTTCTCTGGGGAGAACCATTTCTCATAACCCTTCCAAAAAGGGTTTTTTATACAGCTATCTGTAAATTGCTGAATTGCTTATCACAGAATTGCTTATGTATAGCACTTCCTGTCTCTGGGTTGTTGGGTTGGAAACCCCAGAAAGAGGAAGTGAAAAAAGAGAGCCTGAGCCCACATATCTTGCTAAATCCAGACCAGAAGCAGGAATAATTGGGCAAGTGCTCCTATGCTTAGATGTTTAATAGGTTGACTCTGGGTTCTAGTGCCACACCACTGTTTCTGCTAATGAGAAGCTGTGTTCCAGGCTGGTTGGACAGCAGCTGAAGGATCTCCTCATCAATGCTGATCTTGTCTTCAGGTCGCTGGTTGCAATAGGTCCTTTGCTCCAAATTACTTTGATTAGGTTACTGATTCATTTTCCAGGAAGGGAATCCCCTCTGTTCACAGAGGCCCTGTCCTAGGTGGAGGCCCTTCCAACTTTATTATCAATCCCTCTCTTCCACTTAGCGAAAGCCCTGGTTCTCTTGTTTATCTACAGGTTTCTATGGGGAGAACCATTTCTCATAACCCTTCCAAAAAGGGGTTTTTATACAGCTATCTGTAAATTGCTGCCTTGCTTATCACAGAATTGCTTATGTATAGCACTTCCTGTCTCTGGGTTGTTGGGTTGGAAACCCCAGAAAGAGGAAGGGAAAAAAGAGAGCCTGAGCCCACATATCTTGCTAAATCCAGACCAGAAGCAGGAATAATTGGGCAAGTGCTCCTATGCTTAGATGTTTAATAGGTTGACTCTGGGTTCCAGTGCCACACCACTGTTTCTGCTAATGAGAAGCTGTGTTCCAGGCTGGTTGGACAGCACCTGAAGGATCTCCTCATCAATGCTGATCTTGTCTTCAGGTCACTGGTTGCAATAGGTCCTTTGCTCCAAATTACTTTGATTAGGTTACTGATTCATTTTCCAGGAAGGGAATCCCCTCTGTTCACAGAGGCCCTGTCCTAGGCGGAGGCCCTTCCAACTTTATTATCAATCCCTCTCTTACACTTAGAAAGCGCTGGTTCTCTTGTTTATCTACAGGTTTTTTATGGGGAGAACCATTTCTCATAACCCCTCCAAAAAGGTTTTTTTGTGCTACTATCTGTAAATTGCTGTGTTGCTTATCACAGAATTACTTATGTATAGCACTTCCTGTCTCTGGGTTGTTGGGTTGGAAACCCCAGAAAGAGGCAGGGAAAAAAGAGAGCCTGAGCCCACATATCTTGCTAAATCCAGACCAGAAGCAGGAATATTTGGGCAAGTGCTCCTATGCTTAGATGTTTAATAGGTTGACTCCTGGGTTCCAGTGCCACACCACTGCTTCTGCTTCAGGTCGCTGGTTGCAATAGGTCCTTCGCTCCCAATTACTTTGATTAGGTTACTGATTCATTTCCTAGGAAGGGAATCCCCTCTGTCACAGAGGCCCTGTCCTCGGCGGAGGCCCTTCCAACTTTATTATCAACCCCTCTCCTCCACCTAGAAAGCCAAGTGCTCCTATGCTTAGATAGGTGGACTCTAGGTTCCAGCACCACACCACTGTTTCTGCTAATGAGAAGCTGTGTTCCAGGCTGGTTGGACAGCAGCTGGAGAATCTCTTCATCATTGCTGATCTTGTCTTCAGGTCGCTGGTTGCAACAGCTCCCAATTACTTTGATTAGGTTACTGATTAATTTTCCGGGAAGGGAATCCCCTCTGTTCACAGAGGCCCTGTCCTAGGTGGATGCCCTGCCAAGTGCCAACTTTATTATCAATCCCTCTCTTTCACTTAGCGAAGGTTCTGGTTCTCTGGTTTATCTACAGGTTTCTATGGGGAGGACCATTTATCATAACACATATAACAATATAAAAGGGGCAATAACAGCTTTAGATTCACTTGGTTTGGCCCATTCAGTGGTGGCCTCCAATGTTTGTAGGATTCTGCCCGTGTTTTGCCTTTCATAACAGACGGATCTCCAGAAGATAAAGACACATTGAAAAAATACTTTTGCTTTGCTACACATAAGCCGACGTTCCGGTGTGTCACTTCCTCAATGACCCAACCCTGAGGTAACAGAATACGGACCCAATCTGTCAGGGATATCCGCCATTATTAATCAAACATTCATTGTTTTGCAATCTTGTCTGGGTATTCAAAAAAAAAACAAAAAAAAAAAACCCCAAGAATATCTTGAAACAAAATAAAATAATATGCCGTGACAAAAAAAAGGAAAGGCTGCAAGTTTACGAGGAAAAAAAATGAAGTCTTCGATGACTCAAAGCTCACATTTATCACTGCTTAACTGCTGACACTTTTCATGTCGGAGAACATAATTTGGTTGTGAAATGTCATGGCGTTCTACCGCTTTATTAAATGGTGCTGAGTGAAGAGAATTCCTGGACGTTCGGGATAAATTGAACCTTGTCATAAGAAGAGCAGGATTGTGTCAAATACATATGTTGAGAGTCTGAAAAGATACGGCGAGCTCCACGTCTGTGGCAGAACGCAACGATCGACACCTGATAACCTAAAATCCTATTTATAGTGGACAGAAAATTATTTAAAAAATAAAAAAACAAAAATAATACGTGACACCATGTTTCACATTTCATATTATAAATATTCAAATGCCATCAAAAACATTAGTAGTCAATAAAATATTCATAATGATAAAAACAATAAAATAATAACAATATGTCATAAACTTAAATACTTCTTAAATAGTAATAACCAATCATATGATAATAATAATAATAATACATAAATATCAATCATTCATAAAATAGTAATAACCATTCATATAATAATAATGATGATAAAATTAGTAATAATTAATTAACTCGAAAAATTCCTAAAATAGTAACACCCATTCATACCGCATAAAAAAAATAACAATGATAATAATAATACTAAGTGGTGCCATGATCCACATTTCATATTATAAATATTCAAATGCCATTAAAACCATTAGTAGTTAATTAATAACAATAATAATAATAATAACAATACAATTTCATGAACGTTAATTCTTTAAGTTGTTATCATTCATATGATGATGATAATAATAATAATAATAATAATAATAATAATAATAATAATAATTCATAAATGTCAGTAATTCAGAAAATAGCAATAACCATTCATATAATAATAATAATGATGATAATAAAAATAATATTAGTAATAATAACAATTAGTTAACTCCAATAATTCATAAAATAGTACTAGCTAAATAAGCTATAATATAATAATAATAATAATAATATTTAATAGTAATAAGTGGTGCCATGATCCATATTTCATAATATAGATATTCGAATGCCATTAAAACCATTGGTAGTCCAGTAATGTCTGATCTCCAATAATTGATAAAATAGTATTAAAATTATAATATTAAAATATTAATAAAATAGTAATAACAATAATAACAATAATAATACTAAGTGGTTTTATGATCCACATTGAATTTTATAGATATTCAAATGTCATTGAAACCATTAGCAGTCCAGTAATTCTTTATCTCCAATAATTGATAAAAATAGTATTAAAATTATAATATTAAAATATTAATAAAATAGTAATAACAATAATAATACTAAGTGGTGTTATGATCCACATTGAATTTTATAGATATTCAAATGTCATTGAAACCATTAGCAGTCCAGTAATTCTTTATCTACAATAATTGACAAAATAGTAATAAAATAATAATATTAAAAGAGTCATAACATAGTAATAACAATAATAATAGTAATAAAAATAAAAATAATAATACTAAGTGGTGTTATGATCCCCATTGAATTTTATAGATATTCAAATGTCATTGAAACCATTAGCAGTCCAGTAATTCTTTAGCTCCAATAATTGATAAAAATAGTATTAAAATTATAATATTAAAATATTAATAAAATAGTAATAACAATAATAATACTAAGTGGTGTTATGATCCCCATTGAATTTTATAGATATTCAAATGTCATTGAAACCATTAGCAGTCCAGTAATTCTTTATCTACAATAATTGATAAAATAGTAATAAAATAATAATATTAAAAGAGTCATAACATAGTAATAACAATAATAATAGTAATAAAAATAATAATACTAATTTGTGTCATGATCCACATTTAATTTTATAGATATTCAAATGCCATTAAAACCATTAGGAGTCCAGTAATTGATCTCCAATAATTGATAAAATAGTAATAAAATAATAATACTAAAAGAGTAATAAAAAAGTAATAACAATAATAATAGTAATCACAATAATAATAATAATACTAATGCCGCGTAACACACGAGCGGACTTTTCAACATCCAAAGTCCGACGGACTGAGTCCGTCAGACTATTCGATCGTGTGTGTTGGCTGCAACGGATGACTCGCCAAAGTCCGAAGGACTTTAGAATATGGAACATGCTTCAAATTTTTCCGAAGGAACTCCGCCGGACCCGGTCCCTTCGAAAAATTCGCTCGTGTGTATGCTACTCCGACGGACTAAAACCGACGCTAGGGCAGCTATTGGCTACTGGCTATGAACTTCCTTATTCGAATCCAGTCGTACGTCATCACGTTCGAATCCGTCGGAGTTTAGTGTGATCGTGTGTGGCCAAGTCCGCTCAGCCGAAAAGTCTGTCAGAACTCCGTCGGAATTCCAGCAGAACTCCGGCAGAACTCCTTCGGAAGTCTGTCGGACATAAGTCCTCTCGTGTGTACGGGGCTTTAGAGGTGTCATGATCCACCTTTAATTTTATAGATATGCAAATGCCATTAAAACCATTAGCTGTCCAGTAATTCTTGATCGCCAATAATTGATAAAATAATTAAAAAATAATAATATTAAAAGAGTAATAAAATAGTAATAACAATAATAATAGTAATAACAATAATAATACTAAGCGGTGTCCTGATCCACATTTGATTTTATAGATATTCAAGTGCCATTAAAACCATTAGCTGTCCAGTAATTCTTGATCGCTAATAATTATTAAAATAGTAAGAAAATAATAATATTAAAATAGTAATACTGTAACCAATCAAATAAAAGAAAACATAAATAAATATAATATTAATAGGAATAATAGTAATACCAATACTAATGATCTCAAATAACTCATAAAATAGTAATAACTATTCATAATAATAGTTATAACAAATGTTGCCATGTTCCAAATGTATAATATAGATATTCAAATGCCATTAAAACCATTAGTATAAAAGTATTCAAATAAAGGAAAACATATTAACGATAATATTAATAGAAATAATATTAATACCAATACTAATGAGCTCAAATAACTCATAAAATAGTAGTAACTAAATTAACTATTAATATAATTATATAATAATAATAATAATAATAATAATAACAAATGTTGCCATGTTCCAAATTCATGATATAGATATTCAAATGCCATTAAAACCATTAGTACAAAGGTATTCAAATAAAATAAAAAATAAATAAAAAATAATGTTAATAGAAATAATATTAATACCAATATTAATGATCTCAAATAACTCATAAAATAGTAATAACTAAATTAACTATTCATAATTATAATAATAATAGTAATAACAAATGTTGCCATGTTCCAAATTTATAATATAGATATTCAATTGCCATTAAAACCATTAGTATAAAATCTGTACCTTAATATTCTGACAATAATTGGTGATAAAACTAGACAAAAAAATATTGCAAATTAAAGCATCTGGTAACAATGTTGCAATACTTCTTGTCCGCTTTTAGCCTCTATTATTGCAGGCATTTTAAGGTACAGATTTTATACTAATGGATTATAAAATGAAAATTAAATTGTTTTAATAAATGGTTTTAATGTCATTTGAATATGTGTAATACAAATTATGGACCATGGCACCATTATTATTATTATTATTATTTGAATTACTGGAGCTTTATGAAATATTGGAGGTTGAGGTGCTTTTTCTGATAACTGAATTATTTTATGAATTATTGGATTATTTTTTTAATATGATGATTATTATTATATTTTTTTATATAATGTGGTAAGAACACTGATATGGCTACAATCACATTAAACCCTTTAGAATGAAAAGAAGATTTTGGGGTGACACCTCTGTAGGTTTTCTTGCAATAGTGAAGTTGAACTTGTTTACCCCGATTATACGCCAGACGTTCGCTCTATGGTCAGAATCAGCGCCGTGCTTTCTCATTACCGATAGGTGCTGTGGGTGTGTCTTCCCTTTAATTAGAAGAGATAAAAACTGTTTGATGTGCAATTTTAACTCTGGCCTGTGATAGCCAAAATGTTCAACTGTCTTTTAACTTTATTCAGTTTTTCCCTTTTTTGAAAAAAATACAAGCAAATAGACACTGCTTTATTTTTTATTTTTTTAAACGTATTCTCCCTACAAGAAAATAGTATTTTTACTATTGTAATTTCCATTTAGAAAGGAAAAAGTGTCCTGCTCCACCTCTATGTAATTTTTCTCCGTTTTATTGAATTGCATAAGGTTTGTACTGTTTTTTTAATATGCTGACATCTAGTGGCAGATTTGGGCCACTACCACTTGTTTACTATGTAATTTTGCTTCCTCTGTCCTCCCCTCCTTGTTAGTGCTAGGTAGTTTAGTCCTAGTAGGACCCTCCCCTTTTCTTCAGTGTTCCCTCAGTCAGTGTTTGTACTTTGTAGAGACAGGGCTTAGGAAAATGATTGTCTTTTTACAATTCAAAGGTTTGTTAGAGAACCCTAGCGAACAAACAGTGCCAATGAACACACCAGACAGGTCAGGGATAAAGTTGTGAAGAAGTATATACAGCTTATTCAGCCCCCTTTACTCTGATACCCCTAACTAAAATCTAGTGGAACTAATTGCCTTCAGAAGTCACCTAATTAGTAAATAGAGTCCACCTGTGTGTAATTTAATTTCAGTATAAATACAGCTGTTCTGTGAATCCCTCATGGGGTTTGTTAGAGAACCCTAGTGAACAAACAGCATCATGAAGGCCAAGGAACACACCAGACAGGTCAGGGATAAAGTTGTGGAGAAGTATAAAGCAGGGTTAGGTTATAAAAAAATATCCCATGCTTTGAACATCTCACGGAGCTCTGTTCAATCCATCATCGGAAAATGGAAAGAGTATGGCACAACTGCAGACCTACCAAGACATGGCCGTCCACCTAAACTGACCGGGCCGGGCAAGGAGAGCATTCATCAGAGAAGAGCCAAGAGGTCCATGGTAACTCTGGAGGAGCTGCAGAGATCCACAGCTCAGGGGGGAGAATCTGTCCACAGGAAACCTATTAGTCGTCTCTCCACAAATCTGCCCTTCATGGAAGAGTGACAAGAAGAAAGACATTGGTGAAAGAAAGTCATAAGAAGTCCCATTTGCAGTTTGTGAGAAGCCATGTGGGGGACACAGCAAACATGTGGAAGAAGGTGATCTGGTCAGATGAGACCAAAACTGAGCGATATATGTGGTGGAAAAATGAAAACTGCACATCACCCTGAACACACCATCCCCACTGTGAAACATGGTGGTGGCAGCATCATGTTGTGGGGATGTTTTTCTTCAGCAGGGATAGGGAAGCTGGTCAGAGTTGATGGGAAGATGGATGGAGACAAATACAGGACAATCTTAGAAGAAAACCTGCTATAATCTGCAAAAGACTTGAGACCGGGGAGGAGGTTCACCTTCCAGCAGGACAACGACCCGAAACATACAGCCAGAGCTACAATGGAATGGTTTAGATCAAAGCATATTCAAGTGTTAGAATGGCCCAGTCACAGTTTAGACCTAAATCACATTGAGAATCTGTGGCAAGACTTGAAAATCGCTGATCACAGACGCTCTCCATCCAATCTGACAGAGCTTGAGATATTTTAAAATAGAAGAAGAATGGGCAGAAATGTCCCTCTCTAGATGTGCAAATCTGGTAGAGACATCCCCAAAAAGACTTGCAGCTGTAATTGCAGTGAAAGGCGGTTCTACAAAGTATTGACTCCGGGGGGCGCCATACAAATGTACCCCCCACACTTTTCACATATTTATTTGTAAAAAGTGTTAAAGACCATTTATCATTTTCCTTCCACTTCACAATTATGTGCCACTTTGTGTTGGTCTATCACATAAAATCCCAATTTCAGGGGGAATGAATACTTTTTAAGGCACAGTAGTTGTATATAAAATGCACGTTGTATCTATGAAAAAGTTTCCCAGTGCTAAACATTTCATCCAATTTTTGAATTGCTGCATTTGTAAATTTCAAAAGCCAGTATAAAGCAATAGTAGTGGTAAAAAAGCACTTATCAGTTTAAGTATTCTTTTTTTGAATAATTCTCCTTTAACAGGGCGTGGCAGGGGGTGTGTCCTATGCCTACATACTTTTGCTAATAGGTGTCTCCATTTTCCATCACAAAAAGTTGAGAGGTATGTGTTAGTGGGGTATGTCATTTCCCCCACACTCACATTTCAGGGAGCTCTGTGCTCCAGCTCTGCAGTGTATGAAGTCAGATTCCTGCCTGCTGGAGCTGAGAAAAATCCTTTGCTCTGTGTGTTTTAGTAAGCTCTAAAGGAGAAATGGCTGCAGATAGACAGGTACAACTTATAGAGGAGGATTTATTTAACCTCTGTGTATCGTGTGAGGTTAGTGCAGATCTCACAATTACGCCTTCGCTCTCCCGTACCTGCAGCTAGTTCCATGGGGTTTCGGTGTCGCGGGTTTGGTCCGGAATACTGGGGGCACCAACCGCTAGGGAGGGAGTCAGAGCCCCGATCCCCTCGTTACTGGAGGACCCCTTCACCCATGTCATTTCCCAGCTGGCTGGTTGCTATAGCATTCCCACCAATCCTGGTTAGCTATAGTAACTGCACGTTAACCTACAAATCAATTACTATAACAATATATTGACATCTTAATACCCAATAAACATATGGAATCTGTTTGGCATCTAATGTTGTAAACTTAATAAGATCTTATTAAAGCGGTTGTAAACCCGCTGAAGTTTTTTTTTTTTTTTTTTACTCACCTGCAAAGGAAAAGGCATAATGAGCTAGTATGCACCGCATACTAGCTCATTATGAAATACTTACCTTAGAACGAGGCCCCGACATCTGGCCCGATCCACGCCGAGGGAGCTGACATGTTCCCTCTGCGTTTCTTCTGGGTATCGCGGCTCCGGTGATGTGAGTGGCCGGAGCGGCGATATCGTCACTCCCATGCATGCACACGGGAAATTTCTTCCCGGCAGGGTCCGGCGTCTGCTGGACTTTCAGCCGAGAATCCCCTGTGCGCATGCGCCACTGCAGTCAGCGGCACATTGCGAAGGGAATATCTCCTAAACCGTACAGGTTTAGGAGATATTTGTTTTTTACCTACAGGTAAGCCTTATTATAGGCTTTCCTGTAGGTAAAAGTCCAAAAATTTACTATACAACCACTTTAAAGTTGTTGTAAACCCTTACAAACCACTTTGACCTACAGGTAAGCCTAGATTAAGGCTTACCTGTAGGTCCAAGAAATATCTCCTAAACCTACACGGTTTAGGCGATATCTGCCAAAACACAGGCACCGCTGTCTACGGCGATATGCCGCGAGTGGCGGCTCCCGTGCACATGCGCGGGATTGACGTCATCGCGGCTTTGTCAAATGACAGCGCCGGAGCAGCGAGACCCACCGAGAAGATGGACGCTCCGGACTACAGGGGACAGCGGTGACTTCGCTGGCTCCTGTGTCAGGTAAGTGACACATAATGGACTACTATGCGATGCGATGCGATGCATATTAGTCCATTATGCTTTACCTTTGCAGGGAATCAAAGAGGAAGTAAACTCATCAGGGTTTACTTCCTCTTTAAGTATAAAGGAGACATATATTGATAATAAACAATTGGAATCAGTTTGACATTTTGTAATATGTTAGGACTTTCTGGAATTCCCTCTTGATACATTGATACTATTGGGAATTTGCTGCAGGTGTTGGCCTCCCTTACCTGCAAGTCACATCGGATCGATCTTTCCCGTCTTTGGGACACAAATGGGTATGGACCCTTGGGAATCATCCAACGGTTTTAAATGTCTGGTCAGAAGATCTCTCTTTTCACCTTTCAGTGGTAACTATACCTTGTATATATGAAATTGAATACATGTTGGAATTTCTCCTTCTTTTGAGATACTAAATATATCTCTTTATAGCAAACCAACCCCCGAAGAAGACCATATGGGTCGAAACACGTTGGGACATCATCACAACAGACCAATGATATGTGATGCTGTAATTTTGTGTTTGCTTTCTGTAAATGTGAAATGTTTTTGTTATCCCTTAACCAGATTATACTGTCTGATACGTCAACATCCTATTGACCTCACATGTTTTCCAATAAAATATCTTTATATAATTCCTTTCTGAATTGCTTGTATTGCTGTTTTAATGCCCCCCCCCCCCCGGGGGAACTTTCCCATGTTACTGTATGTTAACCACTTGCTGCCAAATCACTTACTTGTACGTCATTGGCTTCAAGTGGTTGTACCGGGATGATATGCCGCTGCAGGCAAAACCGCGGTACCGGTTTTTAGAGCCCACGGTTGGCTTTCTTGTATTAACAACCAATGTGGCTTAGCAGCCGCTCGGCTGTTGTTGCAAGCAGCGGGAGGGGATGTTCCCCCCCCCTCCCATCCTGCCGCCCGGGATTTCCCGTCCCACCGGGAGACCCCAGCCACCAGCCGGCACATCCGCCGGCTGGCCAGAGACCCACACAAAGCCAGAATCGACTTTGACCGGGTCTCGGATGTAGTAACCAGGAAGCGGCGTCACAACGTCACAACGTCACTTCCGGATTACTCAGCAGACAACTGCGCCATTTAAAAAAATTACAAAAGTATTCAAAAGCGCCAATCTTGGTGTTTTGAATACTTTCAAGTGCAGAGGAGGGGTTTGGGGTCTTTTAGATCCCCGATCCCTCCACAAAGAGTACCTGTCACCACCTTTTACTGTCACAAGGGATGTTTAAATTCCTTCTGACAGCAATAAAAGCGTTCCGAATTTTTATTTATTTCAAAGGGACAGTGTAAAAAAAAATGAAAAAAAAAATTCTACATTTATTCAAAGCGCCCAATCCCTGCGAGCAAGCGCTTCTGTAAGTTTGGGGTCTTTTAGATCCCCGATCCCTCCATAAAGGGTAGCTGTCACTGCCAATTACTGTCACAAGGGATGTTTATATTCCTTCTGACAGCAATAAAAGTGTTCCGAATTTTTTTCATATTTATATATTTTTTATATATATAAGAAAAACATTTTTTTTGAAAGCACCCGATCCCTCCGTGCTCGTGCGCCAAAGCAAGCGCATATGTAAGTTGCCCCCACAAATATAAACAGTGTTCAAACCACCACATGTGAGATATCGCTACAATCGTTAGGGCGAGAGTAATAATTCTAGTGCTAAACCTCCCCTGTAATGGCGCGTACACACGAGCGGACTTTTCGACGGACTAGGTCCGATGGTCTTCCTGATGGACTTTTGACAGAGTTCTGATGGACTTTCCGAATGAACGGACTTGGCCACACACAATCACAACAAAATCCGACGGATTTTAACGTGATGACGTACGACCGGACTAGAATAAGGAAGTTCATAGCCAGTAGCCAATAGCTGCCCTAGCGTTGTTTTTTTGTCCGTCGGACTAGCATACACACAAACGGATTTCTCTATAGGAACTGGGTCCGGCGGAGTTCCGGAGGAAAAATTTGAAACATGTTCTATTTCTAAAGTCCGTCAGATTTTTGGACAGCAAAGGTCCGATGGAGCCCACACACGATCGAATTGTCAGCCGGATTCGTTCCGTCGGACCTTTGCTGTCGAAAAGTCCGGTCATGTGTATGTGGCTTAACTCTAAACTGGTAACCGATAAAACATTTTAAAGCATCACCTATGGAGATTTTTATGTACCGTAGTTTGTCGCCATTCCACGAGTGTGCGCAATTTTAAAGCATGACATGTTAGGTATCTATTTGCTTGGGGTAACAACATGCACCCCTTTGGACAAAGTTCAGACCAGGCAAGGAACAGTTAAGCCTCGTACACACGATCGGTTTGTTGGCCAACAAAACCATGGACTTTTGTCCTAAGGGCGTTGGCCCAAACTTGTCTTGCATACAAACGGCACACAATTGTTGGCCAACAATCACAAACTTAGTGATGTACTACATGTACCACGTGGTTTTTCAGCTCTTTAGCGCCACCCTTTGGGCTCCTTCTGCTAATTTCCTGTTAGTAGAAGTTTGATGAGTGTTGATTCGCACTTTTCATTTCATGCTTTACATTTCACATTTTTCAGTTTGTTTCTGGACGGCCGTTTGTCAACCAGACATGTTGCAGAATCTAAAGGAGATAACGTGTTATTTATTATTGGCCTTGGAGTTATTGCTTTGACCCAAGTCTAGTCCAGGAACAGGAGGAGGAGGATTTCTTGGACCAAAAATTGGTTGCTTTATTAATCGTGACCAATTATGTCATATGCCTTTGCTGCGGGAGCTCCAGGAGAATAATCCGGATGATTTTCGGAATTATCTCTGGATGACGGGCCCCTGCTTTCACCAACTCCTGGCATTGTTGACCTCCCTATATTAAGAAGCAGGACACATGCATGAGGCTTTTATTTTTTGTTGGTTGAATAATAATGATTTAATTTAATAAATTATCAATATTTTTGGATGCATAGAATTCACTTTTTGGCTTAATTCTTTTGGCAGATAGCATGTCTAATTGTATTTATATATATAAAAAAAATTGTGGAGAATAATATTTGGCTGTGTGTTTACTTCAGATGACAGTTGGGGAGTAGGCAGTTACATTTTAAAAAATACAATGTAACATTGACAAGGGACACCAATATAGTTGTATCTTTAATCTTAAAAACTACGGGATAATGGTGTTGTGGTAACTTGCACCAAAAAAAAATATATATATATAAATTCTTGATATCACTAGAAAAAAAAAAGCCTTTGAAAATTTGTTTGCATCAGTATCCCCAGCAAAGCAGCTTCATTATTATCCCATTAAAGAAGAAGAGAATTGTGCTCTGCATTTCCAGATT
Organism: Lithobates pipiens; assembly: GCF_037356315.1. Classification (NCBI taxonomy): domain Eukaryota; kingdom Metazoa; phylum Chordata; class Amphibia; order Anura; family Ranidae; genus Lithobates; species Lithobates pipiens. The sequence goes on along the minus strand of NW_027507764.1, from coordinate 33,412,055 downwards.
TCATAATTTGCCACGTCAGGAATGTTAATTCTCCATTGCGAACGCTAGTTTACAAGACCAACCGCTTCCGGCTCGCCCTTGCTTCCGAGCATGCGTGTTTGTACTTTGGACTTTTGTCCGACGGACTTGTGTACACATGCTCGGAAAATCCGACAACAGACATTTCTCCATGGAAAATTTTAAAGCCTGCCATCCAACATTTGTCTGCGGAAATTCCAACAACAATTGTCCGATGGCACGTACACACGGTCGGATTTTCCGCCAAACAACCTGTGAGAAAATCCAATTGTGTGTACGAGGCTTTAGTGAAAATTTACTGAGCATTCAGTAACACAGTCCAACCCTAACTAACTAATGCAGGCTGCCCAGGTCAGTCCTTGTCCAAGAGAAGTCCATTTACAAGTCCAATGGGGGCAGGTTTCTGGTTCCAGGGAGAATCCCCCGAAGGGAGCACATGCTCCAGCAGGACTACATGGTTCAGCCATCCTTCCTCTGTAATCCCATGTGGAGGAGAGCACAGGTCCTGATCCCTCCTCTTGTATTTATGTGGCTTATAACAGGGGGCAGGACCCCAAAAAACCCAGGAAAGTTCTGAAACACAGTTAACTCCTTTCCATCCTGGCAGCCTGAAATAACTAAACAGCTACTAAGCGTAATTAACCACTTGCTGACCAGACCTGGCTGTCATTGTACTGCGGCAGGTTGGCTCGTTCCTGCAAGTCTCTGTAGCTGTACATCGGCCCTTTAAACAGCTATAGCAGGCGGGCGTGCACACCCACGTGCTCGCTACATGGCGGGGGAACTGATGCGTGCTAACCCCTTCCCCCTAACCCCTAAGTGTTAACCCCTCCCCCCCCCAGTGACATTTATCCAGTAATCAGTGTCAAAAAAATTGGTCCCAAAAAAGTGGCAAAATTGGCTGACCTGTCCGCCGCAGTGTCGCAGTCCCGCTAAAAATCACAGTAAAAAAAAAAAATAATAAAAAAAATTCCATGAATCTATTCCCTATTTTGTAGACGCTATAACTTTTGCACAAACCAATCAATATACGCTTATTGCGATTTTTTTTTTTTTAATATGTAGAATACATATTCTCCTAAACTGCTAAAGACATTTTTATTTTCTTATTTTTGTTTTGGATATTTATTATAGCAAAAACTAAAAAAAATATATATATTTTTAAAAAAATTGTTGGTCTTTTTTTATGAATAGCACAAAAAAATAAAAAGGTGAGGTCATCAAATACCGAAAGAAATATCTATTTGTGGGGGAACAAAAAAAAGGACGTCAATTTTGTTCGGGTACAATGTCGCACGACCGTGCAATTGTCAGTTAAAGCGGCACAGTGCCGTATCGCAAATAATGGCCTGGTCATTAAGGGGTGGTTACCCCCTAGGCCGCGTACACACGGGCGGACTGTCCGCCCAACTAGGTTCGTCAAATAGTTTGACAAACAGTCCTTTCAAAATTAGCATGAGCGGACTTGACCACACACGACGAACGAACAGTCCGCTGAAAGCGTGCGCGATGACGTGAACGGCACGTACGACGGGACTCGAAAAACGACGTCCAATACACTGCAATGCAACCTTCGGCGTGTAAATCCTTTCTGAGCATGCGCGGAACTTAGTTTGACGAACAAGCCTACACACGGGCGGACTGTCCGCTCAAACCATGTTTCAGCGGACAGTCTTACGGAAATTCCGAAAAACTTTGTTCGTCAGACTGTCCGCTGAAACTGTCCGCTGAAGCCCACACACGAGCGGACTTGGGCGAACAGTCCGCCCGTGTGTAGGCGGCCTTACACACCACTTTTACCTATAGGGAAGCCTATAACAAGGCTTACCTGTAGGTACTGGAAACATCTCCTAAACAGTTTGTCTTAAAAAAGGGTGGTCTCGGGGCGCAGTGGGTGGTTTGTTTGCCACCCCCTCCCACCAAAAAAAAATAGAGCACCAGCCGCCACTGCAATCATGTGACAGGTTCCCACGGGTTTGGGAGAACTGGGCTTGGATCAAGTTGGGATCCGAAAACCCTGCTCATCCCTACTCATTAGCATAGAATTCTGGTTTCACTGCACCTAAAACTATACTCAGCATCAGGAGAAAGGGAGCAGCCATAGAAACAGCCTATCCGCTGTGCTGCTTTGCTAACAAGAAACATGCAGACAGGAGGAGAGAGCAGAGTGACAGAGAGATGAGCTCACCAGTCTACTGCTTCTCTTTATTTTCTGTCCAATCACAAGCTGGGGGAGGGACAAGACCTATAAGTGTTACTGAACTACAGCAGAAAAGGGTCAGGTCTCCCTCCCTGCCAGACAGGGCTGTGCTGTGTGGCAGAGCTGTGTAAATTGCAGGACTGGATAGACAGAAATATGAATCGTTTGGCAGGTGACAGAGCTCCTCACTTATATTTTGTTTCTGTGCATTTAGCAAATTTAGGAATTTAAATATGAACTCCAGGATAAGCAAATATAATCCAAATCCATTGTTCTTCGATATCGGCGAGCTTTGTGTATTTCTTCCAGATCTGTGCAGTAATCCAGTGTGAGACTTCCTGTAATAAAGACCAATCACTGCTGCTCTCTCTTATTGTGCAGGTGACTGGTCTTGTCTCCGCCCCTTCTGTAGTTGTCTGCAGGCAGTCTGTAGAGGGTGGAGTCTGCTAGGCCCCTCCCACAGCGGGACCTATCTCAGATTTGCGCCACACATGTATGTACAACTGGACATTTGGCTTGTATAATTGGGCGGCACAGTGGTGTAGTGGGTAGCACTCTTGCCTAGCAGTAAAAAGGGTCACTGGTTCAAATCCCAACCACAACATTACCTGCCTGGAGTTTGCATGTTCTCCCTGTGCCTGCGTGGGTTTCCTCCCACACTCCAAAGACATGCTGGTAGTGAGTTGGGGACCTTGGATTTGTGGGCTCCTTGAGGGTAGGGACCAATGTGAGTGTGTGATGTTTGTGTGGAGCACTGCGTAAATAGACGCTGCCATATGAGTACCTTAAATAAAGAATAATATAATAGATGAGCATCTTAATGAGACACAATGTACAGGGATAGGGACAATTGTAGACATACTCACTCTGGATGGACTGGTGTCTTTGTTCAACCTTACTAACTACGTAATTTAATGTAGCAATTATGTATTTTTCTATCTAAATACAATATTGACTTAGGCATTGTTTTCTATCTTTAGGGATTTTGCATGCAGTATTTCTAAAGTCTCCTGATGAAGCCAGTGATTGGCGAAACATGTCAAGCAAAAGTTACTGCATATGTATTCTAGCCTCTCTGATGGTTTCAAGTGAAATTTCTATTTTTAAAAATGCATTTACAAACATCTCTCTTAAAAAAAAAAAAAAACATGCATTTACTGTATAATAACATTTTGGATATTTTTATAACAATTGTATCGGCGCCTGGAAAATCCCATTGCTTCCTCCTGTACATACTTCTTGAATATTTGAACGAAGGTTTGCAAGCTCAGCTTTAAAGGAAAGTTGTCTTCCCCATTCTCTGTACATCTTGGACCACTGCTGGCGTTAGATCTCACACAAATCCCCATTCATATCTAGAAACAAATCCCCCATATAGGCGGGCAGATTGGCCAACACCGAGACATTGTCAGGTCAGATATCAAACGTGTCACATGGCAGGAAGGGTCAAGCGTTAGATATGACGGAAAAAAAAAAAGAAAACCGGCTTTAATGTACAAAGACAGGAAAATGTCTCTGATGTCCTACAAGGGTTCCCGGTCTTTCCTTCTGACCTTTCACATGAGAGTTCACACTTGCTCCAAGTCAGATTTACACAGCTGAGGATTCTTTTGTTTTGTTACATTGTTACCATGTGACATATTCTGCACCAGAACCAGAAGAAAATTCATATAGCAGAAGATACTAAAACTGGTTACATGTGTTAACTGAGCCAAAGCCAAGATAACGAGGCTGGGTTCAGGTTTGTGCCTTGCAGGCAGGGCTGGACTGGAACAGAAATTTGGCCCTGGACTTCATCCAGACCGGCCCACTTACATTTTGAGTGTCCCATCAGCACCCCCTTACATCAGAGTGTCCCATTACTAGCCCCCTTACATCAGAGTGTCCCATCACCAGCCCCCTTATAAAAAAGTGTCCCATCACCAGCCCCCTTATAACAGAGTGTCCCATCAGCACCCCCTTACATCAGAGTGTCCCATCAGCACCCTTCTACGTCAGAGTGTCCCATCAGCACCCTTCTACGTCAGAGTGTCCCATCAGCACCCTTCTACGTCAGAGTGTCCCATCAGCAGCCCCCTTACATCAGAGTGTCCCATCAGCACCCCCTTACATCAGAGTGTCCCATCAGCACCCTTCTACGTCAGAGTGTCCCATCAGCAGCCCCCTTACATCAGAGTGTCCCATCAGCACCCCCTTACATCAGAGTGTCCCATTACCAGCCCCCTTACATCAGAGTGTCCCATCACCAGCCCCCTTATAAAAAAGTGTCCCATCACCAGCCCCCTTATAACAGAGTGTCCCATCAGCACCCCTTACATCAGAGTGTCCCATCAGCACCCTTCTACGTCAGAGTGTCCCATCAGCACCCCCTTACATCAGAGTGTCTCATCAGCAGCCCCCTTACATCAGAGTGTCCCATCAGCACCCCTTACATCAGAGTGTCCCATCAGCACCCCCTTACATCAGAGTGTCCCATCAGCACCCCCTTACATCAGAGTGTCCCATCAGCACCCCCTTACATCAGAGTGTCCCATCAGCACCCCCTTACATCAGAGTGTCCCATCAGCACCCTTCTACGTCAGAGTGTCCCATTACCAGCCCCCTTACATCAGAGTGTCCCATCAGCACCCCCTTACATCAGAGTGTCCCATCAGCACCCCTTACATCAGAGTGTCCAATCAGCACCCCCTTACATCAGAGTGTCCCATCAGCAACCCCCTTACATCAGAGTGTCCCATCAGCACCCTTCTACGTCAGAGTGTCCCATTACCAGCCCCCTTACATCAGAGTGTCCCATCAGCAGCCCCCTTACATCAGAGTGTCCCATCAGCACCCCCTTACATCAGAGTGTCTCATCAGAAGCCCCCTTACATCAGAGTGTCCCATCAGCACCCCTTACATCAAAGTGTCCCATCAGCAGCCCCCTTACATCAGAGTGTCCCATCAGCAGCCCCCTTACATCAGAGTGTCCCATCAGCAGCCCCCTTACATCAGAGTGTCCCATCAGCAGCCCCCTTACATCAGAGTGGCCTACTGAGCCATCGGCCCACTGGGAAACTCCCGGTAGTCCCGATGGCCAGTACATGCCTGCTTGCAGGAATGCGTGCAAAATTGTGTGCATTCCCACAATTACCAAAAACATGCGTCCCTGTCCCAGGAGTGTGGTGGTGCCATTAAGGCCTCTTTCACCTGTGAAAAGGACCGTGTTTACCTGCACAGGTGTTTTGTGCACCCCCGTGCAGTCAGTTCCATTCATGCCAATTGGGACACAGCGACTGCAGAGAACCAGCTGCTGATCCCAATTTTACAGCCATGCAGGTCCCCGAATGCGGACAGTATGCTTTTAGAGCCGTGCCCCACCTTCATTGCCTAGCCTGCCTAGCCTCAGTGCTGGATGGTCTTCAGCAGGGATGAGCTCGGTGTTCGACTCGAACATTGGCCGTTCGCCTGTCCGGCGAATTCAGAACTTTGTGGACCGTTCGCACCAAATTCATGTGGCACGAACGGCCCACAATGCACTATGCCATCGCAGTGCATTGCTGGCTCATGATTGGCCAAGCATGCACTGTGACCCCCGCATGCTTGGCCAATCACAGCGCCGGCAGTGAAGAGAGCCATTATTGGCCACAGGCAGGATGCCTGTGGCCAATTATAGCTCAGGGGGGTTTAGTACACGCCCCACACTATATAAGGCCGCCAGTGCGGCGCCCTTGTGTAGTGTGTTCTGGCATGCAGGGAAAGAGCTAAATAGGCAGGGACAGTGTGTTCTTTTCTCAGGCATCTGCAGGAGTTAGTGGGTGTTGTGTGCCTCCAGCACAGTATACACCTGTATCTACCCTTTTTTGCTGGTGTTCTCTAATACAGGCATCTGCAGGAGTTAGTGGGTGTTGTGTGCCTTCAGCACAGCACAGTATACACCTGTATCTACCCTTTATTGCTGGTGTTCTCTAATAAAGGCATCTGCAGGAGTTAAAATGGGTGTTGTGTGCCTCCAGCACAGTATACACCTGAATATACCCCTTATTGCTGGTGTTGTCTGTTGCATATCTTGCATATTAGCCTTTAAAATTAGCACTTTAGATTTCGAATGTTCGAGTCCCATAGACTTTAATAGGGTTTTAAAGTTCGTACAAATTTTTGGTCCGTTCGAAGGTTCTGGTGCGAACCGAACCGGGGGGGGGGGGGGGGGGGGTGTTCGGCTCATCCCTAGTCTTCAGTTCTATTTCCTGTATCCGAAGTTCCTAAAAAGTCTGCTTACCTTGTTCCTGACCTGGCTACACCTGACACTGCTCTTGGATCACCCCTGCTTGTTATGTCTGCTGCTCACCTGTGTTATCAACCATGTCTTGGACTTCTGACCACCATTCTGCCGCCTGACTTGGTACCCCACCACCAGCTGTATCCCATACCTCCCAACTTTTGAACTTGCCTGTGTTGGAGACCACGCTGGACTGATTGGATTGGTCACTGGTCCTGAGTGGGTATTTGTGTGGGCAAAAAGGAAGGCATGCCTTTCCGGTGGATAGTATCCAATCATAGATGGCGGCAATGGGTCCTCTTGGGGATTGGGCTGCTGCCTTTTCTGTGCGATCTTAAGGTTGTTTCAGCATGTAGACTGAGATAAAAAGAAAGGAGCGTCTTGTGTCCAGAAAAATGCGACTTCTAAAATATGGTTCATGGAACGTTATTAAAAATTAGCAACATGTATTTCAAGCCAACGCATTTCAGGGAATAAACGCCCCCTTCATCTTATGTTGGATGAAGGTTTCTGAATGGTAGGATGCTGGCTTTAGTTATATAGGCAGCAATGTTTGATCCAACATAACCACTCATGGGAATCGTTCCCACCAAAAAGCATGCAGCAATAGCCCTAAAGAAGGGGGAGTGTATTCCCCCAAAATGCATTGGCTTGATGTACATGTTGCGAATTTTTAATAAAGGTCCATGAACCATATTTTAGAAGTCACATTTCTCTGGATACGGAGCGGTCTTTTCTTTTTATCCAAAACTATCATACTTGCAAATGAGGGACACTTAAAGGAGGCAGTGACCTATGGCATGCCGTGGCGTGGAACAGTGGGTGTGGTCAAACTTTTAATTGGGAGTGGCTTAAGAGGCATGGTTAAACAAACCCAGATTTTGAATATGTGCTGGAGGGCACTTTAGGACGGGGGAGAACATATGTTAAAAGGTGGGTTGGAGGGGGGGGGGGGGGGGGTGAATATGTGCTTTATGAGGAGAAAGGACTTGTGCTAGAAGGTGAGGTGGGAGAGCTGATATGTACTGGGGGATGCTTTGGGAGGGGAGAGGACTTGTGCTAGAAGGTGGGTTGGAGGGGGGGTCGTATATATCTTGGGGGGATGCTCTGGGAGGGGGGAGGACTTGTGCTCGAAGATGGGGTGGGGGGGTTTTTAAATGCATTTCCCCTTCCAGCACAAGTCCCCTCCCCTCCCAAAGCACTCCCCAGTACATGTTCTCTTACCCTCGACCCCCCCAAATCCCTCCTCCACGTGTATACCCTTCATTACCTTCCAATCTCTGCCCTTCCTTCCCAGTCACTGTGTTCCCTCCCCTGTAGATCTCAATATATAGTAAACTCACTGCAGACCTCGGATCAGGTATCATTGGTATCAATAGGAGGAATAGTGCCCCATCATTGTTATTAAAGGGGGATGTAGTGCCCCATTGTTGGTATCACTGGGAGGAATAGTGCCCCATAATTGGTATCAGTGGAAGGAATAGTGCCCCCTCATTGGTATCAGTGGGAGGGATAGTGCCCCATCATTGGTATCAATAGGGGGAATAGTGCCCTGTCATTGGCATCAATGGGAGGAATAGTGCCCCATCATTGGTGTCAATGGGAGGAATAGTGCCTCATTATTGATATTAATGTGAGGAGGGGTGCCCCCTCATTGGTATCAGTGGGAGGGAAAGTGCTCCATCATTGGTATCAATAGGGGGAATAGTGCCCTGTCATTGGCATCAATGGGAGGAATAGTGCCCCATCATTGGTGTCAATGGGAGGAATAGTGCCTCATCATTGATATTAATGGGAGGAGGGGTGCCCCCTCATTGGTATCAGTGGGAGGGAAAGTGCTCCATCATTGGTATCAATAGGGGGAATAGTGCCCTGTCATTGGCATCAATGGGAGGAATAGTGCCTCATCATTGGTGTCAATGGGAGGAATAGTGCCCCATCATTGGTATCAGTGGAATAGTGCCCCATCATTGGTATCAGTGGAAGGAATAGTGCCCCATCATTGGCATCAATGGGGGGTAGTACCACATCATTGGTGTCAATGGGAGGAATAGTGCCCCATTATTGGTGTCAGTTGGAGGAATAGTACCCCATGGTTGGTGTCATGCCTCCCCATAGAGAAATTGTGCCCCATTATTGGCATAAGTGGGAGAAATAGTGCCCCATCATTGGTGAAAGTGGGAGGAATAATGCCCGAAGGGCCAGATAAGGGCATGCCAAGGGTCGCATCCAGTCACTGTAGTTTAGAGACCACTGGTCTAAGTGATCGCATTCTTTGGTACGTTAAATGGCAATTCTGCCCAATGTCTCTCCTCTTGATGAGTGTCTTGGTGTCAGTCGGTGGCAGGTGACAGACCTGTGCTAAACGCTGTTCCACAACGATGACATCTCGGAATTCCTGAAATGCTAATGAGAGGAAAATCTGGGGGGAAAAAAAGAGATCGAGGATAATTAAAGACTTAACCTTTCACCTCTCAGAAGTGGTGGCCAACAGAATCCTACCAATGGACAAGAGCCGTTCTACTGACTGCGCTGTAGATATTTCAAACAGAATAATTCAACTCGTAAAAAAAAAAAAAAAAAAGTGTACATAAATAAATACATTGTGCTAACCGGTCCAGCACTCACACCTGTCCACCTCTTATAGATCAGGACAAGTTTTACATTTCTCCTATGGGCCTGTTGATTTGGCAACAACTTTATGATGATTACTTAAAGTAGGACTTAAGGCAAAATGTTTTTTTTTTTTTTCCATTTTGGATAGAGTAAGGGAGTGTTATAACCTCTGTCAGTTTTTTTTTCCATCTGCGTCCCATTGGGGAGACTTCCCTTCACTTCCTGTCCTATAGCCACAACAGGAAGTGAGAGAAAATCACTCCAAATTGAAGAAATCCCGAGGTGTCACCAGAACTAGCGTCTTCTTTGGAAGATTTCCCCTCTTTTCCTGTTCTGGTTGAGAACTAAAATTTTGGGATTTTCCTCAACTTTCACTCTCAGTGATAACAGTAAACAGAACAAATAGTGAGGGTAAATCTCCCTAACGGGGACGCAGATAGCAGCAGCACCCTAATAGGAATTCTAGTCCTTCTTCACTATATTCAAAACTAAAAAAAATAAAGTTTTCCGTATACATATTGTTTATTTTTATTTTATTTTTAGGACACACGAGGCTTACTTTTTGGTGATATTGTCTTGCAAAAAAAAAAAAAAAAAATGTATGCAATTCATACACAAATAAATATAAAAAATGCATTATTTTTCTACTTGATAAGTATCTGTACTGTATGTAGCACCCTTTAGTTAAGTGCATGCTAGAGTGAGGATTTTTCTAGCAGAGGAGGAAAATGTAAGCAGGCCTAGATGGTGGCTAGGTCTGATTGTTTTCATTCTGGGCTGGGAGTGGCTCAGGGCAGGGCTGGGTGACTCACAGGTACCAGCACTGTCACCAACCTCTTTTTTCTAGAGGGTGCTAGAAAAAAAAGGAGGAGAGGAGAGGTGGATCTGCCTGGGGTATTCTGAGGAGCCTTGACCAAGCCCCAACTTGGATCAGCAGGGGGCAGGCCTCCTCAAATACCCAGGGTCAGCCCAGCTGGGGGAGAAGTTGTTGGGTGGAAGAGCTGGAGTGAGAGAGTGTGGAGCCTGTCGTGGGCCCACGGGGAGCGCCCCAGTCTGGGGTGGGGGACCTTGGGCCGGGGCTTGGGTGCATCCAGGAGGAGAGAAGAGATCCTGGAGGAGAGGAACATGAAGGAACAAAGAGAGGACAGTTGGAGAGAACACTTCTAAGAGACTCCAGGGAGGACAACTGGTCGCAGACAGGAGGGCTGGTGAGTGAGCACAGTCGGGAGGACTGGGGAGGCATGCCCGAGGGAACTGGGAGGTTGCAGTTTAAGATGGGTGCAGAACCAGAAGAGAGGACTGTGGGAAGGGCAGTGGAGAGAGGTCATTGCAGCCAAGCTGGCTGGCAGGGCCTGAAGAGTGCCCTTTGCGGGCAGGGACCTCGGGCCCCTGTGGTGTAGAAATAGTTCAGGCGCTAACTGTCCTCTATTCAGCTACTGCTCCCAGATTTACTGAGGCCTGGCTGAACAAGCTTCAGGCCTAACCTAGCTAGTCTGGAGGAGTAATAGTCTGCAGCAAATGAGGTGCTGGAGGAGTAACGATGTGCAGCAAGAGAAGTGCTGGAGGAGTGAAGGATAAGAGGTCTTAAGCAAGAGTTTGTGCTGGAGAGAAGACTGGAGTGTATATACAGGAGTGTATATAGAAGTCCCAAGCAAGTTGCACTGAATGTTCCTGGACATCCCATAATTTCCCATTTCCCATTCAAGTTCAATCCACTCAATAAAAAACAAAAAACAAACAAAACAAAGGTTAAAGTGGTTGTAAACCCTTACAAACCACTTTGACCTACAGGTAAGCCTAGATTAAGGCTTACCTGTAGGTCCAAGCAATATCTCCTAAACCTATATTGGTTTAGGAGATATTTGCCCGAAAACGGGCACCGCTGTCTACGGCGCATGCGCCGTAGACAGCGGCGCGCAGGCGCACTGAACGCGGCAGTTCCAAAAATGGAGCTGCCGCATTTGTCGACTCCCGTGCGCATGCGCGGGAGTGACGTCATCGCGGCTTCGCCGAATGACAGCGGCGGAGCTGCGAGACGCCACCAGCAAGATGGATGCGGCGGACTACAGGGGACAGCGGTGACTTCGCTGGCTCCTGTGTCAGGTAAGTGACACCTAATGGGCTACTATGCGATGCATAGTAGTCCATTATGCTTTACCTTTGCAGGGAAAAAAAGAGGAAGTAAACTCATCAGGGTTTACTTCCTCTTTAAGGACTATTCTATGTCTCCGAGTGTCAGAGATGGATGGCGGGCTGGGCAGGGCGACAGGTGAACCACTACATTCAGCAACCCCTGCAGGGGCATGGCTACATATGTACATTTTATTTGTATGTTTATTTCTCATGTTTAAAATTACACTACATTCTGAAACAAAACATTGAAAATATTTAACTTTTTTTTTATAAAAAAAGACACAAAAAAACAAACAAAAAAAGAAAATTAAAAAGTTTAACCACTTGTCTACTGGACACTTTTTATCATTTTTTTTTTTAGAAAGATAGAACTTTCTTTTGGTGGTATTTAATCACCACTGGGTTTTTAATTTTTTGCTAAACAGATAAAAAAATGACTGAAAAAACAAACAAAAAAAACAAGTGTAGTGAGACCATGGGCCAAGCCCAACCCCTGAAAAACAACCCCCATACCATAATCCTCCCTCCACCAAATGATTTGGACCAGTGCACAAAGCAAGATCCATAAAGACATGGATGAGCGAGTTTGGAGTGGAGGAACTTGACTGACCTCAATCCGATAGAACACCTTTGGGATGAATTAGAGCGGAGACTGCGATCCTTCTCATCCAACATCAGTGCCTGTCCTCACAAATGCGCTTCTGGAATAATGGTCAAACATTCCCATAGACACACTCCTAAACCTTGTGGACGGCCTTCCCAGAAGAGTTGAAGCTGTTATAGCTGCAAACCCTACGGACTAAGACTGGGATGCCATTAAAGTTCATGTGCGTGTAAAGGCAGGTGTCCCAATACTTTTGACAATATAGTGTATATCTTTTCCATAAGATAGGAATTCTTTAATTATGGAGATGCTCCCATACCTCTTATGAATAGCCTTGGCAGGACACTTCATTCACTATTCTTTGTGATGTTCCTACAAATTATAAATTTTTTTCCCATACATGACCAGTATGATCGGTCTTTGAGTCCTGAGAACGCAGTCAAAGCCCAATGAATATAATTACACCAGCCGGTCACTCGTGAATTACGACCCCAGTAATTGCCCCAATATCTTTAATATCTCAGCTTATCTCCCATCTCTAAACTATTTCAATTACCAGATTTATTAGATCGCCGTTCAGTATAGTTTTTGTGGTTTTTTGTTTTTTGGTCTATTTCCTCCAATAACCATTAATTGTCTATAAACGTTCACATTCTGGCAGCGGGATAATTACATCAATACAAACCAATCAGTGGCCATCAATAGAAGCCTGTTATTAGGTCTCGTGCTTGTGTGACATTATACATACCCGTCCATAGTATCAGCATGTTAATAGAAGAAAAAAATGTAGTCTTGGTTTATAAATTCTTCCCTTTGTAAGGATGTTCCACTCAAAAAATGGCAAATTATTTTTGAAGGCAACTTTCCCATTTTGCAAAATTTAATAAATACACATTAATTTAAAAAAAAGTACATTTAGTACATTTTTGCATTGAAGCATTGCTTTAATGAGTAGAGAGGGAATGCACAGGCTCCTGCAGACTTTTCCCCCCAAGCCCCAGAACAGTACCAGGCTGGGGACCTTCCGTTATGGACTACAAGTGTGGTGACATCACTTGTGTTCCAATGAGAAAAGTCCTTCTGTCACGGTGGAAGATGGGACTTGTAGTCTCTCCATTATCAGATATCTCTGTAAATGAAAGCTTAACAGAAGCCTGCAGGGAGAACCACCCCACGAACCAGGTAAGTGGTGGTAGCTTGGGGGGGGGGGGGGGTAGGAGGGTTAAGGTCAAAGAACATTATCATGTTTCAGGTTACACCCTAAATATGGGTGCAATATAAAACTCATCCCAAAGGTAGAATTCTACAAAACTTTTAATTTTAAATTATGTACACATTTTGGGAAATTTAGAGAAAGGTTAAGGTCTTTTTTTCCATCCCATCGGGGGGCTTTCCTTTTTGCCCCATTTCCTGTGCTGTAGAGACAACAGAAAGTGGAAGGAGGTGAGGCGAATCCTTCTCTTGTCCGCATGACGGGTGTTCCCATTACACATACATCCCATACGTCCCATACATCACATACGTCACATACGTCCCATACGTCCCATACATCACATACGTCCCATACGTCACATACGTCACATACGTCCCATACGTCCCATACATCACATACGTCCCATACATCCCATACATCACATACATCCCATACATCCCATACGCCCCATACATCCCATACGCCCCATACATCCCATACGCCCCATACATCCCATACGTCACATACATCACATACGTCACATACATCACATACGTCACATACATCACATACATCACATACGTCCCATACGTCACATACATCACATACGTCCCATACGTCCCATACGTCACATACATCGCATACAAGCACGTGGGCTGGAATGCGAAAATATGGGTGCAATATAAAACTCATCCCAAAAGGTAGAATTAAACAAAACTTTTAATTTTAAATTATGTAAACATTTTTGGGAAATTTAGAGAAAGGTTAAGGTCTTTTTTTTTCCCCATCCCATCGGGGCAGCTTTCCTTTTTTCCCCCATTTCCTGTCCCGTAGAGACAAGAGAACGTGGAAGGCGGTAAGGCGAATCCTTCTCTTGTCAGCAGAACGGGTGTTCCCATACACATACATCCCAAACATCACATACGTCCCATACGCCCCATACGTCACATACATCCCATACAAGCACTTAGGCTGGATGCAAAAATATGGGTGCAATATAAAACTCATCCCAAAGGTAGAATTAAACAAAACCTTTAATTTTAAATTATGTACACATTTTGGGAAAATTTGAGAAAAGTTAAAGACCTGATGGGTTTACTTCCTCTTTCATTCCCTGCAAAGGTAAAGCATAATGGACTACTATGCATCGCATCACATCGCATAATAGTCCATTATGTGTCACTTACCTGACACAGGAGCCAGCGATGTCACCGCTGTCCCCTGTAGTCCGGCGCATCCATCTTCTCGGTGGGTCTCGCCGCTCCGCCGATGTCATTCGGCGAAGCCGCGATGACGTCACTCCCGCGCATGTGCACGGGAGCCGCCACGCGGGGCATAGTCGCCGTTGACGGTGCCACGTTCAGTGCGCGTGGGCACCGCTGTCTAAGGCGCATGCGCCGTAGACAGGGGTGCCTGTCTTTTGGCAAATATCTCCTAAACCGTGTAGGTTTAGGAGATATTTCTTGGACCTACAGGTAAGACTTAATCTAGGCTTACCTGTAGGTCAAAGTGTGTTGTAAGGGTTTACAACCACTTTAAGGTCTTTTTTTCCATCCCATTGGGGGGCTTTCCTTTTTTCCCCATTTCCTGTCCTGTAGAGACAACAGAAAGTGGAAGGAGGTGAGGCGAATCCTTCTCTTGTCAGCAGAACGGGTGTTCCCATTACACATACATCCCAAACATCACATACGTACCATACATCACATACGTACCATACATCACATACGTACCATACATCACATACGTACCATACATCACATACGTACCATACATCACATACGTACCATACAAGCACGTGGGCTGGATGCGAAAATATGGGTGCAATATAAAACTCATCCCAAAAGGTAGAATTAAACAAAACTTTTAATTTTCAATTATGAAAACATTTTTGGGAAATTTAGAGAAAGGTTAAGGTCTTTTTTTTTTTTCCCATCCCATCAGGGGTGCTTTCCTTTTTTCCCCCATTTCCTGTCCCGTAGAAACAAGAGAACGTGGAAGGAGGTGAGGCAAATCCTTCTCTCGTTAACAGAACGGGTGTTCCCATTGGAAGATTCGCCCTTTGTTCCTGGAAAACTTGAGATTTTGAATTTTCCTTTAATTGCCACCAGTACAAATAGAGAAAATGAATCACAAACAGCAATAAAAAAAAAAAACCTGAAAGGGGTCACACAAAAAAAAAATACATTTATACTTTGGAATATAAGTCTCATTGAAATATTCTGTAAATGATGGCAAAGACTAGCTTCTGACATAAACTGATGGACCTCACTGATCACCAATGTAAGGAACATTCTTCTCACTGATCACCAATGTAAGGAACATTCTTCCCACTGATCACCAATGTAAGGAACATTCTTCTCACTGATCACCAATGTAAGGAACATTCTTCTCACTGATCACCAATGTAAGGATAATTCTTCTCACTGATCACCAATGTAAGGAACATTCTTCCCACTGATCACCAATGTAAGGAACATTCTTCCCACTGATCATCAATGTAAGGAACATTCTTCTCACTGATCACCAATGTAAGGAACATTCTTCTCACTGACCACCAATGTAAGGAACATTCTTCTCACTGATCACCAATGTAAGGACCATTCTTCTCACTGATCACCAATGTAAGGAACATTCTTCTCACTGATCATCAATGTAAGGAACATTCTTCTCACTGATCACCAATGTAAGGAACATTCTTCTCACTGATCACCAATGTAAGGAACATTCTTCCCACTGACCACCAATGTAAGGAACATTCTTCTCACTGATCACCAATGTAAGGAACATTCTTCTCACTGATCATCAATGTAAGGAACATTCTTCTCACTGATCACCAATGTAAGGAACATTCTTCTCACTGATCACCAATGTAAGGAACATTCTTCCCACTGACCACCAATGTAAGGAACATTCTTCTCACTGATCACCAATGTAAGGAACATTCTTCTCACTGATCATCAATGTAAGGAACATTCTTCTCACTGATCACCAATGTAAGGAACATTCTTCTCACTGATCACCAATGTAAGGAACATTCTTCCCACTGACCACCAATGTAAGGAACATTCTTCTCACTGATCACCAATGTAAGGAACATTCTTCTCACTGATCATCAATGTAAGGAACATTCTTCTCACTGATCACCAATGTAAGGAACATTCTTCTCACTGATCACCAATGTAAGGAACATTCTTCTCACTGATCACCAATGTAAGGAACATTCTTCTCACTGATCACCAATGTAAGGAACATTCTTCTCACTGATCATCAATGTAAGGAACATTCTTCTCACTGATCACCAATGTAAGGAACATTCTTCTCACTGATCACCAATGTAAGGCGCATTCTTCTCACTGATCACCAATGTAAGTAACATTCTTCTCACTGATCACCAATGTAAGGAACATTCTTATCACTGATCACCAATGTAAGGAACATTCTTCTCACTGATCACCAATGTAAGGAACATTCTTCTCACTGATCACCAATGTAAGGAACATTCTTCTCACTGATCACCAATGTAAGGAACATTCTGATCACCAATGTAAGGAACATTCTGATCACCAATGTAAGGAACATTCTTCTCACTGATCACCAATGTAAGGAGCATTCTTCTCACTGATCACCAATGTAAGGGACATTCTTCCCACTGATCACCAATGTAAGGAACATTCTTCTCACTGATCACCAATGTAAGGAACATTCTTCTCACTGATCACCAATGTAAGGAACATTCTTCTCACTGATCACCAATGTAAGGGACATTCTTCACACTGATCATCAATGTAAGGAACATTCTTCTCACTGATCACCAATGTAAGGAACATTCTTCCCACTGATCACCAATGTAAGGGACATTCTTCTCACTGATCACCAATGTAAGGAACATTCTTCCCAATTTTTCTTTATTAAAAGTCTTGCAATCATTAAGCATAAAATCACAATATATAAATATACATAAATATATACATATTTACATAAATTAAAATAAATATAGCAAAACTGCTCTCAAACCCAAAAAAAATAAAAAATACTTTACAGCAATAACATAAATCCTATTACGACTCACACCATTACACCAGACATCAAACTTGTGAGGTTAAGAAACAATCCCGCACCTATTATGCATGCAGCCCTTCTTCAAAAAGAAGATACTAACCAACAAAAGCTAAGGGAGTGAAAGAACCAGAAAAAGAAAAGAGCTCCTCACCCAGAGATGGGCAGTTCACCAAAGGCAGGTCTGATATTCCTCCACGCCCTTATCCAGACTGCCCGAGGCTCCCTGCCCTTCTCAAGACCCCGAATTTTCCCAACCTCACCCAGAATATCGTGCACCACCACCTCAACAGAGAGGACTTTCTTCCGCAGGGTAATCTGGCACCGTGCATTCCATGTGAAGTAACGGACAACTATACTAACTAAAAACAGTGTATCCAAATCAAAATCCCAGTGAGTCGGGAATGCCCCATACACCCACTCCGCATAACTCATGCGATAGAAAAAGGGGATGCCTAGAGCCCTCCCCACCCTTTTATACACCTCTATGTTAAAGGGACACTGGAGCAAAAAGTGGTCCATAGACTCCACTTTACCAACACACTCCGCTCTAGGACAATCCCGATCATCCACAGGGCGATGCTTCAAGTTCCCTCTCACATAGAGCCTTCCATGGAAGGCGAGCCAGGCTTGATCCCTAAACTTCAAGGGGATTCTTTCTAAATTGATTAAACGCAACCCCTCCCTCATTACAGAGCCTGGGCAATCCCTTAAGGCCAGTGACACACTGAAAGCAGAGCCCAAAATCCTCTTCTCCAGAAGCTTTCTGGGGAGGGACTTGATATCCTCCACTGTCACCTGCCACTGCCGAAGTATTTTCAGACACGGGGCAACATAAGCCGGGAGCTTGCCATGTCGGACTCTCAGACTTTTCACTGGCCCGCCATCTTCCCAGCATCGCAGAAAAGGCCTAAAACAAGATTGAAAAATACCCACCCATCCCGGCGGGTTCTCTGCTAGCATGTTACCAAGATTATACTTTAAAAACAGCAGAGAAAAGAAAACTATTGGGTTGACCATTCCTAGGCCACCCTCCCGCCTAGACAGGTAAGTTACATTGCGTTTGATCAGGTTCAGCCTACTTCCCCATAACAGTTGGAAAAAGCAGCTGTACACCCTTGCATAGAGAGATACTGGCAAGATACAGACGAAGCTGACATATAAAAAAATTGGGACCAGGTACGTTTTGATCAAGTCAACCCTCTCCCTCAATGAAAGCTTCCATTTCTTCCAGCTTGCTACTTTGGCATTGGCACACACCAACCTGCTTTCCCAATTTCGATGACCATAGTCACCAGGACCAAATTTGATGCCCAACACTTTAATTTCCTGCTGGGGCTCTGGGAAGGCATCCGGAAGTTCGAAGCTTTCACCTTCATCACCCATCCAGAAAACTTCACTCTTTTCATGGTTGACTTTAGAACCAGAAGCCTCCGTGTACTGCTCTATCATAGAGACCACCTCCTGCGCCTCCTCCGTTCCAGAGACAATAACAGACACATCATCGGCATAGGCCACGACCTTCAAAGGTGGCACACCAGCAATGCCCAAAGGCACCCCGCACAAAGATCCACTCTCTAGCCTTCTTATGAAGGGGTCGATTGCGAATACATATAACAGGGGGCTCAGAGGACATCCCTGGCGCACACCAGAGCCAACCTCAAAAGGCCGTCCAACCCAACCATTAACCAGTGGGAAGCTCTCAGCCCCTTTATATAATGTCTTCAGCCAATCTATAAACCTCCCCTGCAGGCCGTATCTACCAAGTAGCAAATACAGGTACTCGTGATTGACTCTATCAAAAGCCTTTGCCTGATCCAATGCCAGCAAGTACTTTCTCCATCCAGCAGCCCTGCATCGTTCCAAAGCCTCCCGGACAGCTAAAACCGCTGAAAAGGTACTTCTACCTTGGACCGAGCAGTGCTGATGACTGGACAACAAATCGCCTGCCACTGACGACAAGCGCCAAAAAAGAATCTTCGCCAAGATCTTTCTATCAACATTGAGAAGACTGATGGGGCGCCAGTTCTCAATCATTGAGGGGTCTTTACCTTTTGACAGAAGAATCACAGGTGATTGCCTCATGGAGGGAGGGAGCGAACCCTCTTCTAGACAGCTGTTATAAACCTCCGCTAAAAAGGGAGCCAGAATGGACTTAAAACACTTGTAGAATTCAGCTGTCAACCCATCTGGCCCAGGCGATTTTTTGGTAGCCAGCTTCTCTATAGCATGAACTACCTCATCCACTGAAATTGGTTCTGTCAAATCCATCAAAGGCAATGTACCATTTCCCAATCCTGGAGTAGAATCCAGAAAGCTTTCCATCTTGTCCCGACAAAGGTCCTTTCTTCCCAGAAGGTCTGCATAATATGATCTGAAGATCTCCAGGATCCCTGATCTGGACTTCACCAGGGAACCCGTACTATCCCTCAGGCCTATGACCGTCTTAACTGCTATGCCTTGCTTACAGTTCTGGTAAGGATCAGGCGAGTGATATTTTCCATAATCCCTCTCCAGAACCAAGGAGGCATGCCGGTCGTATTGACACTTTCTAAGAAGAAACTTCACCTCAGAGATCTCCCCTGGATCTCCTCTATACGAGACAAGACGATCAAGCTTCCTCCGCAAATGCTGGTAGGCAATGTACATACCAAGCTGCTTCTTCTTACTTATGGCCTTGAAAAGTCCAATCGCCCTTTGTTTCACAAGTTCCCACCACTCTGACTTACTGCTGCAAAAGTCCAGAATAGAAACCTGTGCCTGGAAAAAATCCTCAAAGGATTGTCTTACCTCTACGTCTTCCAGGAGAGCCGAATTCAGTTTCCAGGTACCCCTTCCCCTGGGTGGAGTGTCCGAGGCATTCAGAGTCACAGACAGCATACAGTGGTCAGAGAACTCCACCGCCCTCAACTCAGGAGCCGAGAAAGCAGAGTTCTCCTTTAAAAAAAACCTATCTATCCTACTCTGACTATTCCCTCTCTGAAATGTGAATCCCGTGCTGCCAGGGCAGTGCTTAATATGCACATCTACCAGGCCTGCTTGTCTCACCATATCTCTAAGAAAAACGCTATCGTACGCCAGCCTGTCTATGGAGCCTCTCCTGTCTTCAGGCCTAATTATGGTGTTAAAATCACCTCCAAAGACAACCTGCTGGGACGTAAAAAGGAAGGGCTTGATCTCTGTGAGGAGGCATTTCCTGCCCCATCTTGACTGCGGTCCATAGATATTAATCAAACGCAAGTCCTGCCCCCTAACAGAGACGTCCAAGACCATGCATCTCCCAATCTCTACCTCAATTACCCGCCGGCACGTTACCATATCGGTTTTAAAAAGGACCGCAACTCCGCTGCAGGGCTCTGCCGCAAGAGACCAAAAGGAGGGACCGCATCTCCACTCCCTTTTTGCTAGATGGACATCGGCCAAAGTATTGAGCCAGGTCTCTTGCAAAAATAAAATCTCGGCATCAAACTCGCTGAGCAAAAATAAGGCAATATCACGAGCTCTTGCAGATTTCATGCTGGCGACATTAATGGTCGCCACCTTTATCGGAGTGGGAACTGCCATCAGGATGATTGGGGTAGTCGTTTCTTAACCTTTGCCACACTCTCATCACCAGAAACAGCTCTCTTCAAACTATGTGACTCCCCCTCATCCATGGATGATAAAGAAAAAGATAAATCAGACATCCCATCACCTGACAAAACTGAAAAAGGGTTACCAGGAGGAACCCCTCCTGGGTCCGACTCTGAGGAAGAAATGACCACCTTATTTGTCTTCCTCTTCTTCTTTTTCTTCCTCCTAAACGTCTCCCACCCCTCATCATCTGAATCCCCCTCAACAGAGGGTGAGACATGGGATATGGACACCCTTCCATCAGCCCCACCCCCATCCAGCACCCCCACATTCCCCTGACCACGTTTGCGCTGCCGAGGGACGGGGACTGGAGGCTGAGAAGGAAGATCCGCTAAACCTGCCCCCCCAGCAGCTTCCGCTAGTCTGGAGGACCTACGTACAGCAGGAATAGGGACCACCACATGGGGGACAGACTTAGGGACCACATCACTAGAGGGGACAGAATCTGAAGCAACAGATGGAACTGACACAGGAGGGACAGACTCAGGGACAACATTACCAGGGGGAACAGAACCTGAAACAGATGGAACTGACACAGGAGGGACAGACTCAGGGACCACATTACCAGGGGAAACAGAACCTGAAACAGATGGAACAGACACAGGAGGGACAACAACAGTTACAGCGGCCTCATCCTCCTTATCCAGCCTCTGCAGCTCAGCCTCCAATCCTGGCAAGTTATGTAAAGCCTCTGGACACTTACTGTAAGGATGGCCAAGCTGTTGGCACAGATTGCACCGAATTTGGGTACAATCCTTTGCCAAATGGTCCAGACCCTGGCATAGCGAACACTTTTTACGCGTGCAGGTAGAGGCAAAATGGCCCTTTTCACCACATTTATTGCAGACTTTGGGCTGTCCCTGGTAAAATATAGTCAGCCGATCTCTTCCCAGGAAAGCTGAACAGGGCAGATGTTGGACTACATTGCCCAGCACCCCCAGTTTTAGTGACACCGTCCAGGCCCCTGTCCATATCCCATGTTCATCCAGGACCTTCTGCAGTGGAGTGAGGACCTCACCATATCGGCGTAGCCATACTATCAAATCAGCCTCTGGTATGGATTCGTTGCGCACCAGGATGGTCACCGATTTTATCAGGGGCTGCCTGGAAATAACCTTTGGCACCAAACCACTCCACTGCGAAAGGCCCTGGCACCTCCTATGTCGCTCCCAAAATAAATCCAACCCCTCAGGTTTAACAAAAGATAAATCAAACTCATAACTCCCCACTGGGCAAATCAAAGCAAAAATATCCACAGCTTTAAACCCCATTTCCAAAATCAACTCTGCCACCCTCCCCCTCACTGGTGGGGTCCCCTCCCCCTCCCACTTGAACTGAACCACATTCCTCCTCCTATACCCACCACCAAACCCCCCTATATTGTGACCACCAATATTTACAGCATTCCCCCCACCCTCCTTGGTGCGACTCCCCACAACAGATGCATAACTCCCCATATTCCTCCCAGCAGAAGAGATATTTGTGTGTTTTGAACTGTCTGAGACATCTTTAGCAGATATCGATTGTACAGATTTGGTCTGTACAATCGATGAGTCTTTCCTCTGAGCAGAGAGAGAAATGTCATCTTTGTTTTTCCCAGCAGTATTAACCCCTCCACCATCAACACCACCACCACCCACCACATTCATTGTTTTATCATGACTGTCATTGTCAATACTTGCTGGTATATTCACATGTCCTGCAGTCTTCCTAGCAGTGTCAGTTCCCACTGCTGTGCTGGTGGAATCTTCATCTGGCCTGTTCTCTTCCAACAGGACAGGACTTTCTGCAGAGGACAGTGCAGGCTGGACTGACACATCCATGGCTTCCACTGCACATGGTGCAGTATTCTGATCCCCTCCCCCACCAGCATCAATCAGCTCTGCTGGAGCACAGAGAGGCTCAGGTGAAGCAATCACATTGCAGGTGTCAGACACAGTGTGTGAAACACATGCAGCAAATGTGGTAGTGGAACTACAGGTCTCAGCACATGCAGGTGCAGCAACATCCATGTTCAGGGGATTTGGTGCAGGTCCATCCCCATTCCCTGGCTGATTTTTCTGAACATCCTCCGGGACCTCTGATGGATTATCAGACATTACAAACTTGTCTCCTCTCAGGGGGGATTCCATCCGCTGGATAAAGGTCAGGGTGCCATTCTCACTCTCAACCCCCTGGCTGGTTGCCGCTGGCGACTCCAAGGCCTTACATGGGGGGAGAGGAGCAGAGGCAGATGGACCCGGGTCATCCATATGCTGAGGCTGATCCACTGAACATGCTGAGGACTGGCTGACAAACCTTCTCTCGTTTTCAAACTTTTCTTTAAATGCTCCACTTTTTTCTTTTAGTTTTCCCAACAATAAAGTTTGCTGCTTCACTTTTTCCTCTAATTCCTGTAGCTCAGGCTTCATGGCGGTGCGATTCTTACTCCAGGCCTGGAAGTATTTGGCTTTGAAGTTCTTAAGCTCCGCTCTCAAAACCTTCAGCTTCTCCTCCGCTCTCCCAATCGCCCTAAAGCGATTAACAACCTTAAGGCTGAAGACACTGGCATCCATACCAGGGCCCGGACCCACAGACAGATCCTCCACCTCCTCCTCACTGGGCCCCGTGTCATCAGGGGGATCCATCTCAGGGCCTCCCCCAGGATCAGGCATTATTCCTGGGCCAAGCTAGCAGGCAAGGCCCAGGCTTGAAAAATGGGTGGTTCTCACAGAGAGCTCTTTGGGTGTGTCCTCCTCCTCCTTCCCACTGATCACCAATGTAAGGGACATTCTTCACACTGATCATCAATGTAAGGAACATTCTTCTCACTGATCACCAATGTAAGGAACATTCTTCCCACTGATCACCAATGTAAGGAACATTCTTCTCACTGATCACCAATGTAAGGAACATTCTTCTCACTGATCACCAATGTAAGGGACATTCTTCACACTGATCATCAATGTAAGGACCATTCTTCTCACTGATCACCAATGTAAGGGACATTCTTCTCACTGATCACCAATGTAAGGAACATTCTTCACACTGATCATCAATGTAAGGACCATTCTTCTCACTGATCACCAATGTAAGGAACATTCTTCTCACTGATCACCAATGTAAGGGACATTCTTCACACTGATCATCAATGTAAGGAACATTCTTCTCACTGATCACCAATGTAAGGAACATTCTTCCCACTGATCACCAATGTAAGGAACATTCTTCTCACTGATCACCAATGTAAGGAACATTCTTCCCACTGACCACCAATGTAAGGAACATTCTTCTCACTGATCACCAATGTAAGGAACATTCTTCTCACTGATCATCAATGTAAGGAACATTCTTCTCACTGATCACCAATGTAAGGAACATTCTTCTCACTGATCACCAATGTAAGGAACATTCTTCTCACTGATCACCAATGTAAGGAACATTCTTCTCACTGATCACCAATGTAAGGAACATTCTTCTCACTGATCATCAATGTAAGGAACATTCTTCTCACTGATCACCAATGTAAGGAACATTCTTCTCACTGATCACCAATGTAAGGCGCATTCTTCTCACTGATCACCAATGTAAGTAACATTCTTCTCACTGATCACCAATGTAAGGAACATTCTTATCACTGATCACCAATGTAAGGAACATTCTTCTCACTGATCACCAATGTAAGGAACATTCTTCTCACTGATCACCAATGTAAGGAACATTCTTCTCACTGATCACCAATGTAAGGAACATTCTGATCACCAATGTAAGGAACATTCTGATCACCAATGTAAGGAACATTCTTCTCACTGATCACCAATGTAAGGAGCATTCTTCTCACTGATCACCAATGTAAGGGACATTCTTCCCACTGATCACCAATGTAAGGAACATTCTTCTCACTGATCACCAATGTAAGGAACATTCTTCTCACTGATCACCAATGTAAGGAACATTCTTCTCACTGATCACCAATGTAAGGGACATTCTTCACACTGATCATCAATGTAAGGAACATTCTTCTCACTGATCACCAATGTAAGGAACATTCTTCCCACTGATCACCAATGTAAGGGACATTCTTCTCACTGATCACCAATGTAAGGGACATTCTTCCCACTGATCACCAATGTAAGGAACATTCTTCTCACTGATCACCAATGTAAGGAACATTCTTCTCACTGATCACCAATGTAAGGAACATTCTTCTCACTGATCACCAATGTAAGGGACATTCTTCACACTGATCATCAATGTAAGGAACATTCTTCTCACTGATCACCAATGTAAGGAACATTCTTCCCACTGATCACCAATGTAAGGGACATTCTTCCCACTGATCACCAATGTAAGGGACATTCTTCACACTGATCATCAATGTAAGGAACATTCTTCTCACTGATCACCAATGTAAGGAACATTCTTCCCACTGATCACCAATGTAAGGGACATTCTTCTCACTGATCACCAATGTAAGGAACATTCTTCCCACTGATCACCAATGTAAGGAACATTCTTCCCACTGATCACCAATGTAAGGAACATTCTTCACACTGATCATCAATGTAAGGAACATTCTTCTCACTGATCACCAATGTAAGGAACATTCTTCTCACTGATCACCAATGTAAGGAACATTCTTCTCACTGATCACCAATGTAAGGAACATTCTTCTCACTGATCACCAATGTAAGGGACATTCTTCTCACTGATCACCAATGTAAGGAACATTCTCCCCACTGATCACCAATGTAAGGAACATTCTTCTCACTGATCACCAATGTAAGGAGCATTCTTCCCACTGATCACCAATGTAAGGAACATTCTTCTCACTGATCACCAATGTAAGGAACATTCTTCTCACTGATCACCAATGTAAGGAACATTCTTCTCACTGATCACCAATGTAAGGGACATTCTTCCCACTGATCACCAATATAAGGAACATTCTTGACAATTTTTCTTTATTAAAAGTCTTGCAATCAATAAGCATAAAATCACTATATATAAATATATACAAATATAGCAAATCTGCTCTCAAAAAAATAAAAATAAATAAAAATAAAAATACTTTACAGCAATAACATAAATCCTATTACGACTCACACCATTACACCAGACATCAAACTTGTGCGGTTAAGAAACAAACCCGCACCCATTATGCATGCCACCCAATATCACAAGCTCTTGCAGATTTAATGCTGGCGACATTAATGGTCGCCACCTTTATCGGAGTGGGAACTGCCATCAGGATGATTGGGGCAGTCGTTTCTTAACCTTTGCCACACTCTCATCACCAGAAACAGCTCTCTTCAAACTATGTGACTCCCCCTCATCCATGGATGATAAAGAAAAAGAAGATATATCAGACATCCCATCACCTGACAAAACTGAGAAGGTGTTGCCAAGAGGAACCCCTCCTGGGTCCGACTCTGAGGAAGAAATAACCACCTTATTTGTCTTCCTCCTAAACTTCTCCCACCCCTCATCATCCGAATCCCCCTCAACAGAGGGTGAGACATGGGATATGGACACCCTTCCATCAGCCCCACCCCCATCCAGCACCCCCACATTCCCCTAACCACGTTTGCGCTGCCGTGGGATAGGGACTGGAGGCTGAGAAGGAAGATCCACCAAACCTGCCCCCCCAGCAGCTTCCGCCAGTCTGGAGAATCTACGTACAGCAGGACTAGGGACCACCACATGGGGGACAGACTCAGGGACCACCACATGGGGGACAGACTCAGGGACCACATTACTAGAGGGAACATAACCTGAAACAGATGGAACAGACACAGGAGGGACAGACTCAGGGACAACATTACCAGGGGAAACAGAACCTGAAATAGATGGAACAGACACAGGGGGGACAACAACAGTTACAGCGGCCTCATCCTCCTTATCCAGCCTCTGCAGCTCAGCCTCCAATCCTGGCAAGTTATGTAAAGCCTCCGGACACTTACTATAAGGATGACCAAGTTCTTGGCACAAATTGCACCGAATTTCGGTACAATCCTTTGCCAAATGGTCCAAATCCTGGCATAGCGAACACTTTTTACGGGTGCAGGTAGATGCAAAATGGCCTTTTTCACCACATTTATTGCAAACTTTGGGCTGTCCCTGGTAGAATATAGTCAGCCGATCTCTTCCCAGAAAAGCTGAGCAGGGCAGATGTTGGACTACATTGCCCAGCATCCCCAATTTTAGTGACACTGTCCAGGCCCCTGTCCATATCCCATGTTCATCCAGGACCTTCCGCAGTGCAGTGAGGACCTCACCATATCGGCGTAGCCATACTAATAAATCAGCCTCTGGTATGGATTCGTTGCGCACCAGGATGGTCACCGATTTTATCAGAGGCTGCCTGGAAATCACCTTTGGCACCAAACCACTCCACTGCGGAAGGCCCTGGCACCTCCTATGTCGCTCCCAAAATAAATCCAACCCCTCAGGTTTTACAAAAGGACAAATCAAATTCATAACTCCCCACTAGGCAAATCAAAGCAAAAATATCCACAGCTTTAAACCCCATTTCCAAAATCAACTCAGCCACCCTCCCCCTCACTGGTGGGGTCCCCTCCCCCTCCCACTTCAACTGAACCCCATTTCTCCTCCTGTACCCACCGACCATCCCACCACCAAACCTCCCCAAATTGTGACCACCAATATTTACAACATTCCCCCCACCCTCCTTGGTGCGACTCCCCAAAACCGACGCATAACTCCCCATATTCCTCCCAACAGAAGAGACATTTGTGTGTTTTGAGCCTTCTGACACACCTCTAGCAGATATCGATTGTACAGATTTGGTCTGCACAATCGATGAGTCTTTCTTCTGCTGAGCAGAAAGAGAAATGTCATTTTTATCTTGGTCAGCAATATTAACCCCTTCACCACCACCCACCACATTCACTGCCTTATCAATAATATTGCTGTCATTATTTCCTGGCACATTCATAGTTCCTGCCATGTCCACAGACACTGCTGTCCCCATACACACTTCACCTCCAGGCAGACTCTTCTCCTCCATCAGGACAGGACTATCAGCTGAGCCGAGTGAATGTTGTTCTAATACAACAACAGGTGAATCACTGCAGGAGACTTCCATGGCTGTCTCCACTTCACATGCTGCACTGTGCTGATCCCCTCCCCCACCTGCATCAATCAGCCCAGGTGAAGGTGAAACAGGCTCTCTGGAGCTGGCAGCCATCTTGCTTGTGGAACTACAGGTCTCAGCAGTATCAGCAAAATCCAGGCGTGGGGTGCATGGTGGAGATCCATCCACATTGCTCTGGTGAGCTGATGACACCTCTGCCAGGGGCTTTCCCTCCATGTCTGCAGAAGGTTTCCCTGTAGCAGGCAGCTGTTTGCAGAGCTCCTTCCCTCTCTGTTCCTCAGCCGGGACACCATCCACTACAGCAGGTGGGGCAGACATGTTGGATGGAGGCAGTACAGCGCACTGGGATCCCTCCACCAGTGCTGGCTCTGCCGGTCTGTAATCCCTCCGCTCATCCTCAGGGACCTCCGATGGTTCACCAACAGACCTGTCTGCCCTCAGGGGTGACTCCATCTGCTGGATGAACTGCAGGGTGCCATGTTGACTCTCAACCCCCTGGCTGGTTGCCGCTGGCGATTCCCCAGCCTGACATGGGGGGAGAGGTGCAGAGACAGATGAAGCCGGGTTGTCTGTTACCTGCGGCTGCTGATCCACAGAACTCAGCGATGCCTGGCTGGAAAATCTCCTCTCGTTTTTAAATTTTTCTGCAAAAGCTCCACTTCTGTCTTTCAATTTATTCAAAAATAAAGATTGCTTCTTTACTCTCTCCTCCATCTGCTGCAACTCTGGCTTCATGGCCAAACGGTTTTTACTCCAGGCCTGGAAATACTTGGTCTTGAAATTTTTATGTTCAGATTTTAAACATTTAAGTTTCTCCTCAGCCCTTCCGATTGCCCGAAAACGGTCAACAATCTTCTGTCTGTAGACATCCACGTTCTCAGCAGGGCCTGGACCCACAGACAGATCCTCCACCTCTTCCTCCTCACTAGGCCCCGTATCATCAGGGGAATCCCTCCCAGGGCCTCCCCCAGGATCAGGCATTATTCCTGGGCCGAGCTAGCAGGCAAGGCCCAGGCTTGAAAAAAAGGTGTGGTTCTCAGAGAGCTCCTTGGGTGTGTCCTCCTCCTCCTTCCCACTGATCACCAATGTAAGGGACATTCTTCTGACTGATCACCAATGTAAGGAACATTCTTCTCACTGATCACCAATGTAAGGAACATTCTTCTCACTGATCACCAATGTAAGGAACATTCTTCTCACTGATCACCAATGTAAGGAACATTCTTCCCACTGATCATCAATGTAAGGGACATTCTTCTCACTGATCACCAATGTAAGGAACATTCTTCTCACTGATCACCAATGTAAGGAACATTCTTCTCACTGATCACCAATGTAAGGAACATTCTTCCCACTGATCACCAATGTAAGGAACATTCTTCCCACTGATCACCAATGTAAGGAACATTCTTCTCACTGATCACCAATGTAAGGAACATTCTTCTCACTGATCACCAATGTAAGGAACATTCTTCCCACTGATCACCAATGTAAGGAACATTCTTCCCTACTGACCACCAATGTAAGGAACATTCTTCCCAATTTTCTTTATTAAAAGTCTTGCAATCATTAAGCATAAAATCACAATATATAAATATACATAAATATGTACATATTTACATAAATTAAAATAAATATAGCAAATCTGCTCTCAAAACAAAAAAATACTTTACAGCAATAACATAAATCCTATTACAACTCACACCATTACACCAGACATCAAACTTGTGAGGTTAAGAAACAATCCCGCACCTATTATGCATGCAGCCCTTCTTCAAAAAGAAGATACTAACCAACAAAAGCTAAGGGAGTGAAAGAAACAGAAAAAGAAAAGAGCTCCTTACCCAGAGATGGGCAGTTCACCAAAGGCAAGTCTGATATTCCTCCACTCCCTTATCCAGACTGCCCGAGGCTCCCTGCCCTTCTCAAGACCCCGAATTTTCCCAACCTCACCCAGAATATTGTGCACCACCACCTCAACAGAGAGGACTTTCTTCCGCAGGGTAATCTGGCACCGTGCATTCCATGTGAAGTAACGGACAACTATACTAACTAAAAACAGTGTATCGAAATCAAAATCCCAGTGAGTCGGGAATGCCCCATACACCCACTCCGCATAACTCATGCGATAGAAAAAGGGGATGCCTAGAGCTCTCCCCACCCTTTTATACACCTCTATGTTAAAGGGACACTGGAGCAAAAAGTGGTCCATAGACTCCACTTTACCAACACACTCTGCTCTAGGACAATCCCGATCATCCACAGGGCGATGCTTCAAGTTTCCTCTCACATAGAGCCTTCCATGGAAGGCGAGCCAGGCTTGATCCCTAAACTTCAAGGGGATTCTTTCTAAATTGATTAAACGCAATCCCTCCCTCATTACAGAGCCTGGGCAATCCCTTAAGGCCAGTGACACACTGAAAGCAGAGCCCAAAATCCTCTTCTCCAGAAGCTTCCTGGGGAGGGACTTGATATCCTCCACTGTCACCTGCCACTGCCGAAGTATTTTCAGACACGGGGCAACATAAGCCGGGAGCTTGCCATGTCGGACTCTCAGACTTTTCACTGGCCCGCCATCTTCCCAGGATCGCAGAAAAGGCCTAAAACAAGATTGAAAAATACCCACCCATCCCGGCGGGTTCTCTGCTAGCATGTTACCAAGATTGTACTTTAAAAACAGCAGAGAAAAGAAAACTATTGGGTTGACCATTCCTAGGCCACCCTCCCGCCTAGACAGGTAAGTTACATTGCGTTTGATCAGGTTCAGCCTACTTCCCCATAACAGTTGGAAAAAGCAGCTGTACACCCTTGCATAGAGAGATACTGGCAAGATACAAACGAAGCTGACATATAAAAAAATTGGGACCAGGTACGTTTTGATCAAGTCAACCCTCTCCCTCAATGAAAGCTTCCATTTCTTCCAACTTGCTACTTTGGCATTGGCACACACCAACCTGCTTTCCCAATTTCGATGACCACCAGGTCACCAGGACCAAATTTGATGCCCAACACTTTAATTTCCTGCTGGGGCTCTGGGAAGGCATCCGGAAGTTCGAAGCTTTCACCTTCCTCACCCATCCAGAAAACTTCACTCTTTTCATGGTTGACTTTAGAACCAGAAGCCTCCGTGTACTGCTCTAACATAGAGACCACCTCCTGCGCCTCCTCCGTTCCAGAGACAATAACAGACACATCATCGGCATAGGCCACGACCTTCAAAGGTGGCACACCAGCAATGCCCAAAGGCATCCCCGCACAAAGATCCACACTCTAGCCTTCTTATAAAGGGGTCGATTGCGAATACATATAACAGGGGGCTCAGAGGACATCCCTGGCGCACACCAGAGCCAACCTCAAAAGGCCGTCCAACCCAACCATTAACCAGTGGGAAGCTCTCAGCCCCTTTATATAATGTCTTCAGCCAATCTATAAACCTCCCCTGCAGGCCGTATCTACCAAGTAGCAAATACAGGTACTCGTGATTGACTCTATCAAAAGCCTTCGCCTGATCCAATGCCAGCAAGTACTTTCTCCATCCAGCAGCCCTGCATCATTCCAAAGCCTCCCGGACAGCTAAAACCGCTGAAAAGGTACTTCTACCTTGGACCGAGCAGTGCTGATGACTGGACAACAAATCGCCTGCCACTGACGACAAGCGCCAAAAAAGAATCTTCGCCAAGATCTTTCTATCAACATTGAGAAGACTGATGGGGCGCCAGTTCTCAATCATTGAGGGGTCTTTACCTTTTGACAGAAGAATCACAGCGGATTGCCTCATGGAGGGAGGGAGCGAACCCTCTTCTAGACAGCTGTTATAAACCTCCGCTAAAAAGGGAGCCAGAATGGACTTAAAACACTTGTAGAATTCAGCTGTCAACCCATCTGGCCCAGGCGATTTTTTGGTAGCCAGCTTCTCTATAGCATGGACTACCTCATCCACTGAAATTGGTTCTGTCAAATCCATCAAAGGCAATGTACCATTTCCCAATCCTGGAGTAGAATCCAGAAAGCTTTCCATCTTGTCCCGACAAAGGTCGTTTCTTCCCAGAAGGTCTGCATAATATGATCTGAAGATCTCCAGGATCCCTGATCTGGACTTCACCAGGGAACCCGTACTATCCCTCAGGCCTATGACCGTCTTAACTGCTATGCCTTGCTTACAGTTCTGATAAGGATCAGGCGAGTGATATTTTCCATAATCCCTCTCCAGAACCAAGGAGGCATGCCGGTCGTATTGACACTTTCTAAGAAGAAACTTCACCTAAGAGATCTCCCCTGGATCTCCTCTATACGAGACAAGACGATCAAGCTTCCTCCGCAAATGCTGGTAGGCAATGTACATACCAAGCTGCTTCTTCTTACTTATGGCCTTGAAAAGTCCAATCGCCCTTTGTTTCACAAGCTCCCACCACTCTGACTTAGTGCTGCAAAAGTCCAGAATAGAAACCTGTGCCTGGAAAAAATCCTCAAAGGATTGTCTTACCTCTACGTCTTCCAGGAGAGCCGAATTCAGTTTCCAGGTACCCCTTCCCCTGGGTGGAGTGTCCGAGGCATTCAGAGTCACAGACAGCATACAGTGGTCAGAGAACTCCACCGCCCTCAACTCAGGAGCCGAGAAAGCAGAGTTCTCCTTTAAAAAAAAAACTATCTATCCTACTCTGACTATTCCCTCTCTGAAATGTGAATCCCGTGCTGCCAGGGCAGTGCTTAATATGCACATCTACCAGGCCTGCTTGTCTCACCATATCTCTAAGAAAAACGCTATCGTACGCCAGCCTGTCTATGGAACCTCTCCTGTCTTCAGGCCTAATTATGGTGTTAAAATCACCTCCAAAGACAACCTGCTGGGACGTAAAAAGGAAGGGCTTGATCTCTGTGAGGAGGCATTTCCTGCCCCATCTTGACTGCGGTCCATAGATATTAATCAGGCGCAGGTCCTGCCCCCTAACAGAGACGTCCAAGACCATGCATCTCCCAATCTCTACCTCAATTACCCGCCGGCACGTTACCATATCGGTTTTAAAAAGGACCGCAACTCCGCTGCAGGGCTCTGCCGCAAGAGACCAAAAGGAGGGACCGCATCTCCACTCCCTTTTTGCTAGATGGACATCGGCCAAAGTATTGAGCCAGGTCTCTTGCAAAAATAAAATCTCGGCATCAAACTCGCTGAGCAAAAATAAGGCAATATCACGAGCTCTTGCAGATTTCATGCTGGCGACATTAATGGTCGCCACCTTTATCGGAGTGGGAACTGCCATCAGGATGATTGGGGTAGTCGTTTCTTAACCTTTGCCACACTCTCATCACCAGAAACAGCTCTCTTCAAACTATGTGACTCACCCTCATCCATGGATGATAAAGAAAAAGATAAATCAGACATCCCATCACCTGACAAAACTGAAAAGGTGTTGCCAAGAGGAACCCCTCCTGGATCCGACTCTGAGGAAGAAATTAACACCTTATTTGTCTTCCTCTTCTTCTTTTTCTTCCTCCTAAACGTCTCCCACCCCTCATCATCTGAATCCCCTTCAACAGAGGGTGAGACATGGGATATGGACACCCTTCCATCAGCCCCACCCCCATCCAGCACCCCCACACTCCCCTGACCACGTTTGCGCTGCCGAGGGACAGGGACTGGAGGCTGAGAAGGAAGATCCGCTAAACCTGCCCCCCCAGCAGCTTCCGCTAGTCTGGAGGACCTACGTACAGCAGGAATAGGGACCACCACATGGGGGACAGACTTAGGGACCACATCACTAGAGGGAACAGAATCTGAAACAACAGAAGGAACTGACACAGGAGGGACAGACTCAGGGACCACATTACCAGGGGAAACAGAACCTGAAACAGATGGAACAGACACAGGAGGGACTGACTGAGGGACCACATTACCAGGGGAAACAGAATCCAAAACAACAGATGGAACAGACACAGGAGGGACAACAACAGTTACAGCGGCCTCATCCTCCTTATCCAGCCTCTGCAGCTCAGCCTCCAATCCTGGCAGGTTATGTAAAGCCTCTGGACACTTACTGTAAGGATGGCCAAGCTTTTGGCACAGATTGCACCGAATTTGGGTACAATCCTTTTCCAAATGGTCCAGACCCTGGCATAGCGAACACTTTTTACGGGTGCAGGTAGATGCAAAATGGCCCTTTTCACCACATTTATTGCAGACTTTGGGCTGTCCCTGGTAGAATATAGTCAGCCGATCTCTTCCCAGGAAAGCTGAGCAGGGCAGATGTTGGACTACATTGCCCAGCACCCCCAGTTTTAGTGACACCGTCCAGGCCCCTGTCCATATCCCATGTTCATCCAGGACCTTCCGCAGTGGAGTGAGGACCTCACCATATCGGCGTAGCCATACTATCAAATCAGCCTCTGGTATGGATTCGTTACGCACCAGGATGGTCACAGATTTTATCAGAGGCTGCCTGGAAATCACTTTTGGCACCAAACCACTCCACTGCGGAAGGCCCTGGCACCTCCTATGTCGCTCCCAAAATAAATCCAACCCCTCAGGTTTTACAAAGGACAAATCAAATTCATAACTTCCCACTGGGCAAATCAAAGCAAAAATATCCACAGCTTTAAACCCCATTTCCAAAATCAACTCAGCCACCCTCCCCTTCACTGGTGGGGTCCCCTCCCCCTCCCACTTGAACTGAACCACATTCCTCCTCCTATACCCACCACCAATCCCACCACCAAACCCCCCTATATTGTGACCACCAATATTTACAGCATTCCCCCCACCCTCCTTGGTGCGACTCCCCACAACAGACGCATAACTCCCCATATTCCTCCCAGCAGAAGAGACATTTGTTTGTTTTGAGCCTTCTGACACATTTCCAGCGGATATCGATTGTACAGATTTGGTCTGTACAATCGATGAGTCTTTCTTCTGCTGAGCAGAAAGAGAAATGTCATTTTTATCTTGGTCAGCAATATTAACCCCTCCACCACCACCCACCACATTCACTGCCTTATCAATAATATTACTGTCATTATTTCCTGGCACATTCATAGTTCCTGCCGTGTCCTCAGTCACTGCTGTCCCCATACACACTTCACCTCCAGGCCGACTCTTCTTCTCCATCAGGACAGGACCATCAGCTGAGCAGGGTGAATGTTGTCCTAATACAGCAACAGGTGAATCACTGCAGGAGACTTCCATGGCTGTCTTCACTTCACATGCTGCACTGTGCAGATCCCCTCCCCCACCTGCATCAATCAACCCAGGTGAAGGTGAAACAGGCTCTCTGGAGCTGGCAGCCATCTTGCTTGTGGAACTACAAGTCTCAGCAGTATCAGCAAAATCCAGGCGTGGGGTGCATGATGGAGATCCATCCACATGGTGGGCTGATGACACCTCTGCCAGGGGCTCTCCCTCCATGTCTGCAGAGGGTTTCCTTGCAGCAGGCATCTCCTTCCCTCTCTGTTCCTCAGCCGGGACACCATCCACTACAGCAGGTGGGGCAGACATGTTGGATGGAGGCTGTACAGCGCACTGGGATCCCTCCACCAGTGCTGGCTCTGCCGGTCTGCAATCCCTACGTTCATCCTCAGGGACCTCCGATGGTTCACCAACAGACCTGTCTGCCCTCAGGGGTGACTCCATCTGCTGGATGAACTGCAGGGTGCCATGTTGACTCTCAACCCCCTGGCTGGTTGCCGCTGGCGATTCCCCAGCCTGACATGGGGGGAGAGGTGCAGAGACAGATGAGGCCGGGTTGTCTGTTACCTGCTGATCCACAGAACTCACCGATGTCTGGCTGGAAAATCTCCACCAATGTAAGGGACATTCTTCCCACTGATCACCAATGTAAGGGACATTCTTCTCACTGATCACCAATGTAAGGAACATTCTTCTCACTGATCACCAATGTAAGGAACATTCTTCTCACTGATCATCAATGTAAGGAACATTCTTCCCTCTGATCACCAATGTAAGGACCATTCTTCTCACTGATCACCAATGTAAGGAACATTCTTCTCACTGATCACCAATGTAAGGGACATTCTTCTCACTGATCACCAATGTAAGGAACATTCTTCTCACTGATCACCAATGTAAGGAACATTCTTCTCACTGATCACCAATGTAAGGGACATTCTTCTCACTGATCACCAATGTAAGGAACATTCTTCTCACTGATCACCAATGTAAGGAACATTCTTCCCACTGATCACCAATGTAAGGAACATTCTTCCCACTGATCACCAATATAAGGAACATTCTTCCCACTGATCACCAATGTAAGGAACATTCTTCCCACTGATCACCAATGTAAGGGACATTCTTCTCACTGATCACCAATGTAAGGAACATTCTTCCCACTGATCACCAATGTAAGGGACATTCTTCTCACTGATCACCAATGTAAGGATCATTCTTCTCACTGATCACCAATGTAAGGAACATTCTTCCCACTGATCACCAATGTAAGGGACATTCTTCCCACTGATCCCCAATGTAAGGAACATTCTTCTCACTGATCACCAATGTAAGGAACATTCTTCTCACTGATCACCAATGTAAGGAACATTCTTCCCACTGACCACCAATGTAAGGAACATTCTTCTCACTGATCACCAATGTAAGGGACATTCTTCTCACTGATCACCAATGTAAGGGACATTCTTCTCACTGATCACCAATGTAAGGAACATTCTTCCCACTGATCACCAATGTAAGGAACATTCTTCCCACTGATCACCAATGTAAGGAACATTCTTCTCACTGATCACCAATGTAAGGAACATTCTTCTCACTGATCACCAATGTAAGGAACATTCTTCTCACTGATCACCAATGTAAGGGACATTCTTCTCACTGATCACCAATGTAAGGAACATTCTTCCCACTGATCACCAATGTAAGGAACATTCTTCTCACTGATCACCAATGTAAGGAACATTCTTCCCACTGATCACCAATGTAAGGGACATTCTTCCCACTGATCACCAATGTAAGGGACATTCTTCCCAATTTTTCTTTATTAAAAGTCTTGCAATCATTAAGCATAAAATCACAATATATAAATATACATAAATATATACATATTTACATAAATTAAAATAAATATAGCAAAACTGCTCTCAAACCAAAAAAAGAAAATACTTTACAGCAATAACATAAATCCTATTACGACTCACACCATTACACCAGACATCAAACTTGTGAGGTTAAGAAACAATCCCGCACCTATTATGCATGCAGCCCTTCTTCAAAAAGAAGATATTAACCAACAAAAGCTAAGGAAGTGAAAGAACCAGAAAAAGAAAAGAGCTCCTCACCCAGAGATGGGCAGTTCACCAAAGGCAGGTCTGATATTCCTCCACGCCCTTATCCAGACTGCCCGAGGCTCCCTGCCCTTCTCAAGACCCCGAATTTTCCCAACCTCACCCAGAATATCGTGCACCACCACCTCAACAGAGAGGACTTTCTCCCGCAGGGTAATCTGGCACCGTGCATTCCATGTGAAGTAACGGACAACTATACTAACTAAAAACAGTGTATCCAAATCAAAATCCCAGTGAGTCGGAAATGCCCCATACACCCACTCCGCATAACTCATGCGATAGAAAAAGGGGATGCCTAGAGCCCTCCCCACCTTTTTATACACCTCTATGTTAAAGGGACACTGGAGCAAAAAGTGGTCCATAGACTCCACTTTACCAACACACTCCGCTCTAGGACAATCCCGATCATCCACAGGGCGATGCTTCAAGTTCCCTCTCACATAGAGCCTTCCATGGAAGGCGAGCCAGGCTTGATCCCTAAACTTCAAGGGGATTCTTTCTAAATTGATTAAACGCAACCCTTCCCTCATTACAGAGCCTGGGCAATCCCTTAAGGCCAGTGACACACTGAAAGCAGAGCCCAAAATCCTCTTCTCCAGAAGCTTCCTGGGGAGGGACTTGATATCCTCCACTGTCACCTGCCACTGCCGAAGTATTTTCAGACACGGGGCAACATAAGCCGGGAGCTTGCCATGTCGGACTCTCAGACTTTTCACTGGCCCGCCATCTTCCCAGGATCGCAGAAAAGGCCTAAAACAAGATTGAAAAATACCCACCCATCCCGGCGGGTTCTCTGCTAGCATGTTACCAAGATTGTACTTTAAAAACAGCAGAGAAAAGAAAACTATTGGGTTGACCATTCCTAGGCCACCCTCCCGCCTAGACAGGTAAGTTACATTGCGTTTGATCAGGTTCAGCCTACTTCCCCATAACAGTTGGAAAAAGCAGCTGTACACCCTTGCATAGAGAGATACTGGCAAGATACAGACGAAGCTGACATATAAAAAAATTGGGACCAGGTACGTTTTGATCAAGTCAACCCTCTCCCTCAATGAAAGCTTCCATTTCTTCCAACTTGCTACTTTGGCATTGGCACACACCAACCTGCTTTCCCAATTTCGATGACCATAGTCACCAGGACCAAATTTGATGCCCAACACTTTAATTTCCTGCTGGGGCTCTGGGAAGGCATCCGGAAGTTCGAAGCTTTCACCTTCCTCACCCATCCAGAAAACTTCACTCTTTTCATGGTTGACTTTAGAACCAGAAGCCTCCGTGTACTGCTCTATCATAGAGACCACCTCCTGCGCCTCCTCCGTTCCAGAGACAATAACAGACACATCATCGGCATAGGCCACGACCTTCAAAGGTGGCACACCAGCAATGCCCAAAGGCACCCCTCACAAAGATCCACTCTCTAGCCTTCTTATGAAGGGGTCGATTGCGAATACATATAACAGGGGGCTCAGAGGACATCCCTGGCGCACACCAGAGCCAACCTCAAAAGGCCGTCCAACCCAACCATTAACCAGTGGGAAGCTCTCAGCCCCTTTATATAATGTCTTCAGCCAATCTATAAACCTCCCCTGCAGGCCGTATTTACCAAGTAGCAAATACAGGTACTCGTGATTGACTCTATCAAAAGCCTTCGCCTGATCCAATGCCAGCAAGTACTTTCTCCATCCAGCAGCCCTGCATCGCTCCAAAGCCTCCCGGACAGCTAAAACCGCTGAAAAGGTACTTCTACCTTGGACCGAGCAGTGCTGATGAATGGACAACAAAACGCCTGCCACTGACGACAAGCGCCAAAAAAGAATCTTCGCCAAGATCTTTCTATCAACATTGAGAAGACTGATGGGGCACCAGTTCTCAATCATTGAGGGGTCTTTACCTTTTGACAGAAGAATCACAGCGGATTGCCTCATGGAGGGAGGGAGCGAACCCTCTTCTAGACAGCTGTTATAAACCTCCGCTAAAAAGGGAGCCAGAATGGACTTAAAACACTTGTAGAATTCAGCTGTCAACCCATCTGGCCCAGGCGATTTTTTGGTAGCCAGCTTCTCTATAGCATGGACTACCTCATCCACTGAAATTGGTTCTGTCAAATCCATCAAAGGCAATGTACCATTTTCCAATCCTGGAGTAGAATCCAGAAAGCTTTCCATCTTGTCCCGACAAAGGTCCTTTCTTCCCAGAAGGTCTGCATAATATGATCTGAAGATCTCCAGGATCCCTGATCTGGACTTCACCAGGGAACCCGTACTATCCCTCAGGCCTATGACCGTCTTAACTGCTATGCCTTGCTTATAGTTCTGGTAAGGATCAGGCGAGTGATATTTTCCATAATCCCTCTCCAGAACCAAGGAGGCATGCCGGTCGTATTGACACTTTCTAAGAAGAAACTTCACCTCAGAGATCTCCCCTGGATCTCCTCTATACGAGACAAGACGATCAAGCTTCCTCCGCAAATGCTGGTAGGCAATGTACATACCAAGCTGCTTCTTCTTACTTATGGCCTTGAAAAGTCCAATCGCCCTTTGTTTCACAAGTTCCCACCACTCTGACTTAGTGCTGCAAAAGTCCAGAATAGAAACCTGTGCCTGGAAAAAATCCTCAAAGGATTGTCTTACCTCTACGTCTTCCAGGAGAGCCGAATTCAGTTTCCAGGTACCCCTTCCCCTGGGTGGAGTGTCCGAGGCATTCAGAGTCACAGACAGCATACAGTGGTCAGAGAACTCCACCGCCCTCAACTCAGGAGCCGAGAAAGCAGAGTTCTCCTTTAAAAAAAACCTATCTATTCTACTCTGACTGTTCCCTCTCTGAAATGTGAATCCCGTGCTGCCAGGGCAGTGCTTAATATGCACATCTACCAGGCCTGCTTGTCTCACCATATCTCTAAGAAAAACGCTATCGTACGCCAGCCTGTCTATGGAGCTTCTCCTGTCTTCAGGCCTAATTATGGTGTTAAAATCACCTCCAAAGACAACCTGCTGGGACGTAAAAAGGAAGGGCTTGATCTCTGTGAGGAGGCATTTCCTGCCCCATCTTGACTGCGGTCCATAGATATTAATCAAACGCAGATCCTGCCCCCTAACAGAGACGTCCAAGACCATGCATCTCCCAATCTCTACCTCAATTACCCGCCGGCACGTTACCATATCGGTTTTAAAAAGGACCGCAACTCCGCTGCAGGGCTCAGCCGCAAGAGACCAAAAGGAGGGACCGCATCTCCACTCCCTTTTTGCTAGATGGACATCGGCCAAAGTATTGAGCCAGGTCTCTTGCAAAAATAAAATCTCGGCCTCAAACTCGCTGAGCAAAAATAAGGCAATATCACGAGCTCTTGCAGATTTTATGCTGGCGACATTAATGGTCGCCACCTTTATTGGAGTGGGAACTGCCATCAGGGTGATTGGGGTAGTCGTTTCTTAACCTTTACCACACTCTCATCACCAGAAACAGCTCTCTTCAAACTATGTGACGCCCCCTCATCCATGGATGATAAAGAAAAAGATAAATCAGACATCCCATCACCTGACAAAACTGAAAAAGGGTTACCAGGAGGAACCCCTCCTGGGTCCGACTCTGAGGAAGAAATTAACACCTTATTTGTCTTCCTCTTCTTCTTTTTCTTCCTCCTAAACGTCTCCCACCCCTCATC
This sequence comes from Lithobates pipiens, assembly GCF_037356315.1. Taxonomy (NCBI): domain Eukaryota; kingdom Metazoa; phylum Chordata; class Amphibia; order Anura; family Ranidae; genus Lithobates; species Lithobates pipiens. The sequence goes on along the minus strand of NW_027507764.1, from coordinate 33,371,282 downwards.
ATCCGAATCCCCCCCAACAGAGGGTGAGACATGGGATATGGACACCCTTCCATCAGCCCCACCCCCATCCAGCACCCCCACACTCCCCTGACCACGTTTGCGCTGCCGAGGGACAGGGACTGGAGGCTGAGAAGGAAGATCCGCTAAACCTGCCCCCCCAGCAGCCTCCGCTAGTCTGGAGGACCTATGTACAGCAGGAATAGGGACCACCACATGGGGGACAGACTTAGGGACCACATCACTAGAGGGAACAGAATCTGAAACAACAGATGGAACTGATACAGGAGGGACAGACTCAGGGACCACATTACCAAGGGAAACAGAACCTGAAACAGAAGGAACTGACACATGAGGGACAGACTCAGGGACAACATTACCAGGGGAAACAGAACCCAACACAACAGATGGAACAGACACAGGGGGGACAACAACAGTTACAGTGGCCTCATCCTCCTTATCCAGCCTCTGCAGCTCAGCCTCCAATCCTGGCAAGTTATGTAAAGCCTCTGGACACTTACTGTAAGGATGGCCAAGCTTTTGGCACAGATTGCACCGAATTTGGGTACAATCTTTTGCCAAATGGTCCAGACCCTGGCATAGCGAACACTTTTTACGGGTGCAGGTAGAGGCAAAATGGCCCTTTTCACCACATTTATTGCAGACTTTGGGCTGTCCCTGGTAGAATATAGTCAGCCGATCTCTTCCCAGGAAAGCTGAGCAGGGCAGATGTTGGACTACATTGCCCAGCACCCCCAATTTTAGCGACACTGTCCAGGCCCCTGTCCATATCCCATGTTCATCCAGGACCTTCCGCAGTGGAGTGAGGACCTCACCATATCGGCGTAGCCATACTATCAAATCAGCCTCTGGTATGGATTTGTTACGCACCAGGATGGTCACCGATTTTATCAGAGGCTGCCTGGAAATCACCTTTGGCACCAAACCACTCCACTGCGAAAGGCCCTGGCACCTCCTATGTCGCTCCCAAAATAAATCCAACCCCTCAGGTTTTACAAAAGATAAATCAAATTCATAACTCCCCACTGGGCAAATCAAAGCAAAAATATCCACAGCTTTAAACCCCATTTCCAAAATCAACTCAGCCACCCTCCCCCTCACTGGTGGGGTCCCCTCCCCCTCCCACTTGAACTGAACCACATTCCTCCTCCTGTACCCACCACCAATCCCCCCTATATTGTGACCACCAATATTTACAGCATTCCCCCCACCCTCCTTGGTGCGACTCCCCACAACAGACGCATAACTCCCCATATTCCTCCCAGCAGAAGAGACATTTGTTTGTTTTGAACTGTCTGAGACATCTCTAGCAGATATCGATTGTACAGATTTGGTCTGCACAATCGATGAGTCTTTCCTCTGAGCAGAGAGAGAAATGTCATCTTTGTTTTTCCCAGCAGTATTAACCCCTCCACCATCACCACCACCACCCACCACATTCATTGTTTTATCATGACTGTCATTGTTAATACTTGCTGGTATATTCACATGTCCTGCAGTCTTCCCAGCAGTGTCAGTTCCCACTGCTGTGCTGGTGGAATCTTCATCTGGCCTGTTCTCTTCCATCAGGACAGGACTTTCTGCAGAGGACAGTGCAGGCTGGACTGACACATCCATGGCTTCCATTGCACATGGTGCAGTATTCTGATCCCCTCCCCCACCAGCATCAATCAGCTCTGCTGGAACACAGAGAGGCTCAGGTGAGGCAATCACATTGCAGGTGTCAGACACAGTGTGTGAAACAGCAAACTTGATAGAGGGACTACAGGTCTCAGCACATGCAGGTGCAGCAACATCCATGCTCAGGGGATTTGGTGCAGGTTCATCCTCATTCCCTGGCTGATTCTTCTGCACATCCACAGGGACCTCTGATGGGTCATCACAAATGGTAAACTTGTCTCCTCTCAGGGGGGATTCCATCCGCTGGATGAAGGTCAGGGTGGCATTCTCACTCTCAACCCCCTGGCTGGTTGCCGCCGGCGATTCCAAGGCCTTACATGGGGGGAGAGGAGCAGAGGCAGATGGACCCGGGTCATCCATTACCTGAGGCTGATCCACTGAACATGCTGAGGACTGGCTGACAAATCTCCTCTCATTTTCAAATTTTTCTTTAAATGCTCCACTTTTTTCTTTTAGTTTTTGCAACAATAAAATTTGCTGCTTCACTTTTTCTTCCAATTCCTGTAGCTCAGGCTTCATGGCGGTGCGATTCTTACTCCAGGCCTGGAAGTATTTGGCTTTGAAGTTCTTAAGCTCCGCTCTCAAAACCTTCAGCTTCTCCTCCGCTCTCCCAATCGCCCTAAAGCGATTAACAACCTTAAGGCTGAAGACACTGGCATCCATACCAGGGCCCGGACCCACAGACAGATCCTCCACCTCCTCCTCACTGGGCCCCGTGTCATCAGGGGGATCCATCTCAGGGCCTCCCCCAGGATCAGGCATTATTCCTGGGCCAAGCTAGCAGGCAAGGCCCAGGCTTGAAAAATGGGTGGTTCTCACAGAGAGCTCTTTGGGTGTGTCCTCCTCCTCCTTCCCACTGACCACCAATGTAAGGAACATTCTTCCCACTGATCACCAATGTAAGGAACATTCTTCTCACTGATCACCAATGTAAGGAACATTCTTCCCACTGATCACCAATGTAAGGAACATTCTTCCCACTGATCACCAATGTAAGGAACATTCTTCTCACTGATCACCAATGTAAGGGACATTCTTCCCACTGATCACCAATGTAAGGAACATTCTTCCCACTGATCACCAATGTAAGGGACATTCTTCCCACTGATCACCAATGTAAGGAACATTCTTCCCACTGATCACCAATGTAAGGAACATTCTTCCCACTGATCACCAATGTAAGGAACATTCTTCCCACTGATCACCAATGTAAGGGACATTCTTCTCACTGATCACCAATGTAAGGGACATTCTTCCCACTGATCACCAATGTAAGGAACATTCTTCCCACTGATCACCAATGTAAGGGACATTCTTCTCACTGATCACCAATGTAAGGGACATTCTTCCCACTGATCACCAATGTAAGGGACATTCTTCCCACTGATCACCAATGTAAGGAACATTCTTCCCACTGATCACCAATGTAAGGGACATTCTTCTCACTGATCACCAATGTAAGGGACATTCTTCTCACTGATCACCAATGTAAGGGACATTCTTCCCACTGACCACCAATGTAAGGAACATTCTTCCCACTGATCACCAATGTAAGGAACATTCTTCTCACTGATCACCAATTTAAGGAACATTCTTCTCACTGATCACCAATGTAAGGGGCATTCTTCTAACTGATCACCAATGTAAGGAACATTCTTCTCACTGATCACCAATGTAAGGAACATTCTTCTCACCGATCACCAATGTAAGGGACATTCTTCCCACTGATCACGAATGTAAGGAACATTCTTCTCACTGATCACCAATGTAAGGAACATTCTTCTCACTGATCACCAATGTAAGGACCATTCTTCTCACTGATCACCAATGTAAGGAACATTCTTCTCACTGATCACCAATGTAAGGAACATTCTTCTCACTGATCACCAATGTAAGGAACATTCTTCCCACTGATCACCAATGTAAGGGACATTCTGATCACCAATGTAATGAACATTCTTCCCACTGATCACCAATGTAAGGAACATTCTTCTCACTGATCACCAATGTAAGCAACATTCTTCTCACTGATCACCAATGTAAGGAACATTCTTCCCACTGATCACCAATGTAAGGAACATTCTTCTCACTGATCACCAATGTAAGGAACATTCTTCCCACTGATCACCAATGTAAGGAACATTCTTCCCACTGATCACCGATGTAAGGAACATTCTTCCCATTGATCACCAATGTAAGGAACATTCTTCCCACTGATCACCAATGTAAGGAACATTCTTCCCATTGATCACCAATGTAAGGAGCATTCTTCCTGCTTGCCAAGAATGTGAGGAGCATTTTTCACCCTGACCACCAATAAACTGGTTTTATCAAAGTTTCCAGAGATCTGAAAATGATTTCAGTGGTTCTTCTGAAGGTGAAAAAAGACAAATTTACTCCAATAAAAGGAAGCCCTATATGAACCTAGGAAGTGTTGGTCACCACATTGGCACTTGACGCGTGTCTGAAATTCAGCGAATGTGCAGGATGAAGACCTGACTCCCTCCCCCAATCCACCCCCCTATCAATGACACATTCCAGTTGGGGATCAAGGAACCCAAATAAAATTGACATAATGCGAGACCTTTTAATTATCCAATTATTCTATTTCCAGTGACAGCTGGTTGAAGGTAAAACGTTTTCTGCTCTTTGGCTGTCTTTGTTCAATCCAGGATCAAAGCCGAGTCATCTCTGGACTTTTCAGCTTCTCCCCTTGATGTAAATCCCTCGTTTTTATGACTATCTTGGCACCGCGGCTCGGTAATACCAGGGCTGGGAGTAATTCAAGGGACTTCCCTACTGGCAGAGGTAAGCGGTCCCTGCGATCCGTACCCAAGCAGAGGCACATTTCCCGCTTTGCCCATCGCTGTCTGTTCCCTTTGATGTCCCCTGAGCCTGGAACCTGTAATTTAACAGGCGTGTTGTCGGCCTGAGCCTTCTAGGAACACAGTATGAGAGGCATCCATTGAAAGTAAAGACCCGGATTACAGTGCATTAAGTGGATACACAGAGATCTTTACTGTAAAAACAGACAACATAATAGCAAGAATTCCAAGTTTAGTAACCTGCCTTAACCCCCCAACTGTGCTATTCCTGCACATTTTTAGTTCTATTCCTTGCAGTTTATTTAGGTGATTAGAGCAGGTGCAAGGTCTAACTGAATGACATTTAATTTGCTCATTGCATTGCGCATCATAAATAATTGCATTTTTTTTTCAATTGTTTAGTAAAATACTTATTTTAACTTTTTTTAATCCTTTTTGCTCTTTTGCTGACCTCCTGCAGCTCTACATGCACCCCAGTGATGGCTATGTGACATTTCTCAGACGAGCCATATCTGGGGGGGTGCTAGGGTGGGCTGAGCCCCCCCAAATTTCATTCATGCCCCCCCCCCCCAGCATCTCTTTGGCTGGCTATACATTCCTCCCTACTCTCATGTATGGTGGACTGGGCACTCCATGTCTCCCATCGTGATTGCAGCATGTAAGTTGAGGCGTAAACATTGCATGAATATATTTTCTCTTTGTGTCAGAAACCATGAAATCAGACAGAAGTACAGTTAAGTCACACTTGTTTAATAGTAAAAGTAAAAAGAACAAACGTAGTCAAAACATAGCCAAAGTTCAGGAACCGGAACGGGTAGTCAACAAAGCCAGAAGTCAGGGATCAATGTAGTGGAACAGTAAGCAGGATCTGGAGCCAGAAAGGATGTCAGCAAAGTAAGTCTTTAAACAGGAATACAGGAGAATGTCTCTGTGATGTTGACCAAGGCAGAGATCCTCTGGACTGGAATGGCTTAAGTAGGCAGGACTGACGAGCAGGATATCATCAACAGCTGAGTAACTTTGGAGAGATAGGAGATGGCAATTAGCCGAGAGCTGCATGGCCAGCTCAGAGAAGGAAGGGCTGAGCCCAGCCCTGACAATGTTATATCTCTCTATCTTACAGATGAACAATGTTTATTTAAGCATCCACTGTGAAAATTTGAAGGTTAGGACTATTTGTGAAGGGAGGACATATGGCTCTGTTGTGCTCTTGTGATGTGGGACTCTGATGTGAAAGAGGGGACTCTAATACATTCTCTGAAATTCTCACTCCCCCCCCCCCCAGATCGGACAGTCTAGATCCAGCCCTGCTTCTCAGCAGGAAGAATGCTCCTTACATTGGAGGTCAGAAGAATGCCCCTTACATTGGAGGTCAGTAAGAAGAATGCCCTTTACATTGGAGGTCAGTAAGAAGAATGCTCCTTACATTGGAGGTCAGTAAGAAGAATGACCCTTACATTGGAGGTCAGTAAGAAGAATGCCCCTTACATTGGAGGTCAGTAAGAAGAATGGCCCTTACATTGGAGGTCATTAAGAAGAATGCCCCTTACATTGGAGGTCAGTAAGAAGAATGACCCTTACATTGGAGGTCAGTAAGAAAAATGTCCCTTACATTGGAGGTCAGTAAGAAGAATGGCCCTTACATTGGAGGTCAGTAAGAAGAATGCCCCTTACATTGGAGGTCAGTAAGAAGAATGTCCCTTATATTGGAGGTCAGTAAGAAGAATGCTCCTTACATTGGAGGTCAGTAAGAAGAATGCCCTTTACATTGGAGGTCAGTGAGAAGAATGCTCCTTACATTGGAGGTCAGTAAGAAGAATGCCCTTTACATTGGAGGTCAGTAAGAAGAATGGCCCTTACATTGGAGGTCAGTAAGAAGAATGCCCCTTACATTGGAGGTCAGTAAGAAGAATGCCCCTTACATTGGAGGTCAGTAAGAAGAATGCCCTTTACATTGGAGGTCAGTAAGAAGAATGCTCCTTACATTGGAGGTCAGTAAGAAGAATGCCCTTTACATTGGAGGTCAGTAAGAAGAATGGCCCTTACATTGGAGGTCAGTAAGAAGAATGACCCTTACATTGGTGGCCAGTGAGAATAATCCTTGTGGTGACAACAGTGGACCATGACCATGTAAAGCTGGCCATACGCAGATCAAATTTTCCACTGAGTGATGAGATGGGAAAAGTCCTAACATTTGGACGAACACAGAATTCAGTTGTCATTCCTAGGCCAATCAGCTGTGGCGAGGACACGCCCCGCCCTGTAGCTGTAAGTAACCAAAGGGGAGGGGATGCTCATTACATCATTGACCTAATATGACCACATGTTAATATCACGTCAATGACTGACTTGATATGGCCATGTGCCCATATCAAGTCAATGATGTCATGGGAATCCCACTGACTTAATATGGCCATGGCCGCTCGGGCTGCTCTGTCTTCTGTCAGGTGGATGTGATCACGTAAGTCAAGGCTGCATTTATGGGACTGGTAAGGCTGCATTTATGGGACTGGCAAGGCTGCATTTATGGCACTGGTAAGGCTATATTTATGGGACTGGTAAGGCTGCATTTATACTGGTAAAGCTGCATAAATAGCACTGGTAAGGCTGCATTTATGGCACAGGTAAGGCTGCATTTCATTGGCACAGGTCAGGCTGCATTCCATGGGCACTGGTAAATATTTTAGTACACCATTTGGCTCAGATTTTTTTCCTTGTTTTTCTTCCTCTAAAACCTAGGTGCATCTTATGGTCAGGTTCGTCTTATGGAGCGTAAAATGCAGTACATTATTATGGCCATGTGCCCATATCAAGTCAATGAAGTCATGAGCATCCCTGAAATCTACAGTAGAAGGGCCATGTGCACATATCAAGTCAATGATGTCATGAGCTACTATGCCTCTTTCTGTATATGCAGCTGCAGGGCAGAGATTTCTCTGACTGCTGCTCATTGACTCGGTGGCTGACAGCTGACTTCTGGGTTCTGACGAACCCAAGCTCAGATGGAACCCTGAGCCAAAGCCAAGCTTATCCCTACTGCTGAAGTGGCCGAAATTGCTTCCATGGGTGGCCCTGCCAGCCAGCTTAAGAAAACAGAAGGAATTCTTAGTAGGAAAATAAGGCCTTGTTCACACTTAAAAAAAATAAGTAGTTTGAGCCTTGGTTTTATCACCCTTCAACCACCCACTTTAAGCTACAAAGCTGGCTGGAGCAGCACCACCATGCTTCTCAAGTGCAGCAAAAATTATATCCCATGCGTAGTGCATGTTTGACCACAACCTATTCAAGTGGCTAGAGCTGTGCCACAACTACCTTGCAACCATGGGTAAAGTACTGGCTGCGATGCGGTGGCACAGACTTTTCAGGGTTGAACATATCACCTCCCAGCCGCCTGTCAACTGCCCTTTGGCAATCAGTTTTCGGGGGGGACTGGCAAGGGCTGCTGCAAGTGTGAACAAGCCTTTAGAGAAAAGGGAGGGAGGTGGGGGTAATAGGGGAAATGAGAGGTGGCGAGGTGGTGGTGGGGGGGGGGAATTGGATGGGGGAGAAAAAGTGGGAGTGGTGATGTTTTTGGGATGTACGGGAAAGAGGGGTGGGTTATGAGTCACCACTGCCAAGCTGGACGGGAAGACACCACTAGTGGAAATTAGGCAAGAAAAAGTTGGAGACCAGAAGGTATTGTTAGAATGTTCAGGATGTCCATTTTTTCAAGGTTACCATTTGCTGTCACTAACTGCTCAAAGTGCATTAACCCAACCATTTCACATGGCCAGGGCTGGACTTACCATTGGGCTTGACTGGGCTCAAGCCCATGGGCCCCACCCAATAGGGGGCCCCGCGGACCCCGCCGAGATACATAGCCGAGTGTGCTCGGCTCTGCTCACAGTCACGCCCAGTTCCGCCCTATGATGGACATAGCACAGGGATTGGGTGTGACTGTGAGCCGAGCCAAGCACACTCGGCTACTCTCGGCTCTGCTCGGGACTGCGAGAGGACCCGAGAGCCGCCGTGATAAACAGGACTCTGTATCTTGGCGGCGCCATTTTTAAACTTCAAGACTGCAATGACAAGGCTGCAATGACACTGGCCAAGGGTGCAGATGGATGGGCAAGGCTGCAGATGGACACTGATAAGGCTGCATTGATGGGCATTTAAATGTAAGTTTTTTCCTTAAACTTCCCTCCTAAAAGTTTTTTTCCTTAAAATTCCCGCCTAAACTTGGGGCGCGTGTTATACGCCTATAAATACGGTAATGTATAGAAGGTAGGGCCCGAAAGTGACTCAAGCCCAGGGGGCCCCACCACCCTAAGTCCTGCCCTGCACATGGCCATTCAACTATGGCTTGGGGGGAGGGGGTTGATGTGTGCCAGTATCTTGTAATAAAAGTTCTGGCTGCACTAAGAATATGGTGCAAAATTTCTACCAAGGTTTTTCTCTTGAGTGCTGAAAATAGAAGATGTTGGCATACAGAAACAACACCAGAAACAATTTTCAACTGCCTGGAATATATGGTTACATCAGAAGTTGGATAACACGTCCAAAACCAACTAATTTGGATTCAGTTTTCTCGGTAGGACAACCTTGGGATTATTGAGCTATACATCGGGGATCACTGTGGAGATTTTTCTATTTAAGGATGAATAGAAATCTGGAAGAAGACCCCTCCGCAAGGCCCCAGCCATGTTTATCCCAATATCTGAATTTATTTGTTTGCTCGGCATATGTGAAGCAATGGCCAGTTGGCCACCATGTATTTTCTCTTCTTGTGGAAGACTTTGTTAGGTGTTGTACTTTTCACAAGTGTTTCGTCCCAGGCACACTACCAGGAATCCTTCGTCCCGTTGCATTTAATCTCCTCTTTGCTACTTTGTATCCTGTTTTTTCCACCACTCAGTCAAGAGTCGCTAATGCTAATCCCCTAAACCAATTCCCAGGATTAGAATATTTGTGTCTCTCTAAAGCTAAAGTGGATTTTATGGCATTGAGCCCTCTGGAATCTGATTACATCACACATGGATGACGGCAGGGTCACCATGAGTGCTTGACTATGGAGGATCAGATCGTTTCTGGGCTGGATGTTAAATCCAAGCTTCATGGATCTCAGGCTGGGCTTACACCTGTAATATTTCCTTCTAATGTTTGAACGAGAAGTGTAAAATTTGGTCGCCCAACCATTCTATGGTGAACTTGACTCATTTCAAATGACTTTTCAATGTATTTACAATGTAAATTTCCAGATTAACTGACAAGTGCATGCACGTACGACTAGGATTTTTTCTCGTTTGGGAACCATTTAGAAAACGATTAGAAAATAATTTATTCCATCTAGATTTGACAAAAACCTTCCATTCTTGCACTTTCATTTATTTCACTCACTCCACTCAAAACCGATTGATGAATTGCCCCTTTAACTTAAATAATGATGCACATGCGCATTACAATTAGTACTTTTTGACAAACAGAGAATTTGAGAAAAACGTATGCCTCGTACACACGATCGGACTTTCCGCCAACAAAACCGTGACATTTTGTCCGAAGGGCATTGGCTCAAACTCGTCTCGCATACACATGGTCACACAAATGTTGGCCAACAATTACGAACGTATTGACGTACAAAGACGTACAAAGACGTACTATGTGGTTTTTCAGCTCTTTAGCGCCACCCTTTGGGCTCCTGCTGCTAATTTTGTGTTAGTAGAAGTTTGGTGAGTGTTGATTCGTGCTTTTCAGTTGGCGCTTTTCATTTCGTGCTTTTCAGCTCGTTTCTGAACGGCCGTCCGTCAACCAGACATGTTGCGGAATCGGAGGAGATAACGTGTTGTTTATTATTGGCCTTGGAGTTATTGCTTTGACATTCATTTTTTTTGGATGAATAATGATTTAATTTGGTAAATTTTCTATATGTTTGGATGCATAGAATGCACTTTTTGGTTAATTTCTATTGGCAGATAGCATGTCTAATTTTATTTTTTTATTAATGCACAGTAAAAAAATTGTGTAGAATAATACTTGTCTATGTGTTTTACTTCAGATGACAGTTTGGGAGTCGGCAGTTACATTTAAAAAAAATACAATGTAAAATTGACAAGGGACACCAACATAGTTTTATCTTTGTTCTTAAAAACTACGGGATAATGATGTTGTGGTAACTTACCCCAAAAAAAGCAAAAAAATAAATAAATAATAATAATAATATTATTATTGACATCACTAGAAAAAAAAAGTCTTTGAAAATTCATTTGGCAGAACTCCTTCAGTATCACCAGCAAAGCAGCTTAATTAATTTCCCATTAAAGAAGAAGAGAATTGTGCGCCACATTTCCATATTTCATAATTTGCCGTGTCACGAATGTTAATTCTCCATTACGAATGCTAGTTTACAAGACCGTCCGCTTCTGGCTCCTCCTTGCTTCCGAGCATGCGTGCTTGTAATTTGGACTTTTGTCCGAAAGACTTGTGTACACACACTCGGAAAATCCGACAACAGACATTTGTTGGTGTAAAAATTGAAAACATGCTAGCCAACATTTGTTGGCAGAAAGTCCGACAACAATTGTCCACTGGAGCGTACAAACGGTCGGATTGTCCGCCAACAACCTCGCATCCAACATTTCCCGTCGGAAAGTCCGATTGTGTGTACGGGGCTTTAGAGCCTAAGTTCACACTGACAGCGGGATTGAAATTGTGCGAGTTCAGCTGAATTTGCACGATTTCATACCCGCGTGTCAGTCCGACTTCGGGGGCGATTTCAGAAACATCTGTATGGGTTTCTGCACAGATGTCTATTGAAATCACACCCCAAAGTCACCAAAAGTAGTACAGAAAATACTTTTGAGAATCGGTGCCGCGTCTCACCGATTAGGATGGTGCCATTGCTGGCAATAGCCGCCGATTTGGCATGTGATTTGACTCAATTCTCCTTCTATGATTTTCCTCGTCACTGTGGTCATAAACAACAGTCGATTTGACCTGGTTAGCTATTAAAGAATCAAACAAATGGATCAAAAACATGTTTTTCTAATTAAATTCTAAGTAGAACTCACTTTACAAAAAATAAATTAAAACATAATAAAAATTAAAACTTAAAAAAAAAAAAAAAATGGTATAGATTGGAGACGGATTAGGACAGGTTTTGACTGCTGTCTGTACCCCCGTTGGGGAGAGTCACCATCTCTATTTACTGTTTTCACAGAGAATAGTTACATAGTTAATCTGGTTTAAAAAAGACATAAGTCCATCTAGTAGTGAGTAAAGTAAAAAAAAATCACAAAGTTTGGGTTGCCCCAGAACAGGAAATCTTCCCCTTGGGGTACTAGTTCTAGTGACAATCAGGGATTCCCTCACTTTGGAGGGATTTCCTCTCACTTCCTGTTTTGGCTATGGGACAGGAAGTGAAGGGAAATCTCCCCAGTGAAACCCAGATGGCAAAAAAACTAACAGGGGTTAAAAAATGACTTTAGTCCTTTAAAATAAAAATGACTGGCAGATAAAGTAGCACTGTCTATGCAAAGGGCACCCCTCCCCACCCAAGATCCAGTTATACTCCACTTACCAGTACTCCTCTACCTCCCACCTAGGCTAGATCCAGTTATACTCACCTCACCAGTGCTGCCCTACTCCGTCGTAGCTGGTGATGTATATGGGAGCATTACCAGCCAAATGCTAGGCCCAAGCACTGTCTGAATGAGTGATACAAAGCTGTAAAGGCGGCGATTCGCTTTAGGCGTAAATATTCGTTTTTCAAGTTTGTATCTCCTTTTTTACTCTTAAAGCTTCTCACCCTATAACTACCCATGGCATAAAAACCCATATCCACTTTACATCCATCTCCCTGAAGAAAACCAAAGTCAAGGAATGTGCCTACTTTCTGGGAAGTACCTGCCACCTTTTTGCCAGTGATGAACAGGTAAGGGGCTAATCCCATTTTTCAGGTCTCTGGAGCTTCTCAACCTATAACCCCCTATGGTGTTAAAAGCCAGAACCATTGATGAACTGGTAAGGGATAATCAAATTTTTCAGGTCCTTCAGATTTTTTTACCCCCAGCATGATCACTGACATTAAAAGCCAGATCCCCTTTAAACACATCCAGGTGAGGTCAATGGAAGTCAAAGGGTGCTCCTATGGAGCATGTGCTTTCTGTGAAGTTTCTGCCATCTCTCCACCAATGACAAACAGGTAAGTTAAAGAGATTTCCGTGGGAGACCTGCTGCATCTCTCAGTGATAAGTGGGAATCCCATTTTTAAGGTTCCTCATGCCAAAACCCCAATGGCATTAAAAGCCATTGGGGTTCAATCCAGGCAGGTGAGGTCAACCGTGTTAAAGAACACTGCTATGAAGCATGTTCTTCCAGCGGGGGACCCGTCCCCTCTCTACGAATGATGAACAGGTAAGGGGTAATTCCCTTCTTCAGGTCCCTGGATCTTCTCATCCCATCACCTTCAATGACATGAAAAGCCAGATCCCCTTTAAATCCAGCCAGGTGAGGTCAACAAAAGTCAAGGAGCGCTCTCATGGAGTATGACCTTTCTGTGAAGGACCTGCTGCCTCTCTACCAGTGATGAGTGCTAATCCCATTTTCAGGTCCCTGAAGCTTCTTATGCCATAAACATCAATGGCTTTATAAGCCAGATCCCCTTTAATTTCAGCCAAGTGAGGTCAACGGAAGTCAAAGAGACCAATGACATTAAAAGCCAGATCCCTTTTATTCCAGCCAGAACCATTAAACCTGTGCAGCACAGAACCATAGACTTCTATGGGGCTCGTCTACCTCCATCTCCCGACCAGAGAAGGTCCCATAGAAATGGGAATCAAAAATACAGCTTTGTGTGGAGGACCTGCTGCCTCTCTTCCAGTGATAAGTGGTAATCCCCATTTTAAGGTCCCTGGAGCTTCTCATGACTTAACCCCAATGGTATTAAAAGCCAGATCCCTTTTAAATCCAGCCAGGTGAGGTCAGCCCGAGTCAAGGAACACTGCTATAAAGTATGTTCTTCCAGCAGGGGACCCGTCGCCTCTTTACCAATAATGAACAGGTAAGGGGTATTCCCATTTTTCAGGTCCCTGGATTTTTCAGGTCCCATCACCTCCAATGACATGAAAAGCCACATCCCCTTTAAATCCCTTCTGTGAAGGATGCCTCTCTACCAGTGATAAGTGCTAATCCCATTTTTAGATCCCTGAAGCTTCTTATGCCATAAACACCAATGGCTTTAAAACCCAGATCCCCTTTAATTCCAGCCAAGTGAGGTAAACGGACATCAAAGAGACCAATGACAGTAAAAGCCAGATACCTTTTGATCCAGCCAGGTGAAGTCAATGGAAGTCAAAACATATAGAAAAAGACAGGGAGGGCGTACCGACCTTGCACATTACCAAAGATAAATTTTATTAAAATGAAAACAAGAGTCATACAGCCGTTTGTGATACCATCTGGTTCCTCCTAATACTCGGTCCAGGTTGCAGGTGTCTAGAAGACACAGTTCCGAATTCTTGGAGCAATGTTAAGCCTTCTTTTTAATGTTTGTTTGTGAGTATGACTCTTGTTTTCATTTTAATACAATCTATCTTTGGTAATGCGCAAGGTCGGTGCGCCCTCCCTGTCTTTTTCTATATGCTTCAGCACTAAGGATACCCATTGATCTGAGGAGGGCAGCAAGACCTTTGACTTTCCATGTTGTTACCAACAGGTTGGCTACACCATTCACATCTGGACTTAACACCTGAGAGTGTTTTTGTGTTCAATGGAAGTCAAAGACAGCTTTGTGTAGTAGACCTGCTGCCTCTCTACCAGTGATAAGTGGCAATCCCAGTTTTAAGGTCCCTGGAGCTTCTCATGCCATAACCACCAATGGCATTAAAAGCCAGATCCCCTTTAAATCCAGCCAGGTGAGATCAACCAAAGTCAAGAAGCCAGTTGAGGTCAACCAAAGTTAAAAAGCCAGGCACCCTTTTTGCATGTGGTGGGTGCGTGTGTGAGAAGAAGGAAAATCATGACAAATTGTGGGAGAAGGTGAAGGTTTGTGTTAATAAATCAGACATTCTTATTGCCCCTTTGTCTTGACCTAAATGATCCCACCTTTACCCTCCAGATGTATACTTCAGATCTGCGTTGTCTATTTACATCCAGCTGTGAAATGCTCCCTTTCTTAGCTGCACACCTGTGCAGCACACAGAACCATAGACTTCTATGGGGCTCGTCTACCTCCATATCCCGACCCGAGAAGGTCCCATAGAAATCTACAGGGCCTGTAATCCGCAGGTGCGGCAAGGAGAGGGAGCCAAGCACCTCTGCATGTGAACAAACAGGGGCTGTGGGCATTGGATTTTTTTAAGTATACATCTGAGGGGAGGGTGGAATCATTTAGGTTAGAACAAAAGGAGCAAAAAGATTAAGGGCACTTGTTTGTTTACATGTGCCATTGTTTGCTTACATCCAGCAGGGAAATACTCCCTCTCATTGGCTATGCCTGTGCAGTACAGCCCCGTAATCTATGGGGTTCATCTACCTCCGTCTTTAAGTGAGGAGAAGGCCCCTAGCTCTATTGTCCAGGTAAAGTCAGCAGAGGGAACCTTGCACCTCTGGATGTAAACAAACAATGGAGGCACTGGATCTTAAGAAGTAAAAACCCATGATGTGGGGATGGGGCTATAATTTTGGTCAGGGCAAAGGGGCATAAAGAATAAGTTGGGGGGGGGAGGGGTTGCATTTTTTGGCATCCGGTGTCACCACACCAAAACCCTTCACCCATTCTCCCTCCTTGCCAAAAGCTATGATGTATTATGAAGGTATTTAGACAATCCCAGTCTCACTGCCCATGTGCCTGAAAAATCTCCGCCTCACCGAGCATGCACTAGAAAATTGCTGCTGCATTGAGCATGCAACGCCACGCATCATCAGGGGGCCCACTCAAGGAACCCAGAAGGAAAAACTGACCTCCTTGTAATGCCACATGAGAAGATGGTGTTGCAGGACCTGGATTGCTGAGATGGAGTGGTGGCGTACACCAGACATCACTGGATTAGCTGGGTGGGTGAGTATGTTACTGTGGACACCCCAACAGTACAGGAAAGTGGGTAAAAAAGATGGTAAAGAAGGAAGTAGAGAGTTCCTCTTTAATGTCTAAAAACTCTCATAGTAGTTTCATAAATGCTGAGATTTTTCCTAAATTCAATCAAAATTTCTAAAATTTTTGGTGGATTGAATGATCACATTGAGCAATTGTGTAAAGACAGCGAAACACTGAGTTTGACCTGGTACAGTGGTGAAACTACCAGGGTCGGAAAGGTCCCACTTGCAACCAAGCCCTGATGTTCTGTGACCGTGGGGAGGGGGGCCCCAAGACAGCAGGGAGGGGGCCAGCTGCAGAACATGGGCTCATTTCACACTGCTGCCACCCCAAGGTTCTGCAACTTGCTTGTGAATTCCTTGCAACTTCCTTGCAACTTTTGTGATTTAACATTGCAGTCTATGGCACTCAAATTGCACCAAAGGGCCCGGGATGGGAGTAAAGGGCCCAGGGATCAGTGGGAAGGGCCTTGGGCTCAGAGGGAAGGACCCCAGGACTGAAAGATAGGGCCCCAGGACCAATGGAAAGGGCCCCGTCGATCAGGGGGCTCTTTATGGTTTCTTTCAACGGGGGCCCTGAGGGTTCTAGTTACGCCCCTGACCTGGTATATTTGGAAAATGCCTGCATACTGGAAACATTTGTAGTAGTCAGGCAGAAAGTTGAATACTTGGCAATGTGTAGCAAAGTTTATTGGCTTATTGACTCATAACAGCTCCATATTTGCTGAGATTTTTCCTAAATTTGGTCAAAATTTTAAACATTTTATTGGGTCGAATGATCAAACTACACTGCATATGGGTAGGTGCAACGTGGTGCAGTGGCGATAACACACACTCAGTCCGGGGGGCAAATGAGAACACTTGTATTGAAGTAAAGGCAAAATAGCTTACAACGGGCCCGACGGAAGGAAGCCCAACCGGGAACAGTCGGGAACAGCGTGTAGCGGGCTGATCTTAGCCGAGATGACAGCGTATGTCTGGAGGGGCAGAATGCGGCCTGACCAGTCCGAGCCCAAGTGGGGAGGTTTCCAGGAGGTTTTGTCTGGAACTTTCTCTGCCGCTAATACTGTCCCTGAAAGAAGGGTGACCCGTCCCTACGCTACACTATCCACACGCTATAAGCTTGCCAAAACCAAGAAGCCAGGGTCTTAAAAAGACTGTCTGACCCAAGATGGCCTCCAGAGTCACATGCGCTGCCAGCATCCAACCGGATCGCTGCCCCAGTGACCCAGGAAACCATAGAGCAACCAGGTTCCTCTTGACTTCCTCTCCCTCAGCACTGCCACTGTGATTGAGCGTCTCCTGCAGTGGAGAAACCAGACTGCACTTGCCTACATGTGTTTAAATACCATTGAATGCTGAGTTGGCCATATTGGGTTACAAAAAACATGAAATCGGTGCTGCTATGAATTACCATTGTTCACAAAGTGTATGCAGCTAACCAATGCCCAAAAAAAATGCGTTGGGATTTTTTTTTTCCCGCTCACAGCTTGCATCAGTTCCTATATATGTAACAATATCAGAACAGAGATCCCGTTAGTAGGACTGGACCCATGTGAAGACACAATGCCTAATCCCTCACAATAGCTGAGTGTTTATTACAATTCCCTTTTGTAGGAACAACATTGGCCTTGTCCCACAACCGAGAAAACAATGGAGAAAAATAGGCCGGGATTAGGCAACATAAACAGGGGATGAGCAGCGACGGAGATGCTGGCATGCCCCAATCTTGGGAAGAATAGAGGGCTCTTTGGTTTTTTTTTTTTTGTGAAGCTCGGAGGCTCCGCATTCGAGAATATTCTCTTCTTAATATTGTGCCCCTACTGCTAAAGCCGCCCAGAATCACGCCTCAAATCTGGAGGAGTGCTAATCATCAGCTTAACAATCACCGGGGGGAGACTATTTCGACTCTAAGCCCGGGGAGGGGAGCCGGGGCTCAGCGCATCGCATGGGGCCCTTCCCCAACAATGGAAGAAATGGAATCAACTAGGCTTAAGACCTTTTATGAGCTCTGGGATGAGAAAAGCCTGAGTAAGTTTCCTAAATTAAAACTGGCGGGTGCTGCTCTGGGCCAAAATGTAATGAGGTCCGGGGAAAGGAGAAGAGGCTTATTGATGAATACCATGGAGAATATGGGACAGTGCGTCTAAGAAAGGCCCGAAGAAACAGCAGACTGACCAAAAGATAAACCAAATAAATAACCTTCATACATATTTCTTGAGACAGTTTTTGTTATTCATAGGAGTTTTTATTTTTTATTTTTTGGGTTGTCCATGTTGGGTCAAGTCAAAGTTGGGTTGTACATGCCAAACAAAATGAAGGAGGAGAGGTCAAACCTCATGGGGGGGTTCAGCCAGGAGGGAGAAAATAGGGTTCTGGAGATCTTTGTGGTTCCATTGACCAGTGACTCTCCACTATCAAGACTGATCACCAGTAGAAATTGGGGAAATTGAGGGTTTCAATCTCAATTTGCCAAAATCAGGGGATTTCAAAGGAAATTTCCCCATTTTGGTGACATGCATTGGAATCAACAGGGGAGGTCAAATGAATTTGTTTTTGTGATCTTACTTTAATGGCTCCTTAGTCACTTCAATACTA
Organism: Lithobates pipiens; assembly: GCF_037356315.1. NCBI lineage: Eukaryota > Metazoa > Chordata > Amphibia > Anura > Ranidae > Lithobates > Lithobates pipiens. The sequence goes on along the minus strand of NW_027507764.1, from coordinate 33,353,094 downwards.
GGAACTTTCCCCCTCTTCCTGCCCAGGCCAATTTTCAGCGCTCTCACACTTTGAATGAGAATTGCACGGTCATACAACACTGTACACCAGGGGTCTCAAAGTACTGGCCTGCGGGCCATTTACGGCTCAGGTTTTCATCTGCAGGAATGAGGCATGCTATGTAAGTTATTTTACATACTGCCTTTACATAGAGTTCTAAGATGCCTTGTACCACCCCAGTCTGCCCTGTGCCACCCCAACCTACCCTGTACCACCCCAACCTGCCCTGTGCTACCCCAGCCTGCCTTGTACCATCCCAACCTATCCTGTGTCACCCCAGTCTGCCCTATGCCACCCCAACCTGCCCTGTACCACCCCAACCTACCCTGTGCCACCCCAATCTGCCCTTTACCACCCCAACCTGCCCTGTACCACCCCAACCTACCCTGTGGCACCCCAACCTGCCCTGTGCCACCCCAACCTACCCTGTAACACCCCAGCCTATCCTGGGGGGGTGACAACATGTTTTACCGCACCAGGTGACACCAACCCTAGTGAGGCCTTTCACTACAGCCAAACTACAACTCCCAGTGGGATCTTCTTGGACACCGTCGTGGCTGAGTCTGACTCACTGGCTCGGCGTGCAAGGAGGAGGACTTGTCCTGCCGAGCCTGAGCTGGCAGCTGCCATCGGCCCATGAGGTCACGGTGAGAGAGCCTGACACTCCCTGCTGACCCCCACATGATCATCCCATCTATCCCCCCCTATACACCTCATTTACTCTGTCCCAATGCCCATCCAGTAACCTCAAAATAGCCCTCAAGACTGGGAGCTGCCCAAGTGCCCATGGCCTGTGGATCTTGCTAGGAGCTGGCTGCGAACCTGTGGGGTCCTGCTGTCTGGCTGGCCGCTCGCTTGGAGGTCCTGCTGGCCTCTGGCCATGGCCTATGGGTCCTGCTGACCTGTGGGTCCTGCTGGCTATGGCCTACAGGCCAGCAGGACCCACAGGTCCACAGCCAGCTCCCAGCAGGACCCACAGAGTATATATATATATATATATATATATATATATATATATATATATATATATATATATATCTATGTATATACTCTGCATCCAGTGTAGCCTACATCTACAGTGCATTCCGTGGTGTACTGTTTCTACTACCTTTCTGGTGGTGTACACAGTACACAATACAGTGCAGCCATAGTGCAGTTGCTACTACTTTTCCGGTGGTGTACACATACACAATTGGCTGTATCCAATTGAGGAATTCCCCCATCAACACAGTTACATTCAATTCCTCTCGCTATGTCATCGAATTTGACCGGGTACTGAGACAGGTTCAGAGAGAGAGGTATGAATACGCCTCCATGTCTAAATGCTGTGCTGACATTGTCTCCCATGTCTCACAAAACCTTTGTAATTAATTGTTGATGTATAAATACTACAGTTATTTACATATTAATGTCTTATTTATTAACTATGTATATTTTCAGACTTAGGTAATATCCTGATGAAGCTCTCCAGCGAAACTAGTTGAAATATTACCTTATTTGTCTCTACCAACTGTATTCTGAGTATTTTATCTATTTTTATATGCTTTTCTGGAATAAATTGTTTTCTTTTTTACATGATTTATTGTCTCAAATACGAACTTCTTATTTCTAATAAAATATTTAACGTGCCCCGTAATAGTCCCCATGCTCACCTCTCCTTGTTGATGTCTCCATAATGGGAGATAGGAGACATCTATACCCCTTATTGATCTAACTATTGGGATGAGGGTGCACATTTACAATCATACAACCACTACATCCCTAAGCTATATTTCTTTCCACAGTTACATTCAAGCAATTTTCTTATCCTGCAACCTGTGGTTACAGGAAAGGAAATCGCATAATCTGTGGCCTGTCTAAGAATTGATCCATTGTGCTCTAAGTATAAAAAAAAAGAAAATCCTACAAAAGCTAGAACATGAAAAAAAAAAAAAAAAATGGAAAACCGAAAAAAAAACACTATAAATGTTCGAAAGGCTCTAAAAAAAAGCTAAAAAAAAAGAAAAAAAACTGAAAAGCTTAGAAAGCTATAAAAAAAACTAAAAACTTTCAAAAAAAATAGTATTTTTTTTCTGCAACCCGCGGTTGCTGGAAAGGAAATCGCATAATCTGTGGCCTGTCTAAGAACTGGAAAAACACGTTCAAATTGGGCACACATTTTGAATCTGAATGATGGCTGTGGAGAAATTAATGCAGTTCTTTGTAAATTGATACAATGAGCTCTAAGTGTAAAAATAGAGTAAAAAAAAAAATAAAAAAAAAAAAAAAAAACCTACAAAAACTAGAACAGCCTAAAAAACTAAAATAACTAAAAATGAAATAAAAAAACTGAAAAGCTAAGAAAGCTAAAAAAAAATAAAATAAAAACTATCAACATTTATTTTAAAAATCAGGTGTGTAATTTAAAAAAAAAAATAGATATATATAAAAGAAAGAAAAACCTACAAAAAAAATAAAATAAAGAAAAACTAAGAAAAAAAAAAATAACGAAACAACTGTCAGGTTAGAAAGGCTCCAAAACCGCTAAAATAAACCCCTAAAAAACTAAAAAAATGAAAGAAACTAAAAACGATCAGGCTCTCAGTGTAAAAATAGAAAAAAAAATTGCCAAAACAAAATGCCTAAAAAATTAAGAGAGCTAAAAAAAAATAGAAAAAAAATAAAAAAACTGATAAGCTAAGAAAGGTAAGAAAATAAACAAAACTATCAAAAAAACATCAAGCTCTAAGTTTAAAAATAGAAAAAAAATATTAAAACAAAAGTAAAAGAAACCTACAAAAACTAAAAAAAAAAAAAAAATAAGAACAAAAATAAAAACAAAACAACTATCAGGTTATAAAGGCTCCAAAATAGCTAAAACTCCTAAAAAACTAAAAAGCAAAAGAAACGAAAAACTATCAGACTCTCGGTGTAAAAATAGAAAAAAAATGACCACAAAAAAACCTCTAAAAAAAAAACGAAATGCGCTTAAAAAAAATAAATAAATGAAAAGCTAAAAAAAATATAGAAACTATCAAAAAAATCTGTCTCTAAGTGTAAAAATAGAATAAAAATATTAAAAAAAAAGTAAAAATAAAAAAAAACCTACAGAAACAAAATAAAAATAAAAATAAAACAACTATCAGGTTAGAAAGTCTCCAAAACAGCTAAAAAAAAAAAAACGAAAAAGTGAAAGAAATGAAAAACAACCAGGCTCTCGGTGTAAAAATAGAAAGAAAAATTACCCCCCCAAAAAAATGAAAAAAAAACCCTGCTAAAACTAAAAAAAGAGAAAAAAAAAACAGATATAATGTAGCAGTATTTCACTTTGGCCCCTGAGGGGGTTCATTTAATTTTCCATGTTTTAATAACTCCAGACAAATGTTACACGGAGAAGTAAAATAAAGAGAAGCTTGTACCGGGTGGCCTGGTTTACTCACTCACTTTATTACTATATATGTCAATTAACACGCCACAATTTAGCAGAACAAACTCCTGAAATGATGTCTCAGCACTTGGGCGCTGTCAGGTGGTACGCACACAACGGGACGCTCTGTGCCCGCACCGCGCTCCCTGCCAGCTGAGACGGGTAGGTAACACGCTGTGAAACTGCTGACCTTTGCAGTAGAGGGTTTAATCTCCGACGTTCAGACACAAACTCAGATTGTTACAGCGACTCGTCTGTCTGCGATGGTGACTCTGATGATTGGTACGCCAGAAATGGATGGTGAAGGACAGAACTCCCTCTTATATCCACGCAGGACCATTCCTTAAAGTGGTTGTAAAGGCTTATGTTTTTTTTTTTTCTTTTAAAATAACAAACATGTTGTACTTACCTGCTCTGTGCATTGCATTTTGTATTGCACACAGTGGCCCCAAACCTCCTCTTCTGGGGTCCCCTGCCAGCGCTCTTAGCTCTTCCTCTTCAGTATCTGCCAGTGGCGACTGGTGAAATTTTGGGATGGGGGGGGGGGCACCAGACCCTTCCTTTTTGACGCCTACCACTTCTCATAAGCCCCACCCCTTATAGAATCCATCCACTCCATCCCCTGTTTTCCACTTGCTTCCACCCATAGTGTCAGGAGTATACAGCTCAGCATCACAGGGCAGAGTATACAGCCCCAGAATCACAGGACAGAGTATACAGCTCAGCCTCACAGGACAGCGTATATAGCTCAGACTCACAAATCAGGGTATATAGGTCAGCATTACAGATAGGGTATATAGCCCAGCATTAAATAAATGGTATATAGCCCAGCATTACAGATAGGGTATATAGCCCAGCATTAAATAAATGATATATTGCCCAGCATTACAGATAGGGTATATAGCTCAGCATTACATGACAATGACAACAAAAGAGCGTCTCAAGAAGAAGCACATTAAGGTCTTGTAGTGGCCTAGCCAGTCTCCAGACCTTAATCCCATAGGAAATACGTGGAGGGAGCTGAGGGTTCGAGTTACCAAACATTAACCTCGAAACCTTAATGACTTGGAGAGGATCTGCAAAGAGGAGCGGGACAAAATCCCTCCTGAGATGTGTGCAAACCTGGTGGCCAACTACAAGAAACGTCTGACCTCTGTGATTGCCAACAAGGGTTTCTCCACCAATAGGGATGAGCCGAAAACCCCGCGGTTCGGTTCGCACCAGAACTTTCGAACGGACCCCAAATTCGTACGAACGTTAGAATCCCATTGAAGTCTATGGGACTCGAACATTCGAAATGAAAAGTGTTAATTTCAACGGCTAATATGCAAGATACTGTCCTAAAAAGGGTTTGGGGACCTGGCTCCTGCCCCAGGGGACATGGGTCAATGCAAAACAAACTTTTAAAAACGGCCGTTTTGACGGGAGCACTGATTTTAATGACGATTAAAGTGGAAAAAAAAGTGAAATATTCCTTTAAATATGGTGCCTGGGGGGTGTCTGTAGTATGCCTGTGAAGTGCCACGTGTTTCCCGTGTCCAGTCCCTGCACAAAATGACATTTAAAGGAAATAACGTCATTTAAAACTGCTTGCGGTTTTAATGTTATATCTGGTTCCTGCAATATGGTTGAAAATCATTGAGAAAAATGGCATGGGTAGCCCTCCCTGCCCATTACCAGCCCCTTTGGGTCTTGTACGCATATTAAGGGGAACCCCGTACCCATATTAAAAAAAGGAAATACGTGTGGCCCCCAGGCCCTATATACTCAGAACAGCAGTATACAGGCGGTGCAAACAAGACAGGGAACTGTGTAGGTTTGTTGTGTTAAAGCGGGAGTCCGCCGGGACTCCGCGTTTTTTTTTTTTTAAAAGCCAGCAGCTACAAATACTGCAGCTGCTGACTTTTAAAATAGTGACACTTACCTGTCCAGCGCACCCGCGATGTCGGCACCCGAAGCCGATCTCTAGATCGTCTCTCGGGTCCTGCCGCCGCCATCTTGGGTATGGGAATCAGGAAATGGAGCCTTTAGGCTTCATTTCCCGGTTCCCTACTGCGCATGCGCGAGTTGCGCTGCGCAATAAGGACGGTCCCCGCTGCCTCTGGGATCTGTGTGTTTCCCAGCAGGCAGCGGGGCACTTGCGGAAAGGGGCGGGCACTTGCGGAAAGGGGCGTAATCTACGCCCCTTTCCGCAGAGAGCTATCCCGGAAGTGGGTGCAGATACCTGTACTGTACAGGTATCTGCACCCCCCTCCCCCCTGAAAGGTGCCAATTGTGGCGCCGGAGGGGGGGAGGGTTCCGATGAGCGGAAGGTCCACTTTAGGGTGGACCTCCGCTTTAAGTTGAATCTGTTTGTAATTTTCAACTGGTACATTTTTAAAGTGTAGCTCCAGTCAAAAAAACTATTTTTAAGCTTTTTGGAAAACATAGGGAAGGGTTATCACCCCTGTATAATTTGTTTTGCCGTCCGTCTTTTTCAGAGCACGCAGACAGCACGCACAATCTCCTACCACTGACTGCAAGCTCTATTTAAAACGAGCAAGATATTTAGCTATATAGGTGGATATATCGGTGTATACTGCGTTCAGAGCACGCAGACAGCACGCACAATCTCCTAACACTGACTGAAAGCTCTATTTAAAACGAGCAAGATATTTAGCTATATAGGTGGATATAGCGGTGTATACTGGGTTCAGAGCACGCAGACAGCACGCACAATCTCCTAACACTGACTGCAAGCTCTATTATAAAAGATAGATATATCGCTAGATATATAGGTGAAGATAGCGGTGTATACTGCGGTCAGGGCACGCAGACAACAACCACTACAGAAGAGCAAGAACGAAAAATCGGCCGATAACGATCGGTGTATACTGTGTTGAAGGTACACAGAACACCCACTAACTGCTACAGATGCCAACACACTACACAAGGCCGCCGCGCATCCTGCCTGTGGCCAATCATGGCTCTTCTCACTGCCGGCGCTGTAATTGGCCAAGCATGCGGGGTCACAGTGCATGCTTGGCCAATCATGAGCCAGCAATGCACTGCGCCATCGCAGTGCATTGTGGGCCGTGAGCGCCACACGAATTAGGTGCGAACGGCCCATAACGTTCGGAATTCGCCGAACGGGTGAACAGCCGATGTTCGAGTCGAACGTATGTTCGACTCGAACACGAAGCTCATCCCTATCCACCAACTACTAAGTCATGTTTTGCAAAGGGGTCAAATACTTCTTATTTCACTCATTAAAATTAAAATCAATTTATAACTTTTTTGAAATGCGTTTTCTTGAATGCTTTTGTTGTTATTCTGTCTCTCACTGTTAAAATAAACCTACCATTAAAATTATAGACGGATCATTTCTTTGTCAGTGGGTAAACGTGCAAAATCAGCAGGGGATCAAATCATTTTTTCCCTCACTGTATATTTAGGCTTAATTAGCAAAAAAAAGCCTTCAGCCTTAGATTAGCCTCTGTTTAATACTGTAGTTGTCAGATACAATAACAGTACTAAACAATAATAAATACAATAAAAAAAAGATGTCATGTGTCAACCTAAAAATAAAAAGAAAAAGACTAGTATATTTTATAAAAGCCGTATATGTCCTAAAAATAAATAAATAAATAAATATATTTAGGCTTCATTGACAATAAAAAAAAAAAAAAAAAGAAGAGGTTGGCCTCTATTTCATACTGTATTTGTCAGATACAATAACAGTATTTAACAATTAAAAATACAATTTAAAAAAAATAAAAATACTTGTTTGTGTATTTGTCAACCTATAATAAAAGAAAAACATCATAAATTAATGTTTTGAATAAAAGCCATATATGTCCTAAGAAAAAAACTATAATAAAGAAAAACTAGTATATTGAATAAAAGCCTTATATGTCAAAAAATCCATATACAGTATCTAACAACAGTGAGTACACCACTCACATTTTTGTAAATATTTTCTTCTATCTTTTCATGTGACAACACTGAAGAAATGACACTTGTCTACAATGTAAAGTAGTGAGTGTACAGCTTGTATAACAGTGTAAATTTGCTGTCCCCTCAAAATAACTCGACACACAGCCATTAATGTCTAAACTGCTGGCAACAAAAGTGAGTACACCCCTAAGTGAAAATGTCCAAATTGGGCCCAAAGTGTCAATATTTTGTGTGGCCACCATCATTTTCCAGCACTGCCTTAACCCTTTTGGTCATGGAGGTCACCAGAGCTTCACAGGTTGCCACTGGAGTCCTCTTCTACTCCTCCATGAGGACATCACGGAGCTGGTGGATGTTGGAGACCTTGCGCTCCTCCACCTTCCATTTGAGGATGTCCCACAGATGCTCAATAGGATTTAGGTCTGGAGACATGCTTGGCCAGTCCATCACCTTTACCCTCAGCTTCTTTAGCAAGGCAGTGGTTGTCTTGGAGTTGTGTTTGGGGTCGTTATCATGTTGGAATACTGCCCTGCGGCCCAGTCTCCGAAGGGAGGGGATCATGCTCTGCTTCAGTATGTCACAGTACATGTTGGCATTCATGGTCCCCTCAATGATCTGTAGCTCCCCAGTGCCGGCAGCACTCATGCAGCCCCAGACCATGACACTCCCACCACCATGCCTGACTGTAGACAAGACACACTTGTCTTTGTCCTCCTCACCTGGTTGCCTCCACACACGCTTGTCACCATCTGACACCAAATAAGTTTATCTTGGTCTCATCAGACCACAGGACATGGTTCCAGTAATCCATGTCCTTAGTCTGCTTGTCTTCAGCAAACTGTTTGCAGGCTTTTTGTTCATAATTTTTAGAAGAGGCTTCCTTCTGGGATGACAGCCATGCAGACTAATTTGATGCAGTGTGTGGCGTATGGTCTGAGCACTGACATGCTAACCCTCCACCCCTTCAACCTCTGCAGCAATGCTGGCAGCACTCATATGTCTATTTCCCAAAGACAACCTCTGGATATGACACTGAGCATGTGCACTGAACTTCTTTGGTGGACCATGGCGAGGCCTGTTGTGGGTGGAACCTGTCCTGTTATACTGCTGTATGGTCTTGGCCACCGTGCTGCAGCTCAGTTTCAGGGTCTTGTCAATCTTCTTCTAGCCTAGGCCATCTTTATGTAGAGCAACAATTCTTTTTTTCAGATCCTCAGAGAGTTCTTTGCCATGAGGTGCCATGTTGAACTTCCAGTGACCAGTATGAGAGAGTGAGAGCAATAACACCAAATTTATCACACCTGCTCCCCATTCACACCTGAGACCTTGTAACACTAACGAGTCACATGACACCGGGGAGGGAAAATGGCTAATTGGGCCCAATTTGGACATTTTCACTTAGGGGTGTACTCACTTTTGTTGCCAGTGGTTTAGACATTAATGGCTGTGTGTTGAGTTATTTTGAGGGGGCAGCAAATTTACACTGTTATACAAGCTGTACACTCACTACTAGGGATGAGCTTCGTGTACGAGTTGAACATACGTTCGACTCGAACATCGGCTGTTCGTCCGTTCGGCGAAGTCTGAACATTTTGGTCCGTTCGCGCCAAATTCGTGTGGCGCTCACGGCCCACAATGCACTGCGATGGCGCAGTGCATTGCTGGCTCATGATTGGCCAAGCATGCACTGTGACCCTGCATGCTTGGCCAATCGCAGCGCCAGCAGCGAGGAGAGCCATGATTGGCCACAGGCAGGATGCCTGTGGCCAATCATAGCTCAGGCTGTGTAGTGCACGCCCCACACTATATAAGGCCGCCAGCGCGGCGGCCTTGTGTAGTGTGTTGGCGTCTGAAGCAGTGGGTGTTCTGTGTACCTTCAACACAGTACACACCGATCGTTTTCGGACGATTTTCGATCTTGCTGTTGTGTAGTGGTTGTTGTCTGCATGCCCTGACCGCAGTATACACCGCTATATTCACCTCACCTATATAGCTAGTGATCTATCTTTTATAATAGAGCTTGCAGTCAGTAGTGTTGGGAGCTTGTGCGTGCTGTCTGCGTGCTCTGTACCCAGTACATACCGCTATATCCCCCTACATAGCTCTTCTCTATTTGAGACCACTTGCCATCTGCAGAAGTTATTGGAAGTTGTGTGTGCCTCCAGCACAGCACAGTATACATCTGTATATACCCCTTTATCTCTGGTGTTCTATAATAAAGTCATCTGCAGGAGTTAGTGGGTGTTGTGTGCCTCTAGCACAATATACAATACCCAACTGCTTTTTTACCCAACTCCCTTCAGGCCATTACCATGTCTGGAAGGCCAGCAAGGAGAGGCAGACAGGCGCGAGCCGATAAAAGAGGGCAAGTGTCTAGAGACAACAGTGCTGGTCGTGGACACGGTGCATTGTCATCAGCACGTGGCCATGGGACATGCTTGTCCTTCTTTTCAGCAGCTGGACATGTTGAGCCGCAACATGCCAACGACTTGGTAGAGTGGATGACCAAGCCCTCTTCATCCTCCTCATCCTCTCTCACCCAGTCTCAGGGTACTAGCAAAGCAGCTGCCAACGCATCGTCTTCCCTCCTCTCAATGTCATCATCAGTGACTCCTTCCCTAGACCCACCACGTCCTCCTGAGGAGTCTCCTGAACTCTTTGAGCACAGTGTTGGGTACATGCTCCAGGAGGATGCCCAGTGTTTTGTGGGCTCTGATGATGACACTCAGCTAGAGGAAGGCAGTAGCGTGAGCGCAGAGAGAGGGGATGCTCAAGAAGGACAGCAATCTGGCAGTCATGTTCCACAAGCTGCAGCATACTGCCAGGTTTGCTACAGCAATGAAGAGGGAGGGGATGATGAGGGCACTGACTCCACGTGGGTGCCTGGAAGGAGAGAGGAGGAGGAGGAGGAGGAGGCACATGTCCAACGAGGCAGGATGCCCTCCGGGGGCCAGCTTAGGGGCAGCACACCGACTGAATCACACCGCAGAGCTCCGCCTGTGCAGGGCGCTGCCTCTGCGCGTTATTCTAAAAGTTCTTTGGTGTGGGCCTTTTTTGAGATGAGTGCATCAGATCGCACCGCTGCTATTTGCAACATATGTCTCAAGCGTATCTCGCGTGGCCAAAACATCAGCCGCTTGGGCACCACATGCTTGACCAGACATATGTTGACCTGCCATGCAGCTAGTTGGCAAGCGTACCTCAAAGACCCACACCAAAGAACAAAGCGGACCTCTCCTTGCTCCTCATCAGCTGGCATCTCCAACCCCACTAGACCTTCAGTCCTCTCTGAAACCTGCTCTGAGAGGAATGAAGGTGTAGAATTAGGTGTGTCACAGCCAAGTGCTTCCGGGAACTCTGCTAGCTGTACACCCACGTCCGATTATAGCAGGCAAATGTCCCTGCCCCAGCTGCTGGACCGGCGAAAGAAGTTCACTCCCAGCCATCCACATGCCCAGCGGTTGAATGCTAGCTTGGCTAAATTGCTAGCACTTCAACTGCTGCCTTTTCAGTTGGTAGACTCGGCCCCCTTCCGTGAGTTTGTACAATGTGTGGTTCCTCAGTGGCAGGTCCCCAAACGCCACTTTTTCTCACGGAAGGCGATTCCGGCTCTCTACCGGCATGTGGAAGGCAATGTCCTTGCCTCGCTGGACAGGGCGGTCAGCGGTAAGGTGCATATTACCGCTGACTCATGGTCCAGCAGGCATGGACAGGGACGTTACCTGTCTTTCACGGCCCATTGGGTCACTCTTCTGGCAGCTGGGAAGGATGCAGGACAAGGTGCAGTAGTGTTGGAGGTTGTTCCGCCACCACGCCTCCAAAATGCTACTATTGGTTGTGACACACCTCTCTCCTCCACCCCCTCCTCTTCTTCTTCCTCCATGGCCTCTTCCAGTGCTCTGTCCTCAGAACCAGCGGTGCTTCGTAGGCGTTCCAGGGGCTACGCAAGTACGCAGGCAAAACAATGCCATGCCGTGCTTGCGCTGGTTTGTTTGGGGGACAGGAGCCACACTGGGGCGGATGTTTTGTCAGCTCTGCAGGGGCAGGCCGAGAGGTGGTTGACGCCACGCCAGCTTAAGCCAGGAATGGTGGTTTGTGACAATGGCACCAACCTCCTCTCCGCCCTCCGACAGGGACAACTGACCCATGTGCCCTGTGTAGCTCACGTCCTTAACCTGGTAATGCAGCGGTTCTTGGGCAGGTACCCTGGCTTACAGGATGTCCTGAAGCAGGCCAGGAAAGTCTGCGTGCATTTCCGCCGATCATTTAATGCCTGTGCTCGGCTGGCTGAGCTCCAAAAGGAGTTGAACCTGCCCAAGAACCGCCTTATATGTGACATGCCCACCAGATGGAACTCAACGTTGGCTATGCTGCAGCGGCTGCACACGCAGCAGAGGGCCATCAATGAGTACCTGTGCGACTACGGCACCAGGACAGGGTCAGGGGAGCTCGGTTTTTTCTCACCACGCCAGTGGGGCATGATTAGGGATGCATGCACTGTCCTGTCACCGTTTGAGGAGGCCACAAGGATGGTGAGCAGTGACAGTCCATGCATCAGTGACACTGTACCTCTTGTCCACCTCTTGGAGCATACGCTGCGTGGAATAATGGACAGGGCACTTGAGGCAGAACAGAGGCAGGAAGAGGAGGACTTCCTTGCCTCTCAAGGCCCCCTTTATCCAGACAGTGTTCCTGCTGTGCCACCCATCACACAGGAAGAGGATGAGGAGGAGGAAGAGGAGGAGGAGGATGATTGTGTCAGCATGGAGGTGGAGGCTGGCACTCAGCATCAGCAGCAGCAGCAGCAGCAGTCTTGTAGGGATGATTTACAGTCCCAAAAAACACGTGGACTTGTACGTGGCTGGGAGGAGGTAGCTGCGGATCATGTTGTCATATGGTGACCCAGAGAACTCCGGACCGAATGCCTCAGCTAACCTACGCTGCATGGCCTCCCTGATCCTGCAAAGCCTGCGGAAGGATCCTCGTATTCTTCGGATCAAGGAGAGGGACCATTACTGGCTGGCCACTCTCCTTGATCCACGGTACAAGGGTAAGGTTGCCGACCTTATCTTGCCATCGCAGAGGGAGCAGAGGATGAGACATCTCTGGGAGGCCTTGCAGAAAGGTCTGTGCAACGCGTTCCCAGAGACTGGGAGGTTACAAACTCCTGGTCCTGGACAACGTGTTGCTGAGGCATCGGTCAGAAGGAGCGGTGGAGAAGGTGGCCGTCTAACTGATGCTTTCAGACAATTTTTTAGTCCGCAGCCCCAAGGTATGATCGGTTCCAGCACCCATCTCCAGCGTCTGATTTACATGGTGCAGGAATACCTAGGGGCAAGGTCAGACTTGGACACCTTTCCCACCGAAAATCCTCTGGCTTACTGGGTCTTGAGGATGGATCACTGGCCAGAGCTTGCACAGTATGCAATTGAGCTACTGGCCTGTCCTGCATCCAGCGTTCTTTCGGAACGCACCTTCAGTGCTGCTGGTGGCTTTGTTACTGATCACAGGGTGCGCCTGTCCACCGAATCAGTTGATCGACTGACCTTCATCAAGATGAATCAGTCTTGGATCACCCACAGCTACCAAGCACCTGAAGCTGATGTAACAGAATCATTTTTTTTTAAATATCACATCCCTTCAAGACTGCCTATGCTGATGCTGAGTGACTGTCCTGTTATGTTGATTGTCTATCCTCTTCCTCCTCCGCTGATATGTTGGAAGAACATTTCTGGTTCTGGGTGATGCCATCAGCCCAATTTTTCTGCCCCTGTTTAACAGGGGCGTTTAAGTACAATTTTTGATGCAATGCTTTGCAGCAGGGCTAATTCCTGCAATAAAACTAGAGTATATGGAAGAGGTTGCAGTGTGGTGGCACCAGCAGCAGTGCCTAAGGCCAAATTTTTCTGCCCCTGTTTAACAGGGACATGTAATTACAATTCTTGATAGAATATTTCACAGGAGGGCCCCTTCCTGTGCCCACCCAGAGTAACGGTGAGGACTTATAGTGTTGTGGCACCAGCACCACAACCACCAAAGGTCAATTTTTCTACCACTGTTCAACAATGGCATGTAATTACAATTCTTGATATAATCGTTCACAGCAGGGCGCTCCAGCGCCCACCAAGAGTCACTTTGAGGGCTTACAATGTTGTTGCAAAACCAACACCTTGTTCCGCCATTTCTGCAGAGCATATAGGGCAGGCCCCTACTTTCAAACATCCAATTTACAAACATCTCCTACTTGCAAACGGAAGGAGACAACAGCAAGTGAGATGAAAAAAGATGGACGACAAAACAAATTATACAGGGGTGATAACCCTTCCCTATGTTTTCCAAAAAGCTTAAAAATATTTTTTTTGACTGGAGCTACACTTTAAAAATGTACCAGTTGAAAATTACAAACAGATTCAACTTAACACAACAAACCTACACAGTCCCTGTCTTGTTTGCACCGCCTGTATACTGCTGTTCTGAGTATATAGGGCCTGGGGGCCACACGCATTTCCTTTTTTTAATATGGGTACAGGGTTCCCCTTAATATGCGTACAAGACCCAAATAGGCTGGTAATGGGCAGGGAGGGCTACCCATGCCATTTTTCTGAATGATTTTCAACCATATTGCAGGAACCAGATATAACATTAAAACCGCAAGCAGTTTTAAATGGTGTTATTTCCGTTTAATGTCATTTTGTGCAGGGACTGTTCTAAACACGGGAAACACGTGGCACTTCACAGGCATACTACAGACACCCCCCAGGCACCATATTTAAAGGAATATTTCACTTTTTTTTTCACTTTAATCGTCATTAAAATCAGTGCTCCCGCCAAAAGGGCAGTTTTTAAAAACATTTTAGGCATTGACCCATGTCCCCTGGGGCAGGAGCCAGGTCCCCAAACCCTTTTTAGGACAGTATCTTGCATATTAGCCGTTAAAATTAGCACTTTTAATTTCGAAAGTTCGAGTCCCATAGACTTAAATGGGGTTCTAAAGTTCGTTCGAATTTGGGGTCCGTTCGAAAGTTCTGGTGCGAACCGAACCGGGGGGTGTTCGGCTCATCCCTACTCACTACTTTACATTGTAGACAAGTGTCATTTCTTCAGTGTTGTCACATGAAAAGATAGAATAAAATATTTACAAATATCTGAGGGGTGTACTCACTTTTGTGAGATACTGTATATATATACAGTATCTCACAAAAGTGAGTACACCCCTCACATATTTGTAAATATTTTATATCTATCTATCTTTCTATCTATATCTATATATATATATATATATATATATATATATATATATATATACATATATATATATATATATATATATATATATATATATAAATATATACAGTATCTCAAAAAAGTGAGTACACCCCTCACATTTTTATAAATACTTTATATATATATATAGAAAGGCCAGTGTGGTGGCCTGAAATTATGGGAGGAGCCCGGTGGTGTATATAACCAGCCCGTTCGCCTTTCCTCCTCGTCGGTTCCGGTGCGCGATATCTGATACGTCAGACATCAAGGGCCGACTATCCAGACCAGATGCAGTGAGCCTGTTTGTGAGTTCCCGCGTTATTCGTTTCCGTCTTGACAACTCGTCTTCCCGTACATCAGCGTCCGTGGGTTTCGCCGTCGGAGTGTCGTCGTACCCATCGAATTTGTCATTTCACGTTGGGCCGGCTGTCGCAGGTTTGGCTTCGGCATCCCCTTTTCAATTATGTATTTCGATGTACCATCAACATTCCCTGTACTCTCGACCCGCTCGCTTCTTTTAAATCGAATGTTTTACCGTGGCCCTCGTACGCATGTCACTATTTTCTATTTTCGATGTAGTCGTTATCACTTTTCGACACGTTCGATTACGCCACGTCAGGCGATTCATTCGCAGGTACGGCATTCGAAACCATTCGTCTGCCCGAGCATTTCTATTAGTATCGGTCGAATCGTTCGACTCACAGCCGACTGCTTGTTACGACAAGGCAAGCAGTCCGCACGTTTCGCTTGGTCTGCTCCAGTTCGAATATATGTCTCTTCATTCATGCAGTTATGCTATGTATCTTATTTTTTCTCATGTCAAATCATTTCACTCCCAGTCATTTCTACCGTTTCAAATCATTTCTGTCACTAGTCGCGCTCCGGCGCGAATCTTGTCGCACCTCTGGTGCACCGATTCGCTTTGAAGTGCCCCAGGGTTCGGCCTCATTTCTGTACATGCTCCAGAGACTGAATCACTCGCAGGTTCACGCACGGTCCCTGATTCTCATCTCTGTCATGGCATACCATTTCTGTCACTTATTACGCCCCAATTCGAATCCTGTCGCATTCCTCTATGCACCGATTCGTCCTGGTGTGCCCAGCTGCTACGCCTCATTTCGGTACATGCTCCAGAGACGGATTCTTTGTAACCTACAGTCCAGTCGTTGAATCCTGTCTCTGTCATGGGACATCATTTCTGTCACTTATTACACTCCAATTCAAATCCTGTCGCATTTTTTATGCACCGATTCGTTCTGGTGTGCCCAGCTGCTACGCCTCATTTCAGTACATGCTCCAGAGACGGGTTCTTTATTGCTACCATCAGTCCAGTCGTTGAATCTTGTCTCTGTCATGGGTTATCATTTCTGTCACTTATTACGCTCCGATTCGAATCCTGTTGCGTTATTTATGCACTGATTCGTTCTGGGGTGCCCAGCTGCTACGCCTCATTTCAGTACATGCTCCAAAGACAGGTTTCATCTGTTTGCTTCGTGGGCTCGTCCTCTGATTCTTGTCTTTGTCATGGGTTTTCATTTCATTTCACCTATCACGTTCCGGTACGAATAGTCACATCTGTGTACCAAATTCGTCTCGGCGTGCCCCAGGAATGGCCTCATTTCGGTACATGCTCCAGAATCCATTTCGTGCTCGGTCGCAAGTTGTGGCATGGCGATCTGGATCTCTGTCATGGCAGGTTCTCTCACTTCACTGTCACATACCGCTTCCCGGTTTGGGTCCAGTTGATTCTTCAATGTTTGGACGCCTACCGGGGGCCTTGCTCCTCGGCCTCATTTCATTATCAGTTGCCTCGGAAGGGAAACTCAGCTTCGTTTAGGTGGGTCTCGCCGTTTTCTCCACATACAAGCGTAGACTTCTTGCAATCGTTGCAAACGCACATCCAAGCATAGACTTCTTGCAATCATGGCAAGCACGCATCCAGATATAGACTAATCGCAATCATTACAAGCACGCATTCGAGCATAGACCTCTGGCACTCATTGCAGGCATGCATTCGAGCTTAGACCTCTTGCAATCATTGCAAGCACGCATTCGAGCATAGACCTCTTGCGATCATCGCAAGCACGCACTCAAGCATAGACTTCTCGCAGTCATCGCAAGCACACATTCGAGCATAGACCTCTGGCACTCATTGCAAGTATGCATTCGAGCATAGACCTCTTGCAATCGTTGCAAGCACGCATTCGGGCATAGACCTCTTGCGATCATCGCAAGCACGCATTCGAGCATAGACCTTTTTCATTCATTACAAGCACGCATTCGGGCATAGACCTCTTGCAATCGCTGCAAGCACGCATTCGAGCATAGTCCTCTCGCGGTCATTACAAGCACGCATTCGAGCATAGACCTCTTGCAATCGTTGCAAGCACGCATTCGGGCATAGACCTCTTGCAATCGCTGCTAGCACGCATTCGGGCATAGACCTCTTGCAATCGCTGCAAGCACGCATTCGAGCATAGACCTCTTGCAATCGTTGCAAGCACGCATTCGGGCATAGACCTCTTGCAATCGCTGCTAGCACGCATTCGAGCATAGACCTCTCGCGGTCATTACAAGCACGCATTCGAGCATAGACCTTTTGCATTCATTACAAGCACGCATTCGGGCATAGACCTCTTGCAATCGCTGCAAGCACGCATTCGAGCATAGACCTCTCGCGGTCATTACAAGCACGCATTCGAGCATAGACCTTTTGCATTCATTACAAGCACGCATTCGGGCATAGACCTCTTGCAATCGCTGCAAGCACGCATTCGAGCATAGACCTCTCGCGGTCATTACGAGCACGCATTCGAGCTTAGACCTCTTACACTCATTACAAGCATGCATTCAAGCATAGACCTCTTGCAATCGTTGCATGCAGGCATTCGAGCTTAGACCTCTGGCGATCATTGCAAGCACGCATTCGAGCATAGACCTCTTGCACTCATTACAAGCACGCATTCGAGCATAGTTCTCTTGCAATCATGGCAAGCACGCATTTGAGCATAGACCTCTTGCAATCGTTGCAAGCAGGTGTCCAGGCACAACTTGTTGCAATCATTGTTGGCAGGCACTTCTGGCTGCGCGATAGATTGTTTTGGGGAAAGCCTGGATACCTTCCTAAAGGTACGTTGTATTACGGGGTACTTATTTATAGGTATAGTTGATCCAGGGAAAAATCCGATTGCCTCTCGAGGGGTCAGGAAGGAATTTTTTCCCCTGCTGTAGCAAATTGGGCTATGCTCTGTTGGGTTTTTTTTGCCTTCCTCTGGATCAGCTGCGGGCGTAGAATTGGGTGTGTCGGCTTGTGTGATACCTTATTTAATTTGATTTGTGGTGGGACTGGATGGACTTCGGTCTTTCCGGCCTGGCTACCCATGTGACCTACCATAATTCCTTGCAATCGTTGCAAGCACGAATCCCGGCATAACTCCTCGCATTAGTTGCAGGCACGCGTCCTAGCATAACATCTTGCAATCATAGCAAGCACGCATCCTGGGTAACATCTTGCAAGCACGCGTCCAAAACATACATTCAAGCACAACTCCTGCAGTCCTCGCAGTGCACATGCGGTAACATGAACGGCTCACAGTCACTACGTACACATCTCCAGTGACAAACTCCCGGGCATTTATCGCAAGCACACGTTTAACACACTTTTGGTCATACCAAGACTCGCGACTTAGCATAACTTCTTGCAATCATTCGTTGGCAAGCACGTTCTCAGTGGCACACGAACCGGCTACACGTCATTTTCAGCAGCACTCAATCGGCCACTCGTCTCCTGTGGCTTTTCTTACACAACCACTCACTGTTGTCTGCCTACTCGTCTCTTCCTTAGGACAGTTGAGTTCAACTCCCGTCCCGCACCAGGATCATGTTGACACACGCAACTGACTTCTTCCTGTAGCACGCCCAGGCTATTTCTAGCCAGCGTTCAGCATTTCTTATCCTTACAAATGCACGGAGAGCCTTCTGTCATTCGGCCCATACAGCAAGATCCCCACTACGAGGCATCCAGAGGCATCAGCCCATAGCCAACGGCAGACGCTCGCCCATCACAACTACCGTCTTTTGGGGCATATAATATCCTCGCATATTCCCCTGTCTAGTCATCCAATAGACACCTACAGTCCCTACACGGCATGTCGAGTTTCCCTATGCGCATCATCCCTCAGGGTTGCGCCTTTGTGTCACGCCTATTGGTCTTACTGTCCCTCTCACAGGATTCAGAGCAAGTCCTCAGCCTGGATCCCGCGGCAATAGCAGTCCTTGCCTTGCGGGAGGAATTGCTATCGTTTGGGATTGGCGTCTCCCTGTTCATTTCCTCTGTGTCTTCCCTTTCTCCCCAGGTGATGACCGACGCAGCGGCCTCCACGGGCTTGCGGCTGTTTTTGGCCACCTCTGGCTCGCAGCTCCCTGGCCTCCCCAGTTACTGGCAATTTCTGGCTGCGCCAAGGCGTCCTCTCTGTTGATTATGTCCTTTCTACGTCGACTGGTCCAGCTCTTGTTGTTGTTTCAGTTCAACATCCGTTGTTCCTTTATCCCCGGTAAATTCAATCAGGCAGCGGACGCCCTCTCCCGCTTTAACCTTGTCTCGTTTTCCGTTCAGGTACCTGGAGCCGGACCAACATCAGCAGCTATCCCGGACTGGTCTCAGCTGACCCTGGATTAGCCCCTCACCTCCTAGCGGCTACCCAACTCATTGATCACTCCCTTTTCCGCAAATAACCTCAAGGCCTATCAATCAGCCTGGAGGGCCTTTAATCGTTTAATCAAGGATCACAGCACAGTGACGTCCCGTGTCAAGCAACTCATAGCCTTCATTTCCTACTGCCACTCGCAGTTGGCGTTATCCTTTAATACGACCCGGCTATACCTGACCGGTGTATAACATTACACCTCCCACCAGGACCCTACCGTACCCTCCTTATTTACCTCGCCGTTCAGGCTGTTATGTGCGGTATCCAGAAGCGCCAGCCGATGGCCGGCACCAGACGACTGCCTATCACAGGAGACGTTTAGAAATGTGTCAGATATCCTGGCCACTGCACCTTTTCGGTCTCCACATTAGTGTCATTTACAAACAGCCATACACCCGGCCTTCTACGGCTTCTTACGGCCAAGCGAGTTTACTTGTAGTAGCCTCACAGCACGCATGCTGTACAAGCACCACCTGGTCCGATACAAAGACCATTCCGCCTTATACTTAGCAGTCTCCAAGACACAGCAGCTTGGCTCGGGTACGGACATACACTTCTATAAGTCCAACAACCGCTGGTACCCGATCGCCATTCTCACCGCTCGTTGCCCCTTTTGGCTGATCAACCAAGTACTAGTCTGCTTCTGCCATTTCACACTAAGCCTCTGAACGCTGCCCGCTTTATGGATCATCTCAGGATACTCCTGGGTATCCTTCGCCTCTATCCTACCCACTACTCCGGACATTCATTCCGTATCGGAGCAGCTTCAACAGCATCCCGCCAAGGGGTCCCGGACCACATTATCAAGAAGTTGGGCAGATGGAGGTCCACCTGTTTCGCCCGCTTCATATCCAATCCGCTAGTGGAGATGGCCCAGGCCTTTGTCGAGCTCACCCAGTAACAAACTTGAATCAATAGAAGGCAACCCCTACCTGAATGTTTTGCCCCCTTATTTTGGTATACCGTACGTCGGACCAGGGCACACTTTCAGGTCCATTTCAAGTAAGCGAGTTTATGTTAACCTTGTTTGTCATCCTTATCTGTATCGGTCAGAGGGCTCTGGACCATAAATAGAAAGGCCAGTGTGGTGGCCTGAAATTATGGGAGGAGCCCGGTGGTGTATATAACCAGCCCGTTCGCCTTTCCTCCTCGTCGGTTCCGGTGCGCTATACCCACCCACCCATCCCCTTTTTCAGGGCATTTCTCAAGCATTATACTCCTCATGAGAGTACTCATTTCACTCCATTCATATTCATTTAATTTATCACCCACTTCTCTATCTAAGGTATGCCCCCTTATTTTGGTATACCGTACGTCGGACCAGGGCACACTTTCAGGTCCATTTCAAGTAAGCGAGTTTATGTTAACCTTGTTTGTCATCCTTATCTGTATCGGTCAGAGGGCTCTGGACCATAAATATATATATATATATATATATATACTTCAAAGGCAAAAAAATAAAAAATCTTCATACTAAGATTAGCCTCTGTTTAATAATGTATTTGTCAGACACAATAACAGTATTAACCGGTTCCCGACCGGCACACGCCGATGTACGTCGGCAGAATGGTACGGGCAGGCATATTGGCGTACATGTACGTCCAATCTTTAATGCCGCCCTGCCGTCGCGAGCGCGCTGCCGGCGGCGCGCTCGCATGCTGGTCGGGACCCCCGTGTGTTCGGTCGCGGGTCCCGCGGACTCGATCGCCGTGGGCATACCCGCGATCGTTTCCCGGGCGGCTGAACGGAGAGATGCCGTTGTAAACAGCATCTCCCCGTTCTGCCTAGCAACTAGTGATGCTGATCTCTGCTCCATGTGATTGGAGCAGAGATCAGTGTTCACTAAATGAAAGCCCAGCCCCCACAGTTAGTAACACACCCCTAGAAACACTTAACCCCTACACTGCCACCCACTGACTAACCCCTTCACTGCCAGTGTCATTTACACAGGAATCACTGCATTTATATAGCACTGATTACTGTATAAATGACAATGGTCCCAAAAATATGTTAAAAATGTCCGATGTGTCCGCCAGAATGTTGCAGTCACAATAAAAATCGCTGATTGCCGCCATTACTAGTAAAAAAAAAATTATTAATAAAAATGCCATAAAACTTTCCCCTATTTTGTAAACGCTATAACTTTTGCACAAACCAATCAATAATCGCTTATTGCGATTTTTTTTACCAAAAATATGTAGAAGAATACGTATCGGCCTAAACTGAGGGAAAAAATGTTTTTTTTATATATTTTTTGGGGATATTTATTATAACATAAAGTAAAAAATAATGCGTTTTTTTCAAAATTGTCGCTCTATTTTTGTTTATAGCGCAAAAAATAAAAACCGCAGAGGTGATCAAATACCACCAAAAGAAAACTCTATTTGTGGGAAAAAAAAGGACGTCAATTTTGTTTGGGAGCCACGTCGCATGACCGCGCAATTGTCAGTTAAAGCGACGCAGTGCCGAATCGCAAAAAGTGGTCTGGTCTTTGGCCAGCAAAATGGTCCGGGGCTGAAGTGGTTAAACAATACATTTTAAAATAGAGAAAATATATTTTTTGCATGTTCAATGAATGCAATTAATAAATGCAAATTAACCATACAGTAATTGCCAGACTTAATGGAACATGCTGGCTTGACTTGTCCTAGGCCTCTAGGCATCAATGATCCCGGGTCACAAAGGGTAATGGTGAAGCTCTAATTTTTTTTATTTTTTTTCCAGCATTTGGTCAGGAAACACTACACTGCGTCAGCCACGTTGAACATCATCGGAATCCGTTATTATGTGTGTTTGGGTGACATCATAGTCGGTTTCCTCACCTGTTGCGACACGCCTGGATGTGCCTAGAGTTCCTATGCCAGCCCCTCGATGCCGGGCATTTCACAGGTCCAATTATCCTCTCGATCCATATAGAGATGATAAAAGGAAAATGAGAAAATTGCCCCCTTTCAACTTCTCTCCAATTAGAGTGAATGTCCTGATCTCCTTAAATGTGACTGTCAAGCAGGTTTTCAATACGGTTCAATAAAGCAGCTGTCATTTCTCTGCATGACTCTCGTACAGTAGCCTAAGCCAGTAACGAGGCACAGGGCTGCCAGTTGTCGGGTTTATTTAGCCCTGAGCTAGACAGGTGTGATGAAGGGGAAGAAAAATAACATTGCAGCTCTTCCAGCGGCGTACAGGTGTTTGCTGGGCTGAGACGTCTCCTTCATGCAGGGCAAACCTAAACAGACAGCGCTCACTGATCATTAACAGACGATTATGGATCATCAGCGTGGCTTTCTGTATGCTTAAAGGTGAACTCCAGGCAACAGAAATTAATGCAACCATGTATGGACATCATTGAGGGCCCATTCCAACGTGGCACATAAATGCACATTATGGCATCCATTTATTATGAATGAGCTGCCAATGCATCACAATGGACTAAAAAAAAATGTACATGGCCCTTTTTGAACCTGTTGAAAACTTGCCATCAAGAGCTTCCAATCATGTGATCACTATGACAGCCAATCAAAGTGGTCACATAGTCAGAAAGCATGCTTCTGCCTCTCGCCTTTTAGGGGGGTAATGGCCGCAAGGTAAAAACGCAGTGCACTAAAATGTGCAATGTGATGCATTATGATACACTGCCTTTATTTAATACTGTATTTGCCATTTTGCCATATACAACACCAGTATTAAACAATAATAAATACAATAAATAAATATATAAAAAAATACATGTTTGTGACTTAAAAATAAAATAATAAACTTGTATATTAAATAAAAACCATATATGTCAAAAAAATACACACATATATATACTGTATATATATTTATAGGCTTCACTGGCAAAAAAAAATAAAAAATCATCCTGAGATTAGCATTTAATACTGCATTTGTCAAATACAATATCAATATTAAACAACAATACATTTTAAAATAGAAATAATATTTTTTGACACATTCAGTATATTGAATACAAGCCTTTTATGACCTAATATGTATATATATATATATCTATATCAATATATATCAATATATATATATCAATATATATATATATATATATATATGTGAGGGGTGTACTCACTTTTTTTTAGATACCGTAATATATATATATATATATATATATATATATATATATATATATATATATACATACACACATATATATATATAAACACACACATGACCCTTTTTTAACCAGTTGCATACTTGCGATTGAGCCAATCACAGCAGTCACACGGTCAGAGAGAAAGCCTCTACCTCCCACCTTATTTAGATCCTTTTAAAAGGCCAGAGGGTCGATGGCAGCAAGGGATTAAAAAACGCAGTGCACCAAAATGTGCAATGCGTTGCATTATCATACACTGCGGTGCGTAGGGTTGCCACCTGTCCAGGATTCACCCGGACAGTTCGGGTTTGGAATTATGTGTCCAGGTTTCAGACTGTCTGCAACCCGGACACATTATTTAGACTGGCCTATGGCTTCCCAGGGTTGCTGGCTGCAATTGTCTAAGCTGAGAGTGTCTGTTACACTCTCCAAAGCCAGAACTAACAACCCCCCCCCCCCTGCCCTCCAAACACATACAGACGGGAGAGGAGAGAGGAGCAGGAGCGTTCCCATGCAACATGGTAATACACATTAGTTCTCTTTTACACTGGGGGTAATGCCGGGGGTTATACTTTAGCCATACTTTAGCAACTTGCCTACTGGGCTAATTCTGATACTTCTCTCATATATGTAAAAATCTGTGTTTTTTTTTGCTAGAAAATTACTTAGAACTCCCAAACATTATTTTTAGCAGAGACACTAGAGAATAAAATGGCGATCGTTGCAATTTTATGTTACACGCTATTTGCGCAGTGGTTTTTCAAACGCAATTTTTTGGGAAAAAATACACTTTAATGAATATAAAAAAAAACACTATATAATAATTTTTTTTTGTAAAATATGATAGGTGGTGTTACGCTGAGTAAATAGATACCCAATGGCGATCGTTGCAGTTTTTTTATGTCACTAGGTATTTGCGCAGCAGTTTTTCACATGCAATTTTTGGGGAAAAAATACACTTTAATAAAAAACAAAAAACACAATATATAACCAAATTTGAAAGATGATGTTTCGCCAAGTAAATAGATACCCAACATTTCATGCTTTAAAATTGTGCACGCTTGTGGAATGGCGGCAAACTTTGGTACTTAAAAATCTCCATATCTCTCTTTAAACATGTGTACAAGTTACCAGTTTAGAGTTACAGAGAAGATCTAGTGCTAGAATTATTGCTCTCACTCTGACATTCGCAGCGATACCTCACATGTGTGATTTGAACACCGTTTACATATTTGGGCGTGACCTATGTATGTGTCCACTACTGCACACAAGCACGGGGGGGGGGGGGGTGAGGGTACTTTAAATTTTTATTTTATTTTTTATTAAATTTTTTTTATTTTTACACTGTCCCTTTGAAAAAAGCGTTTTACTCACTTTTTTTTTCTATCATAGAGAATGTAAATATCCCTTGTGTTACAGATAAGCGGTGATAGGTCCTCTTTATTGAGATATGAGATCAGACGACCCCACATCTCTCCTCTTGTTTACATTGGGCCAAAACCGGAAGTGACATCATGGCGTCGCTCCGGTCCTCCTAGATCATAGAAATGAGCGGGAGGCCATCTTTCCTCCGCTCATCTCGGGTACCAGCCGCCGCAAGCACCGGGTGGGTTCTTGGGCTACCGATCCTCCAGGTGAGCCCGAAAACCACTTGGAAGTGCCCGGGGGGGGGGGGGGGGGGTTTGGGGGTGGCGACCACTTCTAAAAGTGATCAAGGGACAAATCCACCGTTTGGACCATTTTATCGGTTAGAAAAAAAAAAAAACACTGGGGTTATGGCATATTGCTGCAGCCATAACCCCGGTTTACCCCTTCTGACTGAGGACGTCATTTGTCTATGGCCCGGTCGGCAAGTGCAGCCCACCCTTAAACTTTATATCATCTAAAGATTGAAATCAATAGTTTTATAGTAAAATCAATCCATGGCCACATAGGGTGTGACTCTGTAGACTACACCAGTGGTCTCCAAACTGGGGCCCAGGGGCTAGATGTGGACCTTTGCTTGCCTTTATCTGACCCTTGGGGGGCACTATTTTACCAACCGACACCAATAATGGAGCGCTATTCCCCCCTACTGACGCTATAAATGGGGCACTATTCTTCCACTGATACCAACTCTATTGTCTCTATTTCTTCTGCTGACACCAATGATGGGGCACTATTCCTCCTTCACTGATACCATCAATGGAGCGCTATTCTTCCACTGATACCAACAATGTAGCACTATTTCTCTCATTAACGCCAATGATGGGGCACTGATGTTGGGACATTTTCTACTCTCACTGGCCACAGTCCGGCCCCCTAAAGCCTGAAGGGCAGTAAACTGGGCCTTTGCTTAGAAAGTTTGGAGACCCCCTGGCAGGGGCGTTGCTAGGTCTGCAAAAGATCTGAGGCTAGAGTCCATAACAGCGGTTACCAACCTTTTTGCAAGCCTGCGGGGGGGGGGGGGGGGGGGAGATATATAATGAAGTGGTTCAACTCACTATAATGCAGAATCAGTGGGAGCCCTGGGCGTGTCACTTGCTCTATCTCCTGCCACCAGATGCCATGTGTCACTTGCCACTATTGCCTGTCACCAGATGCAGCGTGTTACTTGCCACCATCACCTGCCCCTAGATGTGGATTGTCACCTGCCACTTTCACCTGGCAGCAGATGTAGATTGTCACTTGCCACGTCAGCTGCCACCATTTGCATATTGTCACTTGCCACGTCAGCTGCCACCATTTGCAGATTGTCACTTGCCATGTCACCGGTCACGAGATGTGGGTTGTCATTTGCCATTTCACCGGCCACCAGATGTGGGTTGTCACTTGCCAACTGATGTGGATTGTCACTTGCCATGCCAGCCAGTGCCACCAAATGTGCATTGACGCTGCATTGCTGGCAGCACTGATCCATTTAGTGAGGGCAGGAGAGCGGTGATGCGGGGCAGGCAGTGAGAGATGATGTAATCTCTCTGCTCCCAGTCACACCTCCGAATTTAAAGCAAGGGGGTCTGGCTGCAAAGTGGAGCTCCACCAATAACAGGAAGCACGTGACCTCCACTCCACCGCGCAGCGAGGGCAGAAGAGCGCTGATGTGTGGCGGGCAGTGAGAGATGATGTCATCTCTCTGCTCCCCGCCGCACCTTGCTCCCACATTGAAGAAGCTAGGCTGGGAAGGTTGCTGATGTGCAGCGGGTGGAGAGAGAGATGTCATCTCTGCTTGTCCGCCTGCTCACTCCTCTCATCTCCTCCGCCTGTCTCATGCAGCCAGCCTACCCGCCGCAGCATCTGCAGTCGCGACCCGCTGGTTAGGCAGAGACCCTGTGGCAAGAAACTCGGGGCTATGGGCCCTAGATTTGGGGCTATAGCCCCAATAGCCACCCCCTAGTGATGCCCCTGCCGCCTGGACTATGTCATAAGATGGAAAGGATGTAAAGGTGGAGGTTGCATTCAGAATTTGGTTCTCTTTAATCGACGGTGCAACAAATCTTCTTTCTTTGTAATAAAAATTATTCTGAAACATACAAAAAAAAAAAACTTTCAATAGAATTATTGCCGGGCTCCTTGCTGAGATTAATCTTTACATATTTACATGATACTGTACTTCCCTTTGTAGACAAGACGATATTTGCTGTATCAATCATCCACCGAGAAGAGTCCCGTATCAAAGCATTTCTCCGTCAAGGACTTCCTGCGCGGCTTGTTCAGAGTTCTAGAGAGCTCTGCATGAATACAGAGCCATAGGAGGCTATAAGGTGCATATTATAAGTGTTCTCCTGTCTGACCCTTCACAGGAAACCTTCACATAGATAAAGAATAACTCAGGAAGCAGCAATGAGATAGAGATCTCTATAAATCATTAATCATTTTCATGCAATAATCCCGCTTTTGCTATAACAATATGCCATATGGCTTAAAGGGAAATAATGTTCACTATATGGCTAAGAGGTATGTGAGCTTTCTTCCAAAATGATGGAGTTCAGGAGAATTGGATGATGAAGGGTGCTGATAATACCACAGCATGTAAAGACATTTTAGACTATTGCGCTGCTATAGGGGCGTAGCTACAGGGGTTACGCTGTGGCACCATAATAAAGGGTCCCGCAACAGAAGTAGAGGACCCCAGGATCAGTGGGAAGAACCCTGGCTGGGGGTCAGGGGGGCCCTTCATGGTTTCTTGTACCAGGGCCCTGAAGGTTCTTGTTATGCCTCCGGTGCTACTCAAACTTTGTGGTAACACCTTTTCTGTTCCAGCATGGCTGCGGCACCTATGTACAGAGCCAGCTCCATAAAGACATGGTTTGACCAGTGTGGTGCGGAGGAACTCAAGTGGCCTTCACAAAGCCTTGACTTCAACCTTACTGAACCCCTTTGGGATGAAGTGGAATTTAGAATGTGAGTCAGGTCTTCTGATCCAACATCAGCACCTGGTCACAACCCTATGGAACATCTTATCCAAGCTTTTGTGTGATCAGGTATTGTGAGATCCAAGTACCCGATCTCACAAATGTTCTTTTGGATGGTTGGACACAAATTCCCCAAGACTCATTGCCAAAAGCCTTCCCAGAAGAATGGAGGCTGTTGTAGCCACAATGGAGGGGGGATCAACTCCATGGCTGCGATTTTGGTGAGCCCAGGTCTTCTGAGTCCAGGTCTTCTGGTGTGATGGTCCAAAAACATTGTCTACTATGCGCCTGACTGGTTGGAAAGTGGTTTCATCAACAAACTGGACTCGCTCATTGAAGTGCTAAACTGGTCCGGGGAGGGGGGGGGTCAACTCCATGGCTGCGATTTTGGTGAGCCCAGGTCTTCCCATCCAACATCTACCCTACTGGTCACCTTTGGGGTGAACTGGAACCCCAGTTGCCAGCCAGGTCTTCTTATCCAACGTCGCTTGACCTCACAATCACTCTTTTGGCTGAATGGGCACATATTCCCACAGACATATTCCCTTGGGCAAAGCCTTCCCAGAAGAATGGAGGCTGTTGTAGGCGCTAAAGAGGGACCAACTTCCTATTAATGACCATGTTTTTAGAACAACAAGCTTATATAGGTGTGATGGTCCAAAAACATTGTCTACTATGAGCCTGACTGGTTGGGAAGTGGTTTCATCAACAAACTGGACTCGCTCATTGAACTGCTAAACTGGTCCAGTGGAGTACCTTTGCTTTTGTGCCTCTCCACAACCTGGGTGACCTCTGGGCAATGGACACCCTACTTTACCACGGTAGAAGGGTTAGGTGTTATTCTCACAAAGGAGCCTTGCTTATTTCATAAATATGTCTTATTATGGTATAAGTCATGGGAAGTCTTTAAAGCGGGAGTTCGCCGTTTTTTTTTTTTTTCTAAAGTCAGCGGCTACAAATACTGCAGTTGCTGACTTTTAAAATAAGGACACTTACCTGCCCAACGCGCCCGCGATGTCGGCACCCGAAGCCGATCTCTCAATCGCGCTGCGCAATAAGGATGGTCCCCACTGTCCCTGGGATCCGTGTGTTTCTCAGCAGACAGCGGGGGACCCGCAGGAAGTGGCGTAAATATCCGCAGATTCTGCGGATATTTATGCCGGAAGTGGGTGCAAATACCTGTACTGTACAGGTATCTGCACCCCCCTCCCCCCTGAAAGGTTCCAATTGTGGCACCGGAGGGGGGGATGGTTCCGATGAGCGGAAGTTCCACTTTAGGGTGGAAAACATCGGAAAACAGCAGAAAACAGCAGAAACCATTGGAAAAAACGACGTCGGAAAACATCGGAAACTGCCGTTCTGCGCATGCGCGTCCGAATTATGAACAAACAGGCAGTCCCTAACCTGTCCGTAACTCAGGGACTGCCTGTATTATGCAAGTTGTATTTTTGAGGATTAATTTCATTATTGAACAACTCCAGTGCTCTCGGTCAATCCAAAATGTTAATAAACCTCAAACGTGAATATTTAAAGCGGAGGTCCACCCTAAAGTAGACCTTCCGCTCATTGGAATCCTCCCCCCCTCCGGCGCCACAATTGGCACCTTTCAGGGGAGAGGGGGGTGCAGGTACCTGTACAGTACAGGTATCTGCACCCACTTCCGGGATAGCTCTCTGCGGAAAGGGGCGTAGATTACGCCCCTTTCCGAAAGTCCCCCGCTGCCTGCTGGGAAACACACAGATCCCAGAGGCAGCGGGTCCATCCTTATTGCGCAGCGCGACTCGCGCATGCGCAGTAGGGAACCGGGAAATGAAGCCGAAAGGCTCCACTTCCTGATTCCCACACCCAAGATGGCGACGGCAGCACCCGAGAGACGATCGAGAGATCGGCTTCGGGTGCCGACATCGCGGGCGCGCTGGACAGGTAAGTGTCACTATTTTAAAAGTCAGCAGCTGCAGTATTTGTAGCTGCTGGCTTTTAAAAAAAAAAAACGCGGACTCCCGGCGGACTCCCGCTTTTAGTAAGAAAATGTGAGGCTTTCTTATGAGAATATCTGTGTGTGAACAATTATTGGGCAACTATAATGCCCCGTACACACAGTTGAACATTCCGACGACAAAATCCATCTGATTTTTTCAGACGGATTTTGGCCCAAACTTGTGTTGCACACACACACGGTCGCACAAAGTTGTCGGAAAATCCGATCGTTCAGAATGAGGTGACGTACAACATGTACGACGGGACTGTAACGAGGCCAGTAGCCAATAGCTTTCGTCTCGTCATTTATTCTAAGCATGCGTGGCACTTTGTGCGTCGGAATTGTCTACAGACGCTCGGAATTTGTTGTTCGGAAAATTTTAGATCCAGAACTCAACGGGAAACGTCGGATGGAGCCCACACACGATCGGAATTTCCGACAACGCGGTCCGATCGCACATTTTCCGTCGGAAAGTCGGACCGCGTGTACAGGGCAATAGTGTTCAGAAATGTTACGCAACTAAATGAAATCAAAATTTTCCCATCTCGCTTGTTTATTTTCATCTGTTAAAGTGTGAATAATAAACAAACAATCCAAGATTTACAAATAAACATTTCTGACATTTAAAGCGGCGTTGCCACCAAAAAATAAAAAAGTGCTTAAAATTCTTTAAAAAAAAAAAATTGGAAAAAAAAATGTTTTTTTACTCACCTCTAAATGCCTGTTGCTAGGGGGTCCCTCGTAGTCTGCCTTCTTCCTTTCCCGGGCTGGTGACATCACTTCCCCTCACGCCGCACAGTCATCTGGGACCTGTCACGTGTCCCAGGTGACTGTGCGGCGTATCACGGCACCCTGCACCACTCGCGCATGCCGGGTGCCAACAGTACGAATGATGGCGCCACAAAGCGGAGCAGGGAACGAGGGGGGGGGGGGGGGATTCGTTCCCCCACATCGCTGGACCCTGGGACAGGTAAGTGTCCGATTATTAAAAGTCAGTAGCTGCAGTATTTGTAGCTGCTGACTTTTAATTTTTTTTTTTTAGGTGCGCCCCACATTAAAAAGGAAAAAAAAAAATAAGTGGCCAATATAGCCACCCTTCTTTTCAATAACAGTCATAAGCCTTCCATTCATGGAGTCTGTCAGCTTCTTGATCTGTTGAGTAAAATTTTTTTTTGTGCAGCAGCAACCACAGCCTCCTAGACATTGTTTGGACAGATGTACTGTTTTCCTTCACCGTAAATCTCCTATTTAACTACTTAAGGACCAAGCCTCTTTTTGACACTTGTTGTTTACAAGTTAAAATTTTTTTTTTTTGCTAGAAAATTACTAAGAACCCCCAAACATTATATATATATTTTTTGTCAGGCACCCTAGAGAAAAAAAATGGCGGTCGTTGCAATACTTTATGTCACACCGTATTTGCGCAGCGTTTTACAAGTGCAAGGCAAAAAATAAATTTTATTGACTTAAAAAAATAAGACAAAAGTAAAGTTAGCCCGTGTTTTTTTTTTTTTTTATATTGTAAAAAGATAATGTTACGCTGAGTAAATTGATACCCAACATGTCGCATGTTTAGCGCTACAGAGGAGGTCTAGTGCTAGAATTATTGCTCTCGCTCTAACGATGGCGGTGATACCTCACATGTGTGGTTTGAACACTGTTTTCATATGCGGGCGTAACTTACATGTGCGTTTGCTTCTGCGCGCAAGCTCGGCGGGACGGGGTGCTTTAACTTTTTTCTTTTTCTTATTGATGTAACTTTTATTTTTTTTTATTTTTTTTACACTGCCCTTCTGGGTAGAACTCCGCTTTAAATACTTTTTAAAAAATGTTTACTTTTCAGAGTCAGTTAAATCTCTTTTTTGGCTCATTTTGCCCAAGGAAAAGAAGCTGCCTAATAATTATGCACACCTTGTATCAGGGGTCTTCCCGGTGCTTAGATGCGGTTATTTGGTTATATATTGTGTTCTTTATTTATTTCTTTTTTTTAAATTCATTAAAGTGTATTTTTTCCCCAAAAAAATTCCATTTGAAAAACTACTGTGCAAATACCTAGTGACATAAAAAAAAACTAGCCATCCCTTCAATCATCAATCTTGCATAATTGTATCGGCTCCTCTCCTCTTCTGAAATTACTTATTTCACTGCACACAAGCTCCATAAAGACTTTGGGGGTTATTTACTAAAGCCGGAGATTGCAAAGTCTGGTTTAACTCTGCACAGAAACCAATCAGCTTCCAGGTTTTATTGCCAAAGCCTAATTGAACAAGCTGTAGTTAGAAGCTGATTGGCTGCCATGCACAGCTGCACCAAAATCTGAGTGCTCCAGCTTTAGTAAAACTCCCCCATCGCTTGATGAGTTTGGGGTGGAGGAACTCAAGTGTCCTGCACAGAGCCCTGACCTCAACCATACTGAACAACTTTAGGATCAATTGAAACATCATTTGGGAGCCAGGTGTTCTCATCCAACATCAGTACCTCACCTCACAAATGGGCACAAATTTCCACAGGCACCCTCTAAAATCTTGTGGAAAGCCTTAACAGAAGAGTGGAGGATGTTGAAGCCACAAAAAAGAGGGAAATCCCATATTGATGGCCATGGTTTTGGAAAGAGATGACCAAAAGGCTCATATCAGGTGACGGTCAGCTGTTCACAAACTTTGGGCCATATATTGTATTTCCAAGAAGAACACCATTCACTGTAATTATATATATATACATATATATATATATATATATATATATATATATATATATATATATATTTTTTTTTTTTTTTTTTTTGGTATTTTAGCAAACTCGTCATTTTTTATTGTATGAAATACAGAAATACAAAGATTTCAAGATTTACTGCTAGTGGATTTTCACTGCTGTTTCTTTTAATTTGCTACCTCAAGAGAGGGAGAGAAGAGGAAAAAGAATGGAGAGAGAGAGAAGGGAGGGAAGAGGAAGAAAAAATAGAGAAGGGAAGAGGGGGAGATGAGGAAGAAAAAAGGAGGAAGGGAGAGGGGGAGAAGAGGAAGAAGAAAGGAGGAAGGGAGAGGGGGAGAAGAGGAAGAA
This sequence comes from Lithobates pipiens, assembly GCF_037356315.1. Lineage (NCBI taxonomy): Eukaryota > Metazoa > Chordata > Amphibia > Anura > Ranidae > Lithobates > Lithobates pipiens. Next base: position 33,320,213 of record NW_027507764.1, on the reverse strand, counting down.
GAAAGGAGGAAGGGAGAGGGGGAGAAGAGAAAGAAGAAAGGAGGAAGGGAGAGGGGGAGAAGAGGAAGAAGAAAGGAGGAAGGGAGAGGGGGAGAAGAGGAAGAAGAAAGGAGGAAGGGAGAGGGGGAGAAGAGGAAGAAGAAAGGAGGAAGGGAGAGGGGGAGAAGAGGAAGGAGGAAGGGAGAGGGGGAGAAGAGAAAGAAGAAAAGGGAAGAGGGGGAGAAGAGGAAGAAGAAAGGAGGAAGGGAGAGGGGGAGAAGAGAAAGAAGAAAATAAAAGGGGAGAGGGGAGAAGAGGAAGAAGAATGGAGAGAGGGAGTAGGGGGAGAAGAAAAATAAGAATATATAGGGGGAGAGGGGAGAAGAGGACGAAGAATGGCGAGAGGGAGAAGAGGAAGAAAAAAGGGAGTGGGTGAGAAGAGGTAGAAGAATGGAAAAGGGGAGGGGGAAGAAGAGGAGGGAGAAGAGGAAGAAGAAAAGGAGAGGGGAAGAAGAGGAAGAAGAAAGGAGAGGGCGGGAGTGGGAGAAGACAGGGAGAGGAGGAAAAGAGGAAGAAGAATGAAGAGGGGGAGAAAAGGAGAGGGGGAGAAGAGGAGAGGGAGAGAGAGAGAAGAGGAGAGAAGAGGAGAGAAGAGGAGAGGAGAGGAGGGAAGAGAAGGAAAAGGAAAGGAAGAGGAATGGTACGGTGGAAAGGAAAGGAAGAAACTGAAAAATAGAAAGCAGAAAAAATTGAAAAAAGAGGGGGAAGAAAGGGCAAACGAAATAAGAGAATGGAAAGAGAGTAGAGATGAGTAAAGTCAGAAGAGAGGAGAGGAGAGAGAAAGGAGGAGAGATTAGAAGGAGAGGAGAGAGGGAAGAGAGGATGAGAATAGAGTAGAAGGACAGTGGAGAGGAGAGGAAAGGAAAGGAGAGGAGAGGAACAGGAGACAAGGAAAGGAAAGGTATGGAAAAAGAGAGGGAAAAGATAATAAATTGAAGAGAAGGAAAACAAAAGAAGGAGAAGAAAAGAAGAATAGGAGAGGAGAAAAATATGTTCTGTAAATAATTGTTGGACTGAAAGAAATAAATGGTGGAAAGGGTAGAATGAGAGAAGGGAAAGTCGGGATGGAAAATCTCACTTTTTCTATAAATGATGGTATAATTGATTTTTGGTTAGGAGGAAAGATGGTTGGAAGAGAAGGAAGGAGGGGAAGGATCTAAGCCATAGTTGCTTTAAATGATCAGATGATAGAATTTTGGCATTTAAAGTGTTACTAAAACCACAACAGTAAATTCAGTTTCTATATACAGTAAAGTATGCTTGTTATACTCACTGTGGAAGCTAAGGGGTTAATCCTCTGGATTGTGTAAAAAGGCTGTTTGATCCTGTATGTACAGATCCTTCTCTTCTTCCACTGACTCCAAAACAGGTCCGGATAAGACAAAGTCTATGGAGTCAGGCTGCACATGGTCAGTTTGGTGTGTATTGCTAGAGAGTTTTGTTTTTCTTGGGAGAGTATATGTGATCAGCACAGGGCCAATTAACACTGTCCATGGGGAGACCAGATATAGTGAATGCAGGCTCCTGGGGAGACACAATATAGTGAATGCAGGCTCCTGGGGAGACCAGAAATAGTGAATGCAGGCTCCTGGGGAGAGCAGATATAGTGAATGTCGGCTCCTGGGGAGACACAATATAGTGAATGCAGGCTCCTGGGGAGACCAGATATAGTGAATGCAGGCTCCTGGGGAGACCAGATATAGTGAATGCAGGGTCCTAGGGTGAGCAGATATAGTGAATGGAGGCTCCTGAGGAGACCAGATATAGTGAATGGAGGCTCCTGTGGAGAGCAGATATAGTGAATGCAGGGTCCTGGGGAGACACAATATAGTGAATGCAGGCTCCTGGGGAGACCAGATATGGTGAATGCAGGCTTCTGGGGAGAGCAGATATAGTGAATGCAGGATCCTAGGGAGAGCAGATATAGTGAGTGCAGGCTCCTGGGGAGACCAGATATAGTGAATGCAGGCTCCTGGGGAGAGCAGATATAGTGAATACAGAGTCCTAGGGAGAGCAGATATAGTGAATGCAGGCTCCTGGGGAGACCAGATATAGTGAATGCAGGCTCCTGAGGAGACCAGATATAGTGAATGCAGGCTCCTGGGGAGACCAGATATAGTGAATGCAGGCTCCTGGGGAGAGCAGATATAGTGAATGCAGGATCCTAGGGAGAGCAGATATAGTGAGTGCAGGCTCCTGGGGAGACCAGATATAGTGAATGCCAGCTCCTGAGGAGACCAGATATAGTGAATGCAGGCTCCTGGGGAGACCAGATATAGTGAATGCAGGCTCCTGGGGAGACCAGATATAGTGAATGCAGGCTCCTGGGGAGACCAGATATAGTGAATGCAGGCTCCTGAGGAGACCAGATATAGTGAATGCAGGCTCCTGGGGGGACCAGATATAGTGACTGAAGGCTCCTGGGGGGACCAGATATAGTGAATGCAGGCTCCTGGGGGGACCAGATATAGTGAATGCAGGCTCCTGAGGAGACCAGATATAGTGAATGCAGGCTCCTGGGGGGACCAGATATAGTGAATGCAGGCTCCTGGGGGGACCAGATATAGTGAATGCACGCTCCTGGGGGGACCAGATATAGTGAATGCAGGCTCCTGGGGGGACCAGATATAGTGAATGAAGGCTCCTGGGGGGACCATATATAGTGAATGCAGGCTCCTGGGGGGACCAGATATAGTGAATGCAGGCTCCTGGGGAGAGCAGATATAGTGAATGCAGGATCCTAGGGAGAGCAGATATAGTGAGTGCAGGCTCCTGGGGAGCCCAGATATAGTGAATGCCAGCTCCTGAGGAGACCAGATATAGTGAATGCAGGCTCCTGGGGAGACCAGATATAGTGAATGCAGGCTCCTGGGGAGACCAGATATAGTGAATGCAGGCTCCTGAGGAGACCAGATATAGTGAATGCAGGCTCCTGGGGGGACCAGATATAGTGACTGAAGGCTCCTGGGGGGACCAGATATAGTGAATGCAGGCTCCTGGGGGGACCAGATATAGTGAATGCAGGCTCCTGAGGAGACCAGATATAGTGAATGCAGGCTCCTGGGGGGACCAGATATAGTGAATGCAGGCTCCTGGGGGGACCAGATATAGTGAATGCAGGCTCCTGGGGGGACCAGATATAGTGAATGCAGGCTCCTGGGGGGACCAGATATAGTGAATGAAGGCTCCTGGGGGGACCATATATAGTGAATGCAGGCTCCTGGGGGGACCAGATATAGTGAATGCAGGCTCCTGGGGGGACCAGATATAGTGAATGAAGGCTCCTGGGGGGACCATATATAGTGAATGCAGGCTCCTGGGGGGACCAGATATAGTGAATGCAGGCTCCTGGGGAGAGCAGATATAGTGAATGCAGGATCCTAGGGAGAGCAGATATAGTGAGTGCAGGCTCCTGGGGAGACCAGATATAGTGAATGCCAGCTCCTGAGGAGACCAGATATAGTGAATGCAGGCTCCTGGGGAGACCAGATATAGTGAATGCAGGCTCCTGGGGAGACCAGATATAGTGAATGCAGGCTCCTGGGGAGACCAGATATAGTGAATGCAGGCTCCTGAGGAGACCAGATATAGTGAATGCAGGCTCCTGGGGGGACCAGATATAGTGACTGAAGGCTCCTGGGGGGACCAGATATAGTGAATGCAGGCTCCTGGGGGGACCAGATATAGTGAATGCAGGCTCCTGAGGAGACCAGATATAGTGAATGCAGGCTCCTGGGGGGACCAGATATAGTGAATGCAGGCTCCTGGGGGGACCAGATATAGTGAATGCACGCTCCTGGGGGGACCAGATATAGTGAATGCAGGCTCCTGGGGGGACCAGATATAGTGAATGAAGGCTCCTGGGGGGACCATATATAGTGAATGCAGGCTCCTGGGGGGACCAGATATAGTGAATGCAGGCTCCTGGGGAGAGCAGATATAGTGAATGCAGGATCCTAGGGAGAGCAGATATAGTGAGTGCAGGCTCCTGGGGAGACCAGATATAGTGAATGCCAGCTCCTGAGGAGACCAGATATAGTGAATGCAGGCTCCTGGGGAGACCAGATATAGTGAATGCAGGCTCCTGGGGAGACCAGATATAGTGAATGCAGGCTCCTGAGGAGACCAGATATAGTGAATGCAGGCTCCTGGGGGGACCAGATATAGTGACTGAAGGCTCCTGGGGGGACCAGATATAGTGAATGCAGGCTCCTGGGGGGACCAGATATAGTGAATGCAGGCTCCTGAGGAGACCAGATATAGTGAATGCAGGCTCCTGGGGGGACCAGATATAGTGAATGCAGGCTCCTGGGGGGACCAGATATAGTGAATGCAGGCTCCTGGGGGGACCAGATATAGTGAATGCAGGCTCCTGGGGGGACCAGATATAGTGAATGAAGGCTCCTGGGGGGACCATATATAGTGAATGCAGGCTCCTGGGGGGACCAGATATAGTGAATGCAGGCTCCTGGGGGGACCAGATATAGTGAATGAAGGCTCCTGGGGGGACCATATATAGTGAATGCAGGCTCCTGGGGGGACCAGATATAGTGAATGCAGGCTCCTGGGGAGAGCAGATATAGTGAATGCAGGATCCTAGGGAGAGCAGATATAGTGAGTGCAGGCTCCTGGGGAGACCAGATATAGTGAATGCCAGCTCCTGAGGAGACCAGATATAGTGAATGCAGGCTCCTGGGGAGACCAGATATAGTGAATGCAGGCTCCTGAGGAGACCAGATATAGTGAATGCAGGCTCCTGGGGGAACCAGATATAGTGACTGAAGGCTCCTGGGGGGACCAGATATAGTGAATGCAGGCTCCTGGGGGGACCAGATATAGTGAATGCAGGCTCCTGAGGAGACCAGATATAGTGAATGCAGGCTCCTGGGGGGACCAGATATAATGAATGCAGGCTCCTGGGGGGACCAGATATAGTGAATGCAGGCTCCTGGGGGGACCAGATATAGTGAATGCAGGCTCCTGGGGAGAGCAGATATAGTGAATGCAGGATCCTAGGGAGAGCAGATATAGTGAGTGCAGGCTCCTGGGGAGACCAGATATAGTGAATGCCAGCTCCTGAGGAGACCAGATATAGTGAATGCAGGCTCCTGGGGGGACCAGATATAGTGAATGCAGGCTCCTGGGGGGACCAGATATAGTGAATGCAGGCTCCTGGGGGGACCAGATATAGTGAATGAAGGCTCCTGGGGGGACCATATATATTGAATGCAGGCTCCTGGGGGGACCAGATATAGTGAATGCAGGCTCCTGGGGGGGGACCAGATATAGTGAATGCAGGCTCCTGGGGGGGGGACCAGATATAGTGAATGCAGGCTCCTGGGTTTAGTAACACTTTAAGGAAAGAAGTATGGGAAGAATGAAGTGAGGGAGTGATAGGAGGAATGGGGGGGGGGTAATGGAAGAATGGAGGGAGGAAGGAAGGAAAAGAAGAGGGAGGGAGGAAGGAAGGGAGGAAGGAAGGAAGGGAGGAAGGAAGGAAGGAAGGGAGGAAGGAAGGGAGGAAGGAAGGAAGGAAGGAAGGGAGGAAGGAAGGAAGGGAAGGAAGGAAGGGAGGAAGGAAGGAAGGGAGGAAGGAAGGAAGGAAGGGAGGAAGGAAGGGAGGAAGGAAGGGAGGAAGGAAAGAAGGGAGGAAGGAAGGAAGGAAGGGAAGGGAGGAAGGAAGGAAGGGAGGAAGGAAGGAAGGAAGGAAGGGAAGGAAGGAAGGAAGGGAAGGAAGGAAGGAAGGAAGGAAGGAAGGAAGGGAAGGAAGGTAAGGAAGGAAGGTGAGTTCTCTGTAAATGCACATAAAATGTAATAATAGTTGGAGATGATGAGAAGAGTGCCGGTGTAGTTGGATCTGTTGTGATAGCCTGGGAAGATGTGATCCTCTGTACATTGCTGTCAGCTCTATAATTACCCAACAATCACTGTCACTCAGAGGTTTCACCATCACACTTGTGAGCAGAGTGTCGGTAAGACTCTTCTACTCACCAACACACTCGTGCAATTATTTTCCCCAGAACATGCTTTCCTTCCCATTAGTTCCTCCTAAAAGCATGTTAGATCAGGCAGATAAAAGGCCGGGGACACTTAGCAAATTGCTGCAGCCATGTTCCTCCATGGGGGGGGGGACAAGCGGCGGGCCCCCGCAATGATGTGTTCCAGCCCCGGGTGGAATTTCGAGACGAATCGCAGCATTTGGAGAAATCTTTAACTGCCGGGGTCATCTGGACATATTAAGCCCGAAGCGACGTGCTGCAAGCTGATTAACTCCATGGTGAGCATTTCATGTCGAGACTTTGTACCTTTCTAGAGTTACTGATATGCAAGAATGTTTCAAAGCCCGCCTGCATTTTGGACACCTTATATCATCAGCCAGAACGCTTAAAAAGTCATTTATCTGTAAGAGAGTCCTGGCTGTAGAGACGGCGATTTGGGACAATCGCAGAAAAGTCTTGGTTTCTGGGTTTCTAAAGTGGGCCTGTCGGTAATATTACCAGTACCCATGAATACATTCCTAGTGCCGCAATATACAGCAAGGAAAAACTCCACCTTTTATCATTACCAACTACCCGTGAGCTCCAGTCGGTAAAATTGCCTTAGATGATGTCATCAGTCTGCTGCAGGCAGGAGGAAGCACTTCCTCAGTCTCCCTGAGTGATCAGCTCGCAACATTGTAACTTAGCGAGTCACAGGGTGAGTTTAGCATGCTGCGTTTAAAGAGGAACTTCGGTTTGTAGCTACTGATTTCAAGCGTTTGTTACCCTGGAAAAAAAAATGGATTCTGTTCCTTTAAAGCATGTTATACAGCAGTGATGGTGAACCTTGGCGCCGCTAGATGTTTTGGAACTACACTTCCCATGATGCTCCTGCACACTGCGGTGTAGTTGAGCATCGTGGGAAGTGTAGTTCCAAAACATCTGGGGTGCCAATGTTCACCATCACTGCTATACAGAAAAGTGCTTGTGCTGTGTCATTTGCCCCCCCCCCTGTATCACCTGAAATACCTGGCTGATCCTGCCTGGTTCTGCCCTCCCCTTTGTAAACTGACCACCAGAGGCCCAGGTCTACAAAAAATCTGGGGCTAGAGCCCATAGCAGCGTAGTAAAGAAAGTCATATGCTTGGGCGGGCATACACATGTATATGCAGTAATATATGTGTGTGTGTATATATCCCCAGAGAGCCCCCCCACTTACATCAGGGTGCTCAGAGAGCCTTCTCCTTAAATCGGGGTCCCCAGAGAGCCTCCTCCTTACATTGGGGTCCCCAGAGAGTCCACCCACTTATATCAGGGTTTCCAGAGAGCTCCCCTTTAATCAGGGTCCCCAGAGAGCCTCCCCCTTAAATCAGGGTCCGCAGAGAGCCTCCCCCTTAAAATCAGGGTCCCCAGAGAGCCTCCCCCTTAAAATCAGGGTCCCCAGAGAGCCTACCCCTTAAAATCAGGGTCCCCAGAGAGCCTACCCCTTGCATCAGGGTCCCCAGAGAGCCCCCCACTTACATCGGTGTCCCCAGAGAGCCTCTCCCTTAAAATCAGGGTCCCCAGAGAGCCTCCCCCTTGCATCAGGGTCCCCAGAGAGCCCCCCATTTACATCAGGGTCCCCAGAGAGCCTCGCCTCCCCTTTGGGGACCCCTGTAGAGACTCGGGGCTATGGGCCCCAAAAGCCACCCCCTAGCGACGCCACTGCTGACCACAATTTATCATGGCTGCTGAGCCCTGACACTGTGGTCAGTTTACATGCCTCCGACTTCTGCAGCTCTCCTCTGTCCTCCTCTGTCCTCTCCCCCTGCCTGTCAGCTCCGTGTCTGTGCCCGCCCCCTCCCCTCATGCTGATAAAATCTGCCCCTGTGTTTGTGTTTTATAACAATAATTCAGCTATATACCTGATTTCACAGCGTCACTCGGCTCTCACATTACCGGCCGCCTCTCTCCTCCTGACTGACATCAGCGGGGAAAACTCGACCCCGCCTGCTGCAGCTGTCAGACCCAGAAAGGAGAGAGCTGACCGGTCATGTGAGAACCGAGCGGCACTCTGAAATCAGGTATATAGCTGCATTATTTTTATAAAAAACACAGACACAGGGGCAGATTACATTATTAAACAGAGAAGATGGTGTGAAAAATCGGAAATTGTAAAATTCAGAAATTCGGAATTTGAAAATTCGAAATTTGGAAATTTGAAAATTCGGAAATTTAGAAATGTGAAAATTCAGAAATAAAAAAATCTAAAAATCCTGAAATTCGAAAATCCGGAAATTCGAAAATTCGGAAATTCGAAAATCCGGAAATTCGAAAATCCGGAAATTCGAAAATCAGAATTTTCGGATTTCTGAATTCCGAATTTCAAATTTTAGAATTTTCGGATTTCCAAATATCTGAATTTTCGAACTTCTGAATTTCCGAAAAAAAGCAAAAAAAAAAGAATGAAACGAAAACGAAAGTAAACACATTTTTTTCTCAGTGCCCATGCCTCTTTAAGGCACTTACCATTGTCAGCAGTCCAATCAGGGTTGGGACAAGGGGTGGGCGAGAGGGGGGCGGCTGCCCTGGGCGCCATGGTTTAATGGGGGGTGCCTTTCTTCTGTTTCAAGGCTGACAAGAGTAGTGACAGCGGCAAGTGACTGCTGAGTGTAGGATCCCCAAAGCTTACACATCATGAGCGGGGGGGGAGGGGGTGTAGTTTGGACTCATTGCCCTGGGTGCTGGATGACCTTGTCCCAGGACTGGGTCCAATGCTGCCACAGAATGGTCTCCTTGGATATGGGAGCTGGCTGTGGCTTCCTGAGTAAGGATGAGCTCAGGCATGTTCGCAACTACCCGTGCCTGCGCCCCCCAGGAAGCTGACACTCCGCATCGCAAATCACAGGCAGTGAGACATTTCCCGATATGTGCACCGGCGGATCGAGAAATGTATGACTGCCTGTGATTAGCCCTGCGGAGTGACAGCTTCCTGGCGGGCGCGGGCACGTGGAGTTGCAAACACGCCTGAGCTCATCCTTATTCCTGAGGAACCACAGTTGGCACCCTACAGCACATGTGTGAGCTCGTGCTGCACTTTCTGGATGGTCCTGCAGGAGGAGCGGGGCAAGGGGCGTCATCCTGGCCTAGGCGAGGATTGCATAAGTGTGAGCAGGTACCAACAAAAAAAATTAGTACTTGCCCCCCCCCCCTCCCCTAATTCACTGTTCTGGGTGGACGTCAGATCGCTGCGATGCAATCTGTCACTCGCTGTGTCTATCAGCTACAGCGGATGACAGATCAGTGTACCGGCCCGCTGCCGGTATCATGTGATCACTGTAACCAATCACAGCAAATCATATGACAGCTGTACACAAAAAATTACTTACATTCATGTCATTCATTGCGTACTATCTGTGATTGATCACAGTGATCACATGATACAGACAGGGAAAATCAGCAAATCACAGCCCATCTGTGACCTAAGGTTCTGGTATGGTCTTTGGAGGGGGGGACCCCAGCCATTTTTTTTCGTGAATTTTGGTAAAAATGGTAATTTTTATTTTATTTTACATTCAGTTGTCAGCGGGGAAGCCCCCTGATAGCTGATGACTCATTAGTTGTTAAGGAACGTGGGGGCCAGCTTCCCGACCCGCAACCAGCTCTTATCGCAGTGAATGTGAAAAAAAACACACAAAGCGCAAAATGCAAATCATGGCAAATTTGCGGTAAAATCACCGTCAAAACTTGGTTACAAAAACGCAAAAAGCACTGCAGAAACATTCAAAAGCAACATGCATAGATGTGAACTGAGCCTTATGGCCCGTACACATGATCCTAAAATCGAACGAAAAATACAGATTTCAAAGTCATCGTACGATAATAAGATCATTAGTTCAGAGGTTTCGATAGCTGATCACGACAGTTCATCCAATATTATCTGATCGGACAAGCACGAACATTATTCTCGTACAATACCAGATCGTCCAATTGTTGTTTAATCAGTACAGTTGTCGTCCGAAAATACAATGCAAATACATTACAACAAATGAAATCACTTTAACTTTAGTAAGCTATTCATGTTCAATATACGACTAACATACAAAAAAAAAGGACGATCTGTCATCCGATTTTCGTATCGTGTGCATGGGCCTGAATTGTTGTATTTGCACTTGGAATCTATTGCTGTGTACCTACATCATGCGTTCTGCTGAGCTGTCCATGCAAGTGAAACAGGCCATTGTAAGGTTTCAAAAATGAAGCAAATCCATCAGAGAGATAGCAGAAACATTTGGAGTGGCCAAATCAACAGTTTGGTACATTTTGAGGAAAGAAGAACGCACTGGTGAGCTCAGCAACATAAAAAGGCCTGGACGTCCACAGAAGACAACCGTGGTGGATGATTGCAGGATCCTCTCTATGGTAAAGAAAAACCCCATTCACAACATCCAGATAAGTGAAGGACACTCTCCAGGAGGTGGGCGTATCATTGTCAAAGTCTAGAATCAACTTCAAAAATGAAACAACAAATCCATCAGAGAGATAGCAGCAACATTAGGAGTGGCCAAATCAACAGTTTGGTACATTCTGAGGAAAGAAGAACACAATGGTGAGCTCAGCAACATAAAAAGGGCCTGGAGGTCCACGGAAGACAACAGTGGTGGATGATCGCAGGATTCCCTCTATGGTTAAGGAAAAACCCATTCACAACATCCAGACAAGTGAAGGAAACTCTCCAGGAGGTGGGCTTATCATTGTCAGTAGTCTAGAATCAAGAGAAGACTTCACGGGAGCAAATACAGAGGATTCACCACAAGGTGCAAACCATTCATAATCCTGAAGAATAGAAAAGCCAGATTAGACTTTGCCAAAAAAACATCTAAAAAAGCCAGACCAGTTCTGGAAAAGCATTCTTTAGACAGATGAAACTAAGATTAATCTGTACCAGAATGATGGGGAAAAAAAAGTGTGGAGAAGGCTTGGAATAGTTTATGATCCAAAGCACACAACATCATCTGTGGTCACATGGTGGAGCTTGCAGTGTGATGGCATGGGCATGCATGGCTTCCAGTGGCACTGGGTCATCTGTGTCTATTGATGATGTGACAAAAGACAGAAGAAGGCAGATGAATTCTGCAGTGTTTAGAGATATGCTGTCAGCCAAGATTCAACCAAATGCAGCAAAGTTGATTGGATGGCGCTTCACAGTACAGATGGATAATGATCCATCTGTACTGGAGATCGACAGAGCCTGGAGGTCCACAGAAGACAGCAGTGATGGATGATCGTGTGGGATCCTCTCTATGGTAAAGAAAAACCCATTCACAACATCCAGACAAGTAAAGGACACTCTCCAGGAGGTGGGCGTATCATTGTCAAATTCTAGAATCAACTCCAAAAATGAAACAAATCCATCAGGGAGATAGCAGGAGTGGCCAAATCAACAGTTTGGTACATTCTGAGGAAAGAAGAACACAATGGTGAGCTCAGCAACATAAAAAAGGCCTGGAGGTCCATGCAAGACAACAGTGGCGGATGATCGTAGGATCCTCTCTATGGTAAAGAAAAACCCATTCACAACATCCAGACAAGTGAGGGACACACTCCAGGAGGTGGGTGTATCATTGTCAAAGTCTATAATCAAGAGAAGACTTTGCTTTAGCAAATACAGAGGGTTCACCACAAGGTGCAAGCCATTCATAAGCCTGAAGAATAGAAAAGCCAGATTAGACTTTGCCAAAAAACATCTAAAAAAGCCAGACCAGTTCTGGAAAAGCATTCTTTGGATGGATGAAACTAAGATTAATCTGTACCAGAATTATGGGATAAAAAAGTGTGAAGAAGGCTTGGAACAGTTCATGATCCAAAGCACACAACGTCATCTGTGATTACATGGTGGAGCTTGCAGTGTGATGGCATGGGCATGCATGGCTTCCAGTGGTACTGGGTCATCGGTGTTTGTTGATGATGTGACAGAAGAAGGCGGATGAATTCTGCAGTGTTTAGAGATATACTGTAAGCCCAGATTCAGCCAAATGCAGCAAAGTTGATTGGGCAGCACTTCACAATACAGATGGATAATGATCCATCTGTACTGGAGATCCACGGAGCCTGGAGGTCCACAGAAGACAACAGTGGAGTGGTGGATGATCGGGCGGGATCCTCTCTACGGTAAAGAAAAACCCATTCACAACATCCAGACAAATAAAGGACACTCTCCAGGAGGTGGGCGTATCATTGTCAAATTCTAGAATCAACTTAAAAAATGAAACAAATCCATCAGAGAAATAGCAGCAACATTAGGAGTGGCCAAATCAACAGTTTGGTACATTCTGAGGAAAGAAGAACACAATGGTGAGCTCAGCAACATAAAAAAGGCCTGGAGGTCCACGCAAGACAACAGTGGTGGATGATCGTAAGATCCTCTCTATGGTAAAGAAAAACCCATTCACAACATCCAGACAACTGAGGGACACACTCCAGGAGGTGGGCGTATAATTGTCAAAGTCTAGAATCAAGAGAAGACTTTGTGGGAGCAAATACAGAGGGTTCACCACAAGGTGCAAACCATTCATAAGCCTGAAGAATAGAAAAGCCAGATTAGACTTTGCCAAAAAACATCTGAAAAAGCTAGATCAGTTCTGGAAAAGCATTCTTTGGAGGAATGAAACTAAGATTAATCTGTACCAGAATGACTGGAAGAAAAAAGTGTGGGGAAGACTTGGAACAGCTCTTGATCCAAAGCACACAATGTCAACCGGTGATCAGTGTGATGGCATGGGGCATGCATGGCTTCCAGTGGCACTGGGCCATTGGTGTCTATTGATGATGTGACAGAAGACAGAAGAAGGCAAATTAATTCTACAATGTTTAGAGATATACTGTCAGTGCAGATTCAGCCAAATGCAGCAAAGTTGATTGGACGACGCTTCACCATACCAATGGACAATGATCCAAAACACTGCAAAAGCAACCCAGGAGCTTTTGAAGGAAAAGAAGTGGAATATTCTGCAATGGCTGAGTGAATCATCTGATCTCAACCCAACTGAGCATTTCACTTTGCTGAAGAAAAATCTAAAGGTAGGAAGACCCACAAAGAAAGAACAACTGAAGACAGCCAGAGCCTGGCAAAGCATCAGAAAAGAGGAAACCCAGCCTCTGGTGATGTCCATGGGCACCAGACTTCAGGAAGTCATTGCCAGTAAAGGATTCTCAACAAAATTTAAAAAATTTACATTTTATTTATAATTATATTCATTTGTCCAATTACATTTGAGCCCCTGAAAATAGGGGGACTGTACTGTAAATAACAAAAATTGCAGTTCCTAAAATTTGTACTTGATATTTATTGTTCAACCCCTTTAATTAAATCTGAAAGTCCGCACTTCTAATTCATTGGAATCTTTCATTTTAACTTTATTTTGGTGGCATGCAGAACCACAAGTATGAAAATTGTGCCCGTGTCCAAATATACAGTGAATGAAAAAGTATTCATACCCCTTGAAATTGTCCACATTTTGTCATGTTACAACCAAAAATGTAAATGTATTTTATTGGGATTTATTATTTTATGTGATAGACCAACACAAAGTGCCACATAATTGTGAAGTGGAAGGAAAATGATAAATGGTTTTCAACATTTTTACAAATAAATATCTGAAAAGTGTGCGGGGGGATTTGTATTCAGCCCCGTTTACTCTGATACCCCTAAACTAAAATCTAGTGGAACCAATTGCCTTCAGAAGTCACCTAATTAGTAAATAGAGACCACCTGTGTGTAATTTAATCTCAATATAAATACAGCTGTTCAGTGAAGCCCTCAGAGGTTTGTTAGAGAACCTTAGTGAACAAACAGCATCATGAAGGCCAAGGGACACACCAGACAGGTCAGGGATAAAGTTGTGGAGACATTTAAAGCAGAGTTATGTTATAAACAAATATATCCCAAGCTTTGAACATCTCACGGAGCTCTGTTCAATCCAAAATGGAAAGAGTATGGCACAACTGCAAACCTACCAAGACATGGCCGTCCACCTAAACTGACCGGCCGGGCAAGGAGAGCATTCATCAGAGAAGCAGCCAAGAGGCCCATGGTAACTCTGGAGGAGCTGCAGAGATCCACAGCTCAGGGGGGAGAATCTGTCCACAGGACAACTATTAGTCGTCTCTCCACAAATCTGCCCTTTATGGAAGAGTGACAAGAAGAAAGACATTGGTGAAAGAAAGTCATAAGAAGTCCTGTTTGTAGTTTGTGAGAAGCCATGTGGAGGACACAGCAAACATGTGGAAGAAGGTGATCTGGTCAGATGAGACCAAAATTTAACTTATTGGCCTAAAAGCAAAATGCTATGTGTGGGGAAAACTAACACTGCACATCACCCTGAACACACCATCCCCACCGTGAAACATGGTGGTGGTAGCATCATGTGGTGGGGATGCCTTTCTTCAGCAGGGACAGGGAAGCTGGTCAGAGATGATGGGAAGATGGATGGAGCCAAATACAGGACAATCTTACAAGAAAACCTGTTAGAGTCTGTAAAAGACTTGAGACTGGGGAGGAGGTCCCCTCCCTCCGTGCTCCGGTGCACTCCGTCATTTACCGCAGCCATCGGCAGCAACGGAGGCGATCGGATCTTCTCCCTTGCTGGGTATGGAGACGAGTGAGGGGAAGATGCCCCCCACCCGTCTCCATAGCATTGCAGGGCAGAAGTGACGTCAAAACGTCACTTCCACCCATAGCTCTTAAAGCAACATTTTTTTTTTTTTAAACAATATTTTTTTTTTTTATTGCATTGTATTTTGTCCAAAAAAAGTGCACTTGTAAGAACGCTGCGCAAATGGCGGTGTGACAGAAACTATTGCAACAACCGCCATTTTATTCTCTAGGGTGTTAGAAAAATATATATATAATGTTTGGGGGTTCTAAGTAATTTTCTAGCAAAAAAAATAAATAAATGAATTTAACTTGACGTAAACACCAAATCTCAGAAAGAGGCTCGGGGCTTAAGTGGTTAAACGCCCTTCCGCAAAAATGTTTTAGGGCATTTTCACATTGCCAGCGCCCAGGGGTCGGTGGTAAAGCGCCGTTATTTTTAGCGGCGTTTTACCGTCGTTTTTGGTGGCGCTATTCGGCTGATAGCAGGACGTTTTTAACTGTATTAGTGTCACTGGTCTCCAAAAAGTGTTAGAATGTCCGCTGTAATATCGCAGTCCCAATATTAGTTGCTGATCGCCGTCATTACTAGTTAAAAAAAAAAAATGTAAATATGAGAGGCATTTGATGCTTGAGAAAAACTATAAAATAATATGTCTGTACTCATCACTGTTTTGATTGCCTCAAAGCTGTAAGACTGGTTTGTTTTCCTTCAACTCCTAATAAAAGCGTTTGTAATAAAAAAAAAATGTTGAAATAAAAAAAAAATATCCCATAGTTTGTAGACTTTATAACGCAAACCAATTAATCTTTTGGGATTTTCTTTTACCATTTTTTTTTTATAAGTAGCAGAATACATATTTAAAATTAAAATTTATGAAGAAAGATTTTTTAAAAATTTTTTTTGCGTTATAAACCAAGAAAAAGACCGACAATTTTGAGAAATAAAAGCAATATTTTTTACTGTCTGCTATAAATCACATCCAATAAAAGTATTACTTTTATTGAATGTGTTTTATAGCAGAAAGTAAAAAATATTGTTTTTTTTTTTTTTTTTTTTTTTTTTACAAAATTGTCGGTCTTTTTTTGGTTTATAAAGAAAAAATAAATAAATAAAAAACTTTCTTCAGAAATTTAGGCCAATATGTATTCTGCTACATGTTGAAAAAAATGGTAAAAAAAAATCCCAAAAAGCGTATATTAATTGGTTTGCGTTATAGCGTCTACAAAATATGGGATTTTTTTTTATTTCAATTATTTTATTTTTTTATTACAAGCGCTTTTATTAGGATCTTGATAGCAGAAAGTAAAAAATATTGTTTTTTTTTTTTTTTCAAAATTATCGGTATTTTTTTGGTCTGTAAGGCAAGAAAAAAAAGACTGGTTTGTTTTCCTTCAACTCCTAATAAAAGCATTTGTAATAAAAAAAAAAAAAAAAAGGTTGAAATAAAAAAAAAATATCCCATAGTTTGTAGACTTTATAACGCAAACCAATTAATCTACGCTTTTTGGGATTTTTTTTACCATTTTTTTTATATGTAGCAGAATACATATTTAAAATTAAAATTTTTGCAGAAAGATTTATATTAACTTTTTTTGCGTTATAAACCAAGAAAAAGACCGACAATTTTGAAAAAAAAAGCAATATTTTTTACTTTCTGCTATAAAACACATCCAATAAAAGTATTACTTTTATTGGATATGTTTTATAGCAGAAAGTAAAAAATATTGTTTTTTTTTTCAAAATTTTCTGCCAAAAAAAGACAGTTTTTAAACAAAAAAAAAGCATTTTTTTTTTACTTTCTGCTTTTTTTACTGTCTTTTTTTTGGTTTATAACTTTTATTGGATGTGTTTTATAGCAGAAAATTTTGAAAAAAAAAAACAAAAAACAATATTTTTTACTTTCTGCTATAAAACACATCCAATAAAAAGTATATCAATAAAAGTAATACTTTTATTGGATGTGTTTTATAGCAGAAAGTAAAAAATATTGTTTGTTTGTTTTTTCAAAATTGTCGGTCTTTTTTTGGTTTATAAAGCAAAAAAAAAAAAAAAACTTTCTTCATAAATTTAGGCCAATATGTATTCTGCTACATATCAGTAAAAAAAATCCCAAAAAGCGTATATTAATTGGTTTGCGTTATAGCGTCTACTAAATATAGGATTTTTTTTATTACAAACGCTTTTATTAGGATCGTTATTGCAGAAAGTAAAAAGTATTACTTTTATTGAATGAGTGTTGAAAGTAAAAAATATTGTTTTTTTTTTTTTTTAAATTGTCGTTTTTTTTTTTGGTCTGTAAGGCAAAAAAAATAAAAAATAAAATGCAGAGGTGATCAAATACCACCAAAAGGAAGCTCTATTTGTGGGGGAAAAAAAGACATACATTTTTTTTGGGGTACAGCATCGCACGATTGTCAGTTAAAGCAATTTGGGCAGTAAAGCTGTATGACAAAAAATGGTCATTAATGGTGGGGGGTAAATCTTCCAGAGGGCAAGTGGTTAAAGAGAGGTCTTTTTATTGTATTTGTATTCTATTCTTATCTGTGATAACTTTTCTAACTGTATTACATTTGTAATGTTTAGTATTATTTTTTTTTTTTAGGATCACCCAAACACGTGGCTGAAACCCAGCGGAGCGCGGGGCCCGTTGTCAGCACAGGCTCCTACCTGCACCGGCCAAATTTATTAAGCCGCACAGCTGGTGAGAGAGTCAAGGGTTCGCCGCGCTGACAGATTGTGTCGGCGAAATGATTAGGCCAGGTTTGCTACATTGCAGCACGAAAAAAAAAAAAAAAGAAGTAATTAAATTAGCCAAAAGGAAAATTTATTTGTATCAGTCGTTTATATGACATGACATATGCCGCAGCGTTTTAGAGAAAGCGCTGAACCATTCCAAGAGGTTGCTGGTTTTCGCTGTGATCCATTCAGGAGGAGATGAAGAGTTAATGGGTGGTATAGGGGGCGGTCCCGTTCACCAAAACCGACGCCCACCCATCGAGGCATTTTGATATTTGTATAACTCCTCACAAGAGCTAACCCCACTGCTTGCATCAGGAATGAGGGTATAAGTACCTGAATCTATCTTCATATTACCTTTCTGTACAATACCATGAAGATAAGCTTGACACATCGATGTACATCAACATAGCTGTAGTCCTTTATTGTACACAGTGGAACACAGCCATGAAATCCAACGCGTTTCGTCAGTTTAAGCCGTAACTGCTTGAAGACCAGGCCTTTTCTGGCACTTTTGATTGAAGTTGAAATAGAATTTTTTTTTCTAGAGAATTACTTATAACCCACAAACATTATATCTATCTATCTATCTATCTATCTATCTATCTATCTATCTATCTATCTATCTATCTATATATATATATATATATATATATATATATATATATATATATATTTAGCAGAGACCCTAGGGAATAAAATGGCGATTGTTGCAATGTTTTATGTCACACTGCATTTGCTAAGTGGTTTTTCAAAACTTAATTTTTTTGGAAGAAATACACTGTAATGAATTAAAAAGAAAAAAACACAATATATACACCCCGATTTTGTTTGTATAATATGAAAGATGATGTTACGCCATAAATAGTGGACCACAGCCATAGAAATCCAACGCGTTTCGTCAGTTTAAGCCTCTACCGCTTGAAGATCAGGCATTTTCTGGCACTTTTGATTTACAAGTTTAAATCAGTATTTATTTATTTTTCTAGAGAATTACTTATAACCCACAAACATTATATATATATATATATATATATATTTAGCAGAGACCCTAGGGAATAAAATGGCGATTGTTGCAATGTTTTATGTCATACTGCATTTGCTCAGCGGTATTTCAAAACGTAATTTTTTTTTGGAAGAAATACACTTTAATTAATTAAAAAGAAAAAAACACAATAGATACACCCCAATTTTGTTTGCATAATATGAAAGATGATGTTACGCCATAAACAGCGGACCACAGCCATAAAAATCCAACGCGTTTCATCAGTTCATCAGTTTAAGCCTTAAGCGCTTGAAGACCAGGCCTTTTCTGGCACTTTTGATTTATAAGTTTAAATCAGTATTATTATTTTTTTTCTAGAGAATTACTTATAACCCACAAACATTATATATATATATATATATATATATATATATATATATATATATATATATATATATATATATTTTTTTTTTAGCAGAGACCCTAGGGAATAAAATGGCGATTGTTGCAATGTTTTATGTCACACTGCATTTGCTCAGCAGTTTTTCAAAATGTAATTTTTTTGGAAGAAATACACTTTAATGAATTAAAAAGAAAAAGAAAAAAAACACAATATATACACCCCAATTTTGTTTGTATAATATGAAAGATGATGTTACACCATAAATAGCGGACCACAGTCATAAAAATACAACGCGTTTCGTCAGTTTAAGCCTTGAAGACCAGGCATTTTCTGGCACTTTTGATTTACAAGTTTAAATCAGTATTTTATTTTATGTTTGCTTGAAAATTACTTATAACCCACAGAGGAACTAGGGAATAAAATGGTGATTGTTGCAATGTTTTATGTCACACAGTATTTGCGCAGCATTTTTTCAAAGCAAATTTTTTTTGGAAGAAATACACTTTAATGAATTAAAAAAAAAAAGAAAAAAAAAAACACAATATATACACCAATTTTGTTTGTATAATATGAAAGATGATGTTGAGCCAAGGAAATAGATATCTAACATGTCAAGCTTTAAAATTGCATTTTAAGAAAAAAATGTAAATAAAATTGCACACGCTCATGGAATGGCGACAAATGACGGTACATCAAAATCTCCATAGGTGACGCTTTAACCATCTTTACAGGTTACCAGTTTAGAGTTACAGAGGAGGTCCAGCTATAGAATTATTGCTCTTCATCTGTGGCAATACCATGTGTGGTGCAAACAGAGTTTACATATACATGCGTGACTTACGTATGCGTTCGCTTCTGTGTGCGAGCCCCGGAGGGATGGGGACGCTTTGCTTCTTTTATTTATTTATTTATTTATTTTTTGCTTATTTACTTTTTATTTATTTTTTACACTTTCCCTTTAGTTTTTCTTTTATCACTTTTATTCCTATTACAAAGAATGTAAAAATCCCTTGTAATAGATGACAGGTCCTCTTTATGGAGAGATCTGGGGTCAAAAAGACCCCTAAATCTCTTGTTAACCTTTAAAAGCAAAAGATCAAAAAAAAAAAGAAGTTTACTTCCGCAATAGACCGAAGGTGGTGTCACCCATCATCCAAGGCCATAGAGGCAATCAGAGATGATCTAGTCCAGGGGTCTTAAACTGACACCCCCCCCACCAAGCTGTTTCAAAATTACAAGTCCCATGAGGCATTGCAAGGCTGACAGTTACAAGCACGACTCCCCACAGGCAGAGGCATGATGGGACTTGTAATTCTGCAACAGCTGGAGGACCACCAGTTTGAGACCCCCCGATCTAGTCTCTCACTGCCTCTTTGACCAGCCGGCCGCACCGTCAGATCGTTTCTCGGGTGAGACCTGGAGGGAACGGTAAGCTTGAGAAACACTGGCGAGCGGCTGGGAGTGCTTTGGAAAGCGATCCAGTGGCTAATGAGCCGCTCAGATAGCTTTTATGAGAAAGCCAGCCGCCGGCTGAAGAAAAAAAAAAGATACCGGGGGGTTACAGATGATATCTTCAGCCACAAGCCCAGTGAACCACTTGCAATTGCGGCTGGCAATACATGATTAAGACCTGAATGTCTGAAACGCGTTGGTAGGCATTCCGATGTGTTGGATTTTAATTCATGTCACCATCCATAAAACGTAGTTGCATCAGGAACTCATTTGTGCTCACTAAGCTTATTAGGTAAAAACTTTTTTCGGGTACTTTTTCTTTTTGAGGGCTTGTATTTAGTGACTACCTGCCTCCCCCCCCCCAGTGTACCAATGCCTATTTCCAGGTTTAGGACACACACATGCACACCCTGCACTCGCTGTGATGGCACACAGCCTGTCAACAAGTCCCAGCCAATGATTCATGGGCGTATGTGTCCAATCACAGCCCAGAGCCCTGTGCTGGCAAACAACACTGAGCTCTGTACACAGGGAGCGATCGCTCAGTTTCTCATCCCTGATTTGCAGGGATGAGAAACTGAGAGATCTTAGTAAAAGCAGCACACTTTACATATATTACATCTTGTAAGGCCCCTTTCACGCTTCTGCGACTTGACTAGTCACACGATTTTGCGGGCCGCAATTTTAATGCGATTTTGTCACGATTTCAGGGAAAGCCTGTGTAACCGTGAAGTCTATGGACCTCAACTCACATCAAAGTCTGACCAAAGTAGTGCAGGGACTGCTTTGAAGAGTTGCTTGAAGTCGCACAGATATGAACGGTGCTCATTGGAAATCATGGGGTACGACTTGTCCTGCGACTTTGCAGTCCCAAGTCACACATGTGTGAAAGGGGCCTTAGGTACATATTTAACCACTTCCAGCCCAAGGCCGTCATATGACGTCTTTTACTTTCAGTGGGAGTATCTGAGTGATGGGTACATGACATGCAGCAGAATAATTTTGGCCTAAATTTATGAAGAAATGTTTTATTTTTATTTTTTTATTGGATATGTTTTAGGCTGGGTTCACACTGCTGCGGGGGGAGATCCGGATGGGATTCGCACCGCACTGCAGTGCAAATCACATCCGATCTCCGTAGCGATGCGAGTTCAGCCATACAGATAGTATGGCTGAATTCGCATCGCTCCCGCAGCAAACTCGCACGGGACCCTTTTTTTGGTCCGCAACAGAATCGGATCGCATGGGTGTTCACACCATGCGATCCGATTCCTGTGCGAGTCTGCAGATCGCACTGCGATATGCGGACGGATCTGGGGGTGTCATTAACATATCATTGACACTCCCAGCCGTCCGCATAGGGCAGTGTGAACTGCCGGCGGGAGTAATGCGATGCGGGAAAACGCCGCGGATTCGCGGCGTTCCCGCATCGCAGCGGTGTGAACCCGGCCTTATAGTCGAAAGTAAAAAATAAAAACCGCAGAGGTGATCAAATACCACCCAAAGAAAGCTCTATTTGCGGTGGAAAAAATTACATAAATGTTGTTTGGGTACAGCGTTTCATGACCGCTCAATTGTCACTTAAAGTAGTGCAGTGCCGAATAGTAAAAAAAAATGCCCTAGTCATGGGGGGGGGGGTAAAACTTTCCGGAGGTCAAGTAGTTAATTTCGCCTTCCTCCATGAGGCCGTCTCATTCTGCCAAAATAACAGAATTTTCGATGAGGTGGCGTCAGAATAAAAACTCTCCATTTCACTCAGGCCGCGTACACACGGGCGGATTGTCTACCCAACTTAGTCCGCTGAACCGTGTTTCAGTGGACAATCCGCTCGTGTGTGGGCTTCAGCGGACTTTTTCAGCGGACAGTCTGGCGGACTAAGTCTTTCGGAATTTCCGTAATTTTGTCCGTCCAAACTTGGTTTCAGCGGACAGTCCGCTCGTGTGTAGGCAAGTTGGACGGACTAAGTATGGCGCATGCTCAGAAAGGATTTACACGCCGAAGGTTGCATTGCAGTGTATTGGACGTCGTTTTTCTAGTCCCGTCGTACGTGCTGTACACGTCATCGCGCAAGCTTTCAGCGGACTGTCTGCTCATCGTGTGTGGTCAAGTCCGTTCATTCAAATGTTGGACGGACTGTCTGTCGGATTGTCTGACGAGCTTAGTTGGGCAGACAATCCGCCCGTGTGTACGCGGCCTCATTCTTAGCGGTAATCAGTGGCATGGCTGGTGCTCTACTTTTGGGGGGCGGCAAACAATTCACCAGCTGCCATACCCCCCCCGGTCGGGTCACGGATGGAAAGCACCCCCCCTTCTGGATGGTGAGCCGGGTCACAGGCGGCACTGCCCCCCTCCGCACTTACCCCATCTCACAGGCTGCGGCCTCGGTTCCCCTGCGTCTCCTCCCTCCTCCTCTTGGCCAATCCGAACGGATCCCCTTTCGGGATGACAAGTCTCGTGACCCGCTTCCTGATTGGCCGGGAGGAGAATCAGTGTTACAATAGCCAATATTCATATTGTCACACAAATGGGTTGGCTTCGGGTGCATGCGTCATGTAGATCAAGGGGCCGGACGCATAGATGGGGGGGGGGCGCCTATAATTGACAAGCCGCCACTGGTGGAAATGCTTCTTTGCTGTCCAATCAGCTACTTGTGGGCAGGCCAATGAACAAGCTGTATTGCTTGGTGACAGTGGAGAAGAAGTAAGGTCATTGACTGGGGATGAGCTTAGGGGTTTGGGATGAACATGAGATCGACTTGAACCCAGCCTACTCGCAGTTCAGTGAACAAACTGGGAGTACAGTGGAACCTTGGATCACGACCATAATCCGTTCCGGGACAATGCTTGTAATCCAAAGCACTCGCATATCAAAGCGAGTTTCCCCATAGAAGTCAATGGAAACTAAACAATTCATTCCGCATTAACTTCTATTGCATGCAATACCGCATGTGGCCATAGGTGGGGGGGGCGCTGGAGAGCCATGGAAATACTTGGGAATAGCTCGGCTGAATTCGGAAAGGCTCGGAAACACTTGGGAACGGAGTATTTCTGAGTGTTTCCGAGTATTTACGAACGGCTACGAACCGTTCTGAGTGTCACCAGGCGCCCCCGCACCTCTGGCCAAATGCGGTACTGCACACCCCATTGGCTTGAATTCTGCTCTTTTTTGCAAGACAACACTCGCAAACCGAGTCAGAATAAAAAAAAAAAAGTTGCTTGTCTTTCAAAACGCTTCCATTGTATTTGGAAATTCTCAAACCCCCCAACTGATGCTTGTAAACAAACATAAACCAAGAATCTTCAGTTTTGCAAAGTGTTAGAACTCCTGCCACTAAATGACAGATCCCCGCTCGCTTTTTTTAATAAACAATATTACCGGTAAAGGCGTACATCGGACTGCTACCAAAACTTCACATGCCGATTTCAGGCATCCCCAAAGCATGTTATGTTCATGACTGTGTTTGGTCAATGACATCACTCCAGATCCCCAGCCTGTTTGTTTACAAATAGAAGTCAGCAGGGATCTGTCATTTAGCGGTGCTACCACACTTCAATGACAGAACCCCAGCCTCTGTTTGCAAACAAACAATGTCACTTTTGATGAAGTACATTCTAGTGCCCCAAATTTAGCATGCGGATTTAAAGTGTAACTCCACTAACACTCCCCTCTGGGGGATCTACGTACATTTCAGGGATTTTAAAAAACTTTGTTGCAGATGTCTTCTCTTTGTTATTCTGAATAGATCACTGTTTTGTTTGTCTGTGTCCATATTCAGAGTGAATGTGAGTGATTTTTATAATTATCAGTCAGCTGCTGCACTTGCGGGGTTCTAATGAGGAAAGTGGCAGGGTATGGATCCCTTTAGATGGGATTTCCCTTTGGGAGTATCTCACCAAATATAGATTTTTGTTGCAGGGGAGGCAAAAATCTGACTTGTATCTTAGTGCAGACTTCTGGGAAAATCAATAAGCCAATCACACAAGCAGGAAATTACACCCCTAGCGGGCGCTCTGTATACCATCTGTATCATCCTCTTCCTGCTATACCAAAAAAAAAAACAAGTTCTCCAAGTTTAATAAGTTCCAATGGTTTAGAGCAGAGATGGATGGCTTTTGGTTTTGTAGCTCATAGATGGGCTATAAGTCACAGCATACCGGCGTGCACCAACCAATGAAATCTCGGCTTTTGGAGTAGTGATCCTAAGTGCTAAGTTCACATCTATATATTGTGGTAACACTCTAAACTGAGGTGCACTCTAAACTAAGGGGGTCCAGACACCCCCTTTCCTAGTCCAGAGCCTCCAGACTCCCCTTTTCCTAGTCCAGGGCCTCCAGACACCCGCTATCCTAATCCAGGGCCTCCAGACACCCACGATCCTAGTCCAGGGTCTCCACAATCCCCCTCTCCTAGTCCAGGGCCTTCAGACAACCATATCCTAGTCCAAGGCCTCCACAACCCCCCTCTCCTAGTCCAGGGTCTCCAGACACCCACCCACTGTCCTAGTCCAGGGCCTCCACGATCCCCCTCTCCTAGTCCAGGGTCTCCACAACCCCCCTCTCCTAGTCCAGGGTCTCCAGACACCCACCCACTGTCCTAGTCCAGGGCCTCCACGATCCCCCTCTCCTAGTCCAGGGTCTCCAGACACCCAGTGTCCTATTCCAGGGCCTCCATGATCCCCCTCTCCTAGTCCAGGGTCTCCAGACACCCACTGTCCTAGTCCAGGGCCTCCATGATCCCCCTCTCCTAGTCCAGGGTCTCCAGACACCCACTGTCCTAGTCCAGGGCCTCCACAATCCCCCTCTCCTAGTCCAGGGCCTGCAGACACCCGCTATCCTAATCCAGGGCCTCCAGACACCCACGATCCTAGTCCAGGGCCTCCACAATTCCCCTCTCCTAGTCCAGGGCCTTCAGACAACCATATCCTAGTCCAAGGCCTCCACAACCCCCCTCTCCTAGTCCAGGGTCTCCAGACACCCACCCACTGTCCTAGTCCAGGGCCTCCACGATCCCCCTCTCCTAGTCCAGGGTCTCCACAACCCCCCTCTCCTAGTCCAGGGTCTCCAGACACCCACCCACTGTCCTAGTCCAGGGCCTCCACGATCCCCCTCTCCTAGTCCAGGGTCTCCAGACACCCAGTGTCCTATTCCAGGGCCTCCATGATCCCCCTCTCCTAGTCCAGGGTCTCCAGACACCCACTGTCCTAGTCCAGGGCCTCCATGATCCCCCTCTCCTAGTCCAGGGTCTCCAGACACCCACTGTCCTAGTCCAGGGCCTCCATGATCCCCCTCTCCTAGTCCAGGGTCTCCAGACACCCACTGTCCTAGTCCAGGGCCTCCACGATCCCCCTCTCCTAGTCCAGGGCCTCCAGACACCCGCTATCCTAATCCAGGGCCTCCATACACCCACTGTCCTAGTCCAGGGCCTCCACAATTCCCCTCTCCTAGTCCAGGGCCTTCAGACAACCATATCCTAGTCCAAGGCCTCCACAACCCCCCTCTCCTAGTCCAGGGTCTCCAGACACCCACCCACTGTCCTAGTCCAGGGCCTCCACGATTCCCCTCTCCTAGTCCAGGGTCTCCACAACCCCCCTCTCCTAGTCCAGGGTCTCCAGACACCCACCCACTGTCCTAGTCCAGGGCCTCCACGATCCCCCTCTCCTAGTCCAGGGTCTCCAGACACCCAGTGTCCTATTCCAGGGCCTCCATGATCCCCCTCTCCTAGTCCAGGGTCTCCAGACACCCACTGTCCTAGTCCAGGGCCTCCATGATCCCCCTCTCCTAGTCCAGGGTCTCCAGACACCCACTGTCCTAGTCCAGGGCCTCCACGATCCCCCTCTCCTAGTCCAGGGCCTCCAGACACCCGCTATCCTAATCCAGGGCCTCCAGACACCCACTGTCCTAGTCCAGGGCCTCCACAATTCCCCTCTCCTAGTCCAGGGCCTCCAGACACCCACTGTCCTAGTCAAGGGCCTCTACGATACCCCTCTCTTAATCCAGGGCCTCCAGACACCCGCTGTCCTAGTCCAGCACTTCCACAGTCCCCCTCTCCTAGTCCAGGGCCTCCAGACACCCGCTGTCCTAGTCCAGGGCCTCCAGACACCCGCTGTCCTAGTCCAGGGCCTCCAGGCACTCGCTGCCCTAGTCCAGGGCCTCCAGACACCTGCTATCCTTTTCCAGGGCCTCTACAATCCCCCTCTCCTAGTCCATGGACTTCAGACACCCACTGTCCTATTCCAGGGCCTCCAGGCACTCACTGTCCTAGTCCAGGGCCTCTATGATCCCCCTCTTCTAGTCCAGGGCCTCCAGACACCCACTGTCCTAGTCAAGGGCCTCTACGATCCCCCTCTTCTAGTCCAGGGCCTCCATACACTCTGTGTCCTAGTCCAGGCCCTCCAGATACTCGCTATCCTAGTCCAGGGCCTCCAGACACTCGCTGCCCTAGTCCAGGGCCTCCAGACACCTGCTATCCTAGTCCAGGGCCTCTACAATCCGCCTCTCCTAGTCCAAGGACTTCAGACACCCACTGTCCTAGTCCAGGGCCTCCAGACACCTGCTAGCCTAGTCCAGGGCCTCTACAATCCGCCTCTCCTAGTCCAAGGACTTCAGACACCCACTGTCCTAGTCCAGGGCCTCCAGAAACCCACTGTCCTAGTCAAGGGCCTCTATGATCCCCCTCTTCTAGTCCAGGGCCTCCAGACACACACTTAGGGTTGCCACCTCATCCCATTAAACTCAAACACATATGAATTGCACAGGTTCTGAGGCTAATTTGATGCAGATAAGGCACCAAGTGAGTTTAGTTACCACCTTAATCAGCCACAGAACCTGTGTAATTAATATAATCCGGCAGGCTAGTTGTACCCAAGTTGATCGATCAACTTGGATATACTCAGCCTGCTCGTAAATGTGTGTAGCGGATGACATTTTGGACAAAGTGTCATTCATGTGTAAATTTAGTTTTTGCCTCAGAACAATAAAGGGCTTCTGAGGGTTAATTATGTAGGTTGAACTTTAACACCAGTCTGGCTGGGCTGTGTTGGAGTTCTGCTTGGTCATGTGATCAGTGAGGTGCACATGACAAGCCAGAACCAGGCCTGGTTGGACGTTTTGGGTATCAGCCTTCCCTGGAACCAATCAGTGGGTGTGCCGGGCCCCGCTGAGGAGTCTGGGGAGGGGTACTTAAGATGTTGGGGCCACGTGTTCGGTAGAAGTTCGTGAGGCCCGAGCGGTCTGTTCTTGTTTCCTGGACCTGGGTAGCACCCCGAGGGGTCCCGGTCACGGGGTGTTCGCCATCCCACAACATACTTCTGTTGGTTACCCCCAATAGACCCGCCTGGTCTGGGGTGAGGATCCGTCTGTTCCTGAGTCTCGGAACCGGCTGATCCGAGGCGCAGTAACTGAGGGAGGATTGAAGGTGTCCGGGTGTGCTCTCGGCTTGAAGGGGCACCGCAGCTCGTGCAAGTGACCGGGGGAGGACTCTTCAGAGGAGGGCCGACAAGTGGCATCCTGAGAAGTGACTGGTTACTGAGTTGAGAAGGACATTGATGAATCCACACTTTTTCCAGTACTGTCAAGGAGACAGAGAACGTTCCAGGTACTGAGGAAAAAGGTTCCTGTTCACTTTCAGTTATGACTTGTTCAAGGTCAGAGATTTCACAAGTTCTGAATCAAAGTGCTGACTGCCATAATCTCTGGCTAGAGATTTGTTCAGCCTTGAAGTGCCCAGCTGCGAGTGGCTACTCTCTGGGTGGTACTAGAGACATTGTTATGTCTGCAGTTCAAGGTTCCTGAGTTCTTCACCCTTGCCCTCTGTTCCTATACGAGACTGTGTTTGTTGGACGTTACCCCTGCAAAATAAAACCTTTCAAAAGGACATTATTGGTGTCAGCGTCCAAAGTTGTTGGGTATCAACCCTGGGAACCCCTAGACGTGGAAGAACCAGCCAAGCGGAGGTAACCGGTAAGCCCAAAAAGTTAAGGCCGCCCTGCAAAGGGTTATGGCCGCTACATGTGCATAGAAGATCCGGCACCACTGGAAATTCAGTCTTCGATGTTATTGTTGTCGTATGACCATGATAAAAAGAACACACAGATGCGTTTTCGGCCTTGTTCTCAGCCTGCTCATACATAGTTTGAATCTCGCAGGAACTGATTTGAACTGTCTATGGCCGCCTAAAGACTGGACAGTGAAGGACCGATGAGCTCATCTCTCTGTCACTCTGCTCTCTCCTCCTGTCAGCACATGAATTGACTCCTTGTGCTGCTTCTTCCTCTCCCAGTCTGAACTCTGCTGTACAGGGACTGGGAGAGGCTGATACCACATCAGATTAAAATATTTACATTGCTTGCTTTAAGAAAGGAAAAAAAAAAAAGAAAACGCACTTAATTAATGATTACAGGGGCAATAATTTGCCTTTTCTTTTGCCATTTTCACCTTTAAAAGTTTTTGCACGTGGGGATTATTATTATTATTATTTTTTAACAAGTACCGTATGTTTCTTTTTTTAAGCAAAAAAAAAAAAAACCTTATGAAGGCAGTTAATGAAGCCCTCAGGTTAGGAGTGATGACAAACCAAATTGGCCCATCAGCGCTCTGAACATCTGTTAGGAAGACAATGGCGTGGTGAGCGGGTGAGCAGCGCCGCCCGCGTTGTGTTTATACACGCGGTGAATCACTATCTGGTCTGTTTGTTTTGTACTTGCCATACAAGCACCCCTGGCATCCTCTCTGTGTAAACCGATCCGGATTCTTTCCAAATTCTTTTCAGCCCTTGTTGTTTCCCCTTCGCCCTTCTCTCAGGTGACACGTACCTGTTCTAACAGCTTACTGCCAACTGGCTTCTGCTCGACCTCCATTCTCTCCACTAAGCCAGAGCTGGGCCATGCGCTAGGATAGGGGCCTCCAAACTTTCCAAACAAAGAGCCGATTCACTGTCCCTCAGGCTTTACCGGGGGGGGGGGGGGGGTTGGAATGTGGCCAGTTGGAGTAGGAAATGCCCTGTTGTTGGTATCAGGGGGGGGAATAGTGCCCCATTATTGGTATAAAGATATAGTGTCCCATCATTGGTATCAGTGGAAGAAATAGTGTCCCATCATCATTGGTATCAGTGGGAGGAATAGTGCCCCATTGTTGGCGTCAGTGGGAGGAATAGTGCCCCATCATTGGTGTCAGTGGGAGGAATAGTGCCCCATTATTGGTATCAGTGGAAGAAATAGTGTCCCATCATCACTGGTATCAGTGGGAGAAATAGTGCCCTATTGTTGGCATCAGTGGGAGGAATAGTGCCCCATCATTGGTATCAGTGGGAGGAACATTGCCCCATCATTGGCGTCAGTGGGAGGAATAGTGCCCCATCATTGGTATCAGTGGGAGGAATAGTGCCCCATCGTTGGCATCAGTAGGAGGAATAGTGCCCCATTGTTGGTGTCAGTGGGAGCAATGCTGCCTTATCACTGGTAACAGATGAAAAACAAGCTCTGGACTGCAGCACTCTTCAGAAGACCACTTTCTTTTATTGGAAAATCACATCACAGCTCAACAAACACAGCGAACAAGGAAAGATTGCTGACGTTTCGCACTAGCTGTAGTGCTTAATCATAGTATGAATAAGCACTACAGTTAGTGCGAAACGTCAGCAATTTTTCCTTGTTCGCTGTGTTTGTTGAGCTGTGATGTGATTTTCCAATAAAAGAAAGTGGTTTTCTGAAGAGTGCGGCAGTCCAGAGATTGTTTTTCGTCTGTTGCTAGTGGTAATAGCCAGCACCTGTGGCTTCCCAGCCGAAGAGACAGTTTACAGCCTGCGTGTGAGCTCCTGGAGTGGCGAGATCCCTTCTCCTGCCTTATCACTGGTGTCAGTGGGAGGAATGGTGCCCCATCGTTAGTGTCAGTGGGAGGAATAGTGCGCCGTCATCAGTGCTGTTGAGAGGAATGGTGCCCCATTGTTGGTGTCAGTGGGGGAAATGTTGCCTCATCGGTGTCAGGGGAAGAGTGCTTCATTGTTGGTGTCAGTGGGAGGAATGGTGTCCCATCATTGGTGTCAGTGGGAAGAATAGTCCTTAAAGCGGGAGTCCGCCGGGAGTCCGCTGTTTTTTTTTTTTTAAAAGCCAGCAGCTACAAATACTGCAGCTGCTGACTTTTAAAATAGTGACACTTACCCGCCCAGCGCGCCCGCGATGTCGGCACCCGAAGCCGATTTCTCGATCATCTCTCGGGTGCTGCCGCCGCCATCTTGGGTATGGGAATCAGGAAGTGGAGCCTTTCGGCTTCATTTCCCGGTTCCCTACTGCGCATGCGCGAGTCGCGCTGCGCAGTAAGGATGGTCCCCGTTGTCTCTGGGATCCGCGTGTTTCCCAGCAGGAAGCGGGGGACTTTCAGAAAGGGGCGTAGATTCTGCGGAAAGGGGCGTACCTTCTGCAGAATCTACACCGGAAGTGGGTGCAGATACTTGTACTGTACAGGTACCTGCACCCCCCTCCCTCCTGAAAGGTGCCAATTGTGGCGCCGGAGGGAGGGAGGATTCCAATGAGCGGAAGCTCCACTTTAGGGTGGACCTCCGCTTTAATTGTTGGTGTCAGTGGGAGGAATAGTGCCCAGTCTTTGGTGTCAGTGGGAGGAATGGTGCCTTAAGGTTGGTGTCAGTGGGAGGAATGGTGCCCCATTGTTGGTGTCAGTGGGGGCAATGTTGCCTCATCATTTATGTTAGTGGGAGGAATGGTGCCCCATCATTGGTATCAGTGTAAGGAATGGTGCCCCATCATTGGTATCAGTGTAAGGAATGGTGCCCCATTGGTGTCAGTGGGGGCAATGTTGCCTCATCATTCTAGTTAGTTGGAGTAATGGTGCCCCATCGTCGGTGTCAGTGGGAGGAATAGTGCCTCAAGGGCCGTAGTTTAGAGACCGTTGCACTAGAACATGGCAGACTCAGCAGGACGGGTGTGAGGAGATGGGCAGCTGTGGGTCCTGGGATGAACCGAGTCTCAGCATGTCCTGCCAACCACTAGATAAAAAAATGTTATAAAGGATAAAATAATAATCATGCAGATTGATGCAGCTGTCTGTCCAGCGTTGGAATTTTAGTTTGTGTTTTAAAAGTGCACCTTTAAAAAAAATAAAATAAATGTTTTCTTTGTTGTAGCGGATATCTAGAAAGATTAATTGTGCCAAAGCAGTATTCTGAAACATCTACCTTTTGTCTCATGTTCCTTCCTGTAGGCACTCCTGTTCTGTAGCCTTGAAGCTGCCTATCTACAGTGGGAAATCATTTAAGGCACTGCTGCCTCTGACTGCTAGTCTTACCAGATTTAGAGTGAGATTTGGTGATGTCACTGCTCTGCTGCTCACTAGTCTGCTTGCTGAAGAGGAAGCTGTACCCGAGGACCTGCAATGCAAGAATCTCCCTGCTTCTTCCTCATCCATTTTTTGTGTTTCCCCTATGGACCTATGTTTCCTCCACCTTTTCTGCTGCTCCTTTGTTATTACCCTACCAGACCTTCATTCTCCCCACATACCTTTCACGTCTACCCCAACGCAGGTGGTCAGACACTATAGCTGCCTACTGTGTTCTTCACCTATAGCAGCCCTTTTCCCATAAGTAGGGATGAGCTCGGTGTTTGGCTCGAACGCATGTTCGAGTCGAACATCGGCCGTTCGTCTGTTTGGTGAATTGAGAACTTTGTGGACCGTTCACACCAAATTCGTGTGGCACGAACGGCCCCCTGTGAACTACGCCATTGCAGTGCATTGCTGGCTCATGATTGGCCAAGCATGCACTGTGACCCTGCATGCTTGGCCAATCACAGCGCCGGCAGCGAGGAGAGCCATAATTGGCAACAGGCAGGATGCCTGTGGCCAATTATAGCTCAGGGGGTTTAGTACACGCCCCACACTATATAAGGCTGCCAGCACGGCGGCCTTGTGTAGTGTGTTTCAGCATGCAGGGAAAGAGCTAGATAGGCAGGGACAGTGTGTTCTTTTCTCAGACATCTTAAAGTTAAAGTGATGTTGTGTGCCTCCAGCACAGTATACACCTGTATCTACCCTTTATTGCTATTTTTCTCTAATTAAGACATCTGCATGAGTTAGTGGGTGTTGTGTGCATCCAGCACAGTATACACCTGTATCTACCCTTTATTGCTGGTGTTCTCTAATACAGGCATCTGCAGGAGTTAGTGGGTGTTGTGTGCATCCAGCACAGTATACACCTGTATCTACCCTTTATTGCTGGTGTTCTATAATAAAGGCATCTGCAGGAGTTAGTGGGTGTTGTGTGCCTCCAGCACAGTATACACCTGTATCTACCCCTTTTTTGCTGGTGTTCTCTAATACAGGCATCTGCAGGAGTAAGTGGGTGTTGTGTGCCTCCAGCACAGCACAGTATACACCTGTATCTACCCTTTATTGCTGGTGTTCTCTAATACAGGCATCTGCAGGAGTTAAAGTGGGTGTTGTGTGCCTCCAGCACAGTATACACCTGAAGATACCCCTTATTGCTGGTGTTGTCTGTTGCATATCTTGCATATTAGCCTTTAAAATTAGCACTTTTGATTTTGAACGTTTGAGTCCCATAGACTTTAATAGGGTTCTAAAGTTCATATGAAGTTTAGGTCCGTTCGAAGTTTCTGGTGCGAACCGGGGGGTGTTCGGCTCATCCCTACCCATAAGGCAAGCAGGCCTACCGGTATTCGGTTGCCCCCAGGTCTTATACACAATGCTATAGTGTCTGGCTACCGCACCAGGGCAGTCGTGAACTGAGCAAAGAAAGCAGGTACTTGCGGTTGGCAGACAGGCAGAGTGGTTCAATGACAGTCTAGGTAAAAAGGCAGGCTGAGTTCAGGGAATAGTCCAAAATCCGATCTAAGGTCATACACAAGGAAATTCAAACAAGCAGAGCAAGGCAGACAGACAGGGGGTGCTTGATCGGGAATAACACACGTATCACTCTCTATCACAAGCTTGCGAGTGAGGGCTTGGCTGACTTAAAACGGGTTTGGTTTCCACCCAGAGACTGATCACATGAATCACCTTGCAGGTGGACAGACAGGGAGAGTGCCATAGTCAAAACCCCCAGATGCTGGAATGAGGAGCACTAGGTGCTCCTGACAATACCAAAGCTGAGTCATGCACTAGCACATGGTGGACTCAGCAGGAAAGGTGTCAGAGATAGGCAATTATGACCTTTTTTGGCTTGTGGATGAGTCCAGTCTTAGCATTCCCTACCAAGCACCAGATAAAAAAAAAATGGTCCTGTGATAAAAGATACATAAAATTTGATTCATGCAGTCTATCCAGTGTTGGAATTTGTTGTTTGTGTCTTTAAAAGTGGACCTGGAGATTCAAAAGCATAAAGATTTGCTATGTTATAGGCAATATCTAGAAATGTGCCCTCAAACATCTACTTTTGTCTTGGGTTCCTCTTGAAAAATAGCAATGCACATTATGTGCCCGGGCACTCCTCTGTTCTGGAGCCTTGTAGCTGTCTATCTGCAGTATGATATCATCTAAGGCTCTGCTACCTCTGACTTCTAGTCTCACTAGTGTAGCAGCCATAACCCATTGCAGGGCGGCCTTAACTTTTGGGCTTACCGGCTACCTCCGATTGGCTTGTTCTTCCACATCTAGGGGTTCCCAGGGTTGATACCCAACAACTTTGGACGCTGACACCAATAAAGTCCTTTTGAAAGGTTTTTATATGCAGGGGTAACATCCAACAAACACAGTCTCATATGGGAACAGAGGGCAAGGGTGAAAGAACTCGGGCACCTTGAACTGCAAACAATGTCTCTAGTACCACCCAGAGAGTAGCCACTCGCAGCTGGGCACTTCAAGGCTGAACAAATCTCTAGCCAGAGATTATGGCAGTCAGCACTTTGATTCAGAACTTGTGAAATCTCTGACCTTGAACAAGTCATAACTGAAAGTGAACAGGAACCTTTTTCCTCAGTACCTGGAACGTTCTCTGTCTCCTTGACAGTACTGGAAAAAGCTTAGATTCGTCAATGTCCTTCACAACTCAGTAACCAGGCACTTCTCAGGATGCCACTTGCCGGCCCTCCTCCGAAGAGTCCTCCCCCGGTCACTTGCACGAGCTGCGGTGCCCCTCCAAGCTGAGAGCACACCCGGACACCTTCAATCCTCCCTCAGTTACTGCGCCTCGGACCAGCCGGTTCTGAGACTCGGGAACAGACGGATCCCTACCCCAGACCAGGCGGGTCTATTGGGGTTAACCAACCGAAGCATGTTGCAGAGCGACGAACGCTCCCGTGACCGTGACCCCTCGTGGGGCCACCCTGGTCCAGAATCAGGAACAGGCCGCTAAGGCCTCATGAACGAACCACCCGTAACACGCGACCTCAACATCTTAAGTACCCCTCCGCAGACTCCTCAGCGGGGCCCAGCGCACCCACTGATTGGCTCAGAGGAAGCTGATACCCAAAACGTCCAACCAGGCCTGGTTCTGACCTGTCATGTGCACCTCACTGCTCACATGACCAGGCAGAACTCTAACACAGCCCAGCCAAACTGATGTCAAAGTTAACCTACACAATTAACCCTCAGAACCCCATTACCATTCTGAGGCAAAAACTAAATTTACACATGGATGACGCTTTGTCCAAAATGTCACCGCTACACTAGATTTGGTGCTGCCCCAACTGTGCCATTCACTGTTCTCCTTGCTGGAGATGAAGCTGTACCTGAGGACCTGTAGTGCAAGGATCTCCCTGCTTCTACTTTATCTATTCTGTAGATCTGTGCTTCCTCTCCTCTCCTTCTGCTTCCTCATGATTACCCCACCAGTCATCAGATTACCAGTTGTTGTATGGGGGGGGGGGGGGACTTTGACATGAGAAAATAAAGCGTTGCCTCTACCAAGATAGCCTTCATACAGAGATACAGCATGGTAGGTTACTAATAGGTATAGATCAGCTGCAGGGACACCACAGGCAGTACTGATGACTAGTCCTTTGGCCTCTGCTTGTCTTTTTTGGGCACAGCTTCCACCGTACAGGTCCTTCCCACCAGGAGGGCGTACATGGATGTCCTCCCGTTTCAGTGGTTATACCGGGAAGATGCCTGCACCTACAGGCATCCTCCTGGTATTGATCTTGTCAGCCGGCATTTCCCTGCACTGTAAGAACAATCATAGCGGCTATTAAGCAGCATGAATGTTCTTACCGGGGGGCGGGAGGGGACAACAACCCAAACCCTCCCGCCACACTACTACCCTCCGGTGCTTCTACCGGCTCACCGAGCGATCAGCGAGCCAGAGAAGGAATATGCCGCCGGTAGAAGTTCAGCATAGAGATTACCGGTGACCAGATGGTCCTCAGGCGTCTCTATGACTCTGGGAGGCCCGGGCACAACGTTATGAAGTCACATCCAGCCTAGTAGTTGTAACTTGTAAATACTGCCGTGTACTCGGCTGAAAAGCCAAGATCGTTTTTTTTTTTTTTATCTCATGCTTTCCAGCCTGGAGGAGAGATGTGGGGGATCTTAAAGACCCCACATCTCTCCATAAAGAGGACCTGTCATTGCCTAATCCTATTATAAGGGAAGTGTAAAAAATAAAAAAATAAAATAAACAAAAAAAAAGTGAAGTGCCCCATCCCCGCATGACCGCACGCAAAAGCAAACACATACGTACGTCACGCCCACATATGTAAAGGGCGTTCAATCCACACATATGAGGTATCGACGCGAACGTTAGAGCGAGAGAAACAATTGTATCCCAATATCTCCTCTGTAACTCTAAACTGGTAACCTGTAAAAAAATGTAAAGCGGTGCCTATGGAAATTTTAAAGTATTGAAGTTTGGCGCCATTCCGCGAACGTGCATAATTTTAACCCCTTGCCGAACCGCTGTCATACAAACATAAGTCGGCAGAATGGTACGGCTGGGAAAAGTAACGTACCCGTACGTTACCTTAATTTTCCCGACGTGCGCACATGCCTGCCGTGAGCTCCGTGACCCGAGGGACCCACGGAGCTCAAGAACGGGGAGATGCCGATGTAAACAGCATCTCCCTGTTCTGCCTAATGACAGGACACCGATCGTATGCTCCCTGTCATCGGGAACAGCGATCAGTGTCACGTCACACACAGCCCATCCCCCCAGACAGTTAGAAACGCGCCCCTAGGACACACTTAACTCCTAGTGGTTAACCCCTTCACTGCCAGTGACATTTTTACAGTAATCAATGCAATTGTATAGTACTGATCGCTGTATTAATGGCAACGGTCCCAAAAATGTGTCAAAATTGTCCGATGTGTCCGCCATAATGTCGCAGTCATGATAAAAATCACTGATCGACGCCATTACTAGTAAAAATAATTTTTTTTAATAAAAATGCCATAAAATATCCCCTATTTTTTAGACGCTATAACTTTTGCGCAAACCAATCAATTATTTTGCACAAACCAATCAATAAACGCTTATTACAAAAAAATTTTACCAAAAAAATATAACTTTTGCGCAAACCAATCAATAAACGCTTAATGCAATTTTTTTTTTACCAAAAATATGTAGAAGAATACGTATCGGCCTAAACTGAGAAAAAAAAATTTTTTTTTAATATATTTTGGGGAGATATTTATTATAGAAAATAGTAAAAAATACTGTGCTTTTTTCAAAATTGTCGCTCTTTTTTTGTTTATAGCGCAAAAAATAAAAACCGCAGAGGTGATCAAATACCACCAAAAGAAAGCTCTATTTGTGGGAAAAAAAGGACGTCAATTTTGTTTGGGAGCCACGTTGCTCGACCGCCCATTGTCAGTTAAAACCACGCAGTGCCGAATCACAAAAAGTGCTCTAGTCAGCAAGGGGGTTAAATCCTTCCGGGGCTGAAGTGGTTAAAACGAGACATGTTAGGTATCTATTTATTCGGTGTAACAAAATCGGGCCAAATATAGTGTTTTTTGTTTTTTTTTATTCATGAAACAGTTTTTTTCCCCCCAAAAAAACATGTTCCAAAAATTGCTGCGCAAATACCATGTGACATAAAAAGTTGCAATGACCGCCATTTCATTCCCTAGGGTCTTTGCTAAAAAAAAAAATATATATATATATATATATATATATATATATATATATATATATATATATATATATATATATATATATATATATAATGTTTGGGGGTTCTGAGAAATTTTCTAGCAAAAAAAATGATGATTTTTATACAGGTAGGAGTGAAATGCCAAATTGGCCTGGATGGCGGAAGTGGTTAAATGTTCCCTTCAATTCGATGCATTGAGATGCGCACAGAGAGCACGGTGTACACGATCTGTACTCTTATCTAGACATTGCTGTAGTGCGCTTACATATTTGATGGCAATCCAATGATCCTGGAAAGTGCTGGCTTGAGATGTTGGAACAAATCTACATCTCACTCAAAGAAAGTCTTGCCAGTACCAAGAGGATTCTCCCAAAGTCAGAGTCACTTTAACCAATTAAGCACCGGGCCTATTTTTTACACTTGGTGTTTACAAGTTAAAATCATTTATTTTTTTTTGCTAGAAAATTACTCAGAACCCCCAAATATTATATACATATATATTTTTTCAGACACCCTAGAGAATAAAATGGCGGTTGTTGCAATACTTTATGTCCCGTCGTCTTACAAATGCAATTTTTTGGGACAAAATACACTTTTTTTAATAAAAAAAAAAAGGAAAACTGTAAAGTTTTACCCAATTTTTTTGTTATATTATGAAAGATAATGTTACGCCGAGTAAACTGACATCCAACATGCCACGCTTCAAAATTGCGCTCGTGGAACGGCGACAAACTTTGACACTTTAAAATCTCCAAAGGCAATGTTTAAAATTTACTACAGGTTGCCAGTTTTGAGTTACAGAGGAGTTATTTTGCTAAAATGATTGCTCTCACTCTAATGATCGTGGTGATACCTCACATGTGTGGCTTGAACACCTTGTGCAGGCGCAACTTACATATGCGTTCGCTTCTGCGTGCGTGCACGGGCGGGACGGGGCACTTTACATTTTTATCTTTTTTTTTCTTATTTATTTTACTTTTTATTTTTTCACACTGTCCCTTTAAAACAAAAATGTTTGGATCACTTTTATTCCTATTACAACTAATGTAAACATCCCTTGTAATGGAGAAAAAGGATGACAGGACCTCTTTAATGTGAGATCGGGGGTAAAAAATACCTCAGATCTTACATTTACACTTAAAAACAAAAAAATGATTAAACAAAAAAAAAAAACATTTTTTTTTCTTTTCTATAAAGTACATTGGACAGAAGTGACGTTTGACGTCAATCCCATTTTTAATAAAAAAAAGAAGCATGCCAGGACCTCTTTAATGTGAGATCTTGGGTAAAAAAAGACCTCAGATCAAGCAATAAAAAAAAAAAAAAAAAAAAAAAAAAAATCTTTGATAGATTTTTATTTATTTTTTGTTGCTTTTAAGTGTATCTGAGGTCTCACTTAAATAAATAAATAAATAAATATATATATATATATATATATATATATATATATATATATATATATATATATATATGTATAATGTGAGACCTCAGATACACTTAAATGCAAAAAAAATAATAATTATTTAAATTTGAAAAAAAAATCCTTTTTTTTTCAATAAAAACAGCATCCCTTTAAGGCTACTGGGCCTTAAAATGAAGCATGACAGGACCTCTTTAATGTGGGATCTGGGGTCAAAAAGACCTCAGATCTCACATTTACACTTAAAAGAAAAAAAAAATTAAAAAAAGGAATTTAAATTAAAAAAAAATCTTTTTTTTTCCAACAAAAAAAAAGTGTCCCTTTAGGCTGGGTTCACACTGCTGCGGGGGGGGGGATCCGGATGTGATTCGCACCGCAAATCACATCCGATCTCCGTAGCGATGCGAGTTCAGCCATACAGATAGTATGGCTGAATTCGCATCGCTCCCGCAGCAAACTCGCACGGGACCCTTTTTTTGGTCCGCAACAGAATCGGATCGCATGGGTGTTCACACCATGTGATCCGATTCCTGTGCGAGTCGGCAGATCGCACTGCGATATGCGGGCGGATCTGGGGGTGTCATTAACATATCATTGACACTCCCAGCCGTCCGCATAGGGCAGTGTGAACTGCCGGCGGGAGTAATGCGATGCGGGAAAACGCCGCGGATTCGCGGCGTTCCCGCATCGCAGCGGTGTGAACCCGGCCTTAAGGCCATTGGGCCTTAAAAAGAAGCATGACAGGATCTCTTTCATGTGAGATCTTGGGGTCAAAAAGACCTCAGCTCTCACATTAAGGCCGGGTTCACACCGCTGCGAATCCACGGCGTTTTCCCGCATCGCATTACTCCCGCCGGCAGTTCACACTGCCCTATGCGGACGGCTGGGAGTGTCAATGATATGTTAATGACACCCCCAGATCCGTCCGCATATCGCAGTGCGATCTGCCGACTCGCACAGGAATCGGATTGCATGGTGTGAACCCCCATGCGATCCGATTCTGTTGCGGACCAAAAAAAGGGTCCCGTGCGAGTTTGCTGCGGGAGCGATGCGAATTCAGCCATACTATCTGTATGGCTGAACTCGCATCGCTACGGAGATCGGATGTGATTTGCGGTGCGAATCACATCCGGATCTCCCCCCGCAGCAGTGTGAACCCAGCCTTACACGTAAAAGCAATGAAAAAAAAAAATCTTCAATAAAAAAAAATCGTCCCTTTAAGGCCGTTGGGCGGTAGTGACGTTTGACATTGCTCCCATCATCCAATGGCATAGAGTCGAGTGGGGGGGCCATCATTCCCTCACTCGACTTCATACCTATCGGGAAAGGATTGGATCGCCTCCGGCGCTACCAACGGATCCGGTAAGCGATGGAGACTACTGGGATGCGGCGGGGGGTGGGCACCTCTCCCAGCCCGGATCAAAGTGAGCCGCTGTGGAGACCACATTTATCTTAAAGCGGACCGCCCGCCGTTGAAGAAAATACCGGTATATAGACTTTGGGGCGGTCCGGAAGCCCACCGGTGAGCCGGAAGCCCACCCTCTAATCCACATCATGCGACCCTCAAGCAGTGAAGACCAGCACAGTTCTGGTATCAAAGGCAAACAACGGGAGGGGTCCCTGAGGTGGCACCACAGGAGAACGGCTGGAGAAGTTCCAGGGCTGGTACCACAGGCAGGCGTCTGGAGACACAGGCGCATCCCACTTGCAGTCCAGTACTTTAGTCTCCTGAAGCAGACAGAGCGGCAGTCTGCCTATGTAAACAAGACAGATCGTCGTTCTGTGACCGGAGAAGACGGAGATCTTGTGTCTCTGCTAAGCAGGAACACAGATCTCTGCCTCCCCACGGTAAAAGCACCTCCCCCATAGTTAGTAAGCACCCTCTAGGAACGCATTTTAACCCTTTCGATCGCTCCCTGATGTTAACCCCCTTCCCTGCCAGTGTCATTCGTACAGTGACAGTGTATATTATTTAGCACTGATCACTGTATTGATGTCACCGGTCCCCAGAAAAGTGTCAAAAGTGTCAATTAGTGTCCGATTTGTCCGCCGCAATGTCGCAGTCCCGCTAAAAAAACTAAAAACTAAAAACTGCTGGTCGCCGTCCAATACTAGTAAAAAAAAAAAAATGTAAAAAATAAAAAGTCCATAAATCTATCCCATAGTTTGTATAACTTTTGTGCAAACCAATCAATATACGCTTATTGTGTCTTTTTTTTGTTTGTTTTTTTACCAAAAACATGTAGCAGAATACATATTGGCCTAAATTTTTTAAGAAATTCGATTTTTTTATTTATTTATTGGATGTGTTTAGTAGGAAAATATATATATATATAAAAATACTTTAAAACAAAAAAATACTTTAAAAAAAAATATGACCAAAAGAAAGCTCTATTTGTGGGGAAAAAAAGGACATACATTTTGTTTGGGTGTAATATCGCACGACCGCGCAATTTACAGTTAAAGTAACGCAGTGCCGTATCGCAAAAAATGGCCTGGTCATTAAGGCGGGGGGGGGGGTAAATCTTCCAGGGGGCTGAAGTGGTTAAAGGAGCCTGCACCGAGGAGCACTCTTCTAGAAAAGTACAGCACAATGTATGGAGTGTAGTTGATAATGTGCAACCCGATGTGTAGAGTGGAGCAATGTGGAGCGCTTAATGAACAGCACAGTGTACAGGTTGGGGAGGTGTGCAAAACAATTTACAGCACAGTGTACAGGTTGGAGAGTGTAATGTACAGCATATTGTACAGGTTGGAGAGGTATGCAGTCCAATGTATCTCACAGTGTTCAGAGTGGAGTGTGTAATGTACAGCACATTGTACAGGTTGGAGTGTGTAATGTACAGCATATTGTACAGGTTGGAGAGGTATGCAGTCCAATGTATCTCACAGTGTTCAGAGTGGAGTGTGTAATGTACAGCATATTGTGAAGACTGGAGACATGTGGAGTATAATGTATAGCACAGTGTACAGAGTGGAGTGTGTAATGTACAGCATATTGTACAGGTTGGAGAGGTGTGCAGTACACTGTATAGCACAGGGTACAGAGTGGAGTGTGTAATGTACAGCACATTGTACAGGTTGGAGAGATGTGCTGGAGAGGTATGCAGCACAATGTACAGCACAGTGTACAGTGTGGAGCTTGTATCTAACAGCACATTGTAAGGGGTTTAAAAGGTATGCAGTACAATGTATAGCACAGTGTACAGAGTGGAATGTGTAATGTATAGCACATTGTACAGGTTTATGAAGTGTGCAGAACAATTTACAGCACATTGTACATTGTGTAGCATGTATTGTACAGCACATTGTACAGAGTGGAGTGTGTAATGTACAGCACATTGTACAGGTTGGAGTGGTATGCAGTCCAATGTATATCACAGTGTTCAGAGTGGAGTGTGTAATGTACAGCACACTGTGAAGACTGGAGAGATGTGCAGTATAATGTATAGCACAGTGTACAAAGTGGAGTGTGTAATGTACAGCATATTGTGAAGACTGGAGAGATGTATAGTATAATGTATAGCACAGTGTACGGAGTGGAGTGTGTAATGTACAGCACATTGTAGAGGTTGGAAAAGTATGCAGTACAATGTATAGCACAGTGTACAGAGTGCAGTGTGTAATGTACAGCACATTGTACAGGTTAGAGAGGTATGCAGTCCAATGTATATCACAGTGTACAGAGTGGAGTGTGTAATGTACAGCACATTGTAGAGTTTGGAGAAGTGTGCAGTACAATGTATAGCACAATGTATAGAGAAGAGTGTGTGATGTACAGCACAGTGTACAGAGTGGAATGCTGTGCGGTGGGTGATACATGCGGTTTGGACGTTGCCTTTTCTACATATTATCTGGCAGTGCGGCGTATATCTCAGGCAGTCTATAAGCAGATTGGGGTGACGGGGAGAAGCGGACAGGTAGGTACTTGGCTTCCCATGGCTCCACCTGTCCAGTAATACAATAGAGGGAATAAAGGAGCGCACAGCGCCGAGTTCATCGTCACCTTGTGACCCATCTATTGGTGAGGGCTGTGCTGGTGACAGATCTGAGGTTGGCGCATTGATGGAATCATTATCTAGAAGAACTCGTCCTGATCCTCATCTCCGCAGCCAGCACAACGTGTCTCCTATAAATCTGTCATCCGTCTTATTACTGTACGGCCTCCTGTTACCCTCGTGTTGTACGGAGAGGTTGTCTGCTGTGCTGTGCAAAATTCAAGGTGTAGCAGGTAAGAGGAAACGGCGTATTAAACCCCAAATCCAAAAATGGAATATATTGCAGCTTATCAATCATTACAGGTGGTGGCTGCATTAGTTTTCTTTTTTTTAAAGATTTTTCTCCCCCCCCCTGTCTGGTGATCTGGCCAGTAATTAACTCCTGTATTAGAGCGCTGCACCCCCCCCCCCCCCCACACACACACTCTGGATGAAGGAGCACAGAAGGCACAGCAGACAGCAGCATTCTCAGTCTCGACGGGAGGGGAGCGTTGGATGTAGTAGCAGATTTAGATACACTAACAAATTAAAGCCAAACTCACGCTTTATAATCAGTTACAGCCATCATTTTTTGTTTTTTTCCCCCTTTTGGGATTGCGGTTTTACATGAATAAATAGCAGCTGATCATTGTAAATCAGGGGTAAAAATGGTTTGTCTCATCCATGTAAACTGATACATTGTGCTGGAGAGATTGTTCTTTAACCACTTCCCGACCAGCGCACGACGATGTACGTCGACAGAATGGCACGGGCAGGCATATTGGCGTACAGGTACGTCCAATATTCAATTCCGCCCTGCCATCGGGAGCGTGCCGCCGGCGGCGCGCTCCCACGCTGGTCGGGACCCCCGTGAGTCCGGTCGCGGGACCCGCGGACTCGATCGCCGCAGGCATCCCCGCGATCGTCTCACGGAGCGGCCGAATGGAGGAAATGCTGTGTAAACAACATTTCTCCATTCTGCCTAGCAACTAGTGATGCTGATCTCTGCTCCATGTGATTGGAGCAGAGATCAGTGTTCACTAAATGAAAGCCCAACCCCCCCACAGTTAGTAACACACCCCTAGAAACACTTAACCCCTACACTGCCACCCACTGGTTAACCCCTTCACTGCCAGTGTCATTTACACAGGAATCACTGCATTTATATAGCACTGATTACTGTATAAATGACAATGGTCCCAAAAATGTGTCAAAAATGTCCGATGGGTCCCCCACAATGTCGCAGTCACAATAAAAATCGCTGATCGCCGCCATTACTAGTAAAAAAAAAATAATAAAAAATTATTAATAAAAATGCTATAAAACTATCCCTATTTTGTAAACGCTATAACTTTTGCGCAAACCAATCAATAATCGCTTATTGCGATTTTTTTTACCAAAAATATGTAGAAGAATACGTATCGGCCTAAACTGAGGGAAAAAAATGTTTTTTTATATATTTTTGGGGGATATTTATTATAACAAATAGTAAAAAATAATGCGTTTTTTTCAAAATTGTCGCTCTATTTTTGGTTATAACGCAAAAAATAAAAACCGCAGGGGTGATCAAATACCACCAAAAGAAAGCTCTATTTGTGGGAAAAAAAGGACGTTAATTTTGTTTGGGAGCCACGTCGCACGACCGCGCAATTGTCAGTTAAAGCGACGCAGTGCCGAATCGCAAAAAGGGGTCTGGTCTTTGACCAGCAAATTGGTCCGGTCTGCAAGTGGTTAAAAAAAAAAACTGGATCGCCAGGTGAAAATAAAAGAAAGAAAAAAAATAAAAATAAAACGAATGCAGCCATCACATTTAAGAACTGGTAAGCTGCAAGATAATAAATGTTTGATTTTGGGTTTAATAGCGCTGTAAACCTATACAGGCGCAGAGTAGGATTAATAATGCAAACAGGGTAACGGAG
Source organism: Lithobates pipiens (assembly GCF_037356315.1). Taxonomy (NCBI): domain Eukaryota; kingdom Metazoa; phylum Chordata; class Amphibia; order Anura; family Ranidae; genus Lithobates; species Lithobates pipiens. The sequence continues at coordinate 33,275,618 of NW_027507764.1, read as the reverse complement.
ACGGCAAAAGAATGTGCATACAATACAGAACAATGTTAAACAAATTACGAAGCTTTACCAGCATAAATGCAATGTCGCTGCGACTCAATATAAGGACACTAGGTGGCAGTACAGCACTGTCGCTACGAGGCTTTGTAGACGCAGATACTTGAGAACCTCCACCATTTCAGTAAGCAATACAGTACATACAGCATAGCTTCCAAACTGTCCCTGATTTCGAGGGACTGTCCCTGATTTGAAAAAAAAGTCCCTCTGTCCCTCTTTCCTCCTCATTTGTCCCTCATTTTCATCTGATCTCTATAGTTGTATATAAAATGCACTTTTTATCTTTCAAAAAAGTGTTTCCCAGCGCTAAACCTTTCATCCGATTTCCAAATTGCGGCATTTGTAAATTCCAAAAGGCAATATAAAGCAATAATATTGGTTAAAAAAAATAAAAAATAATTGTGGGTAATATAATTGTTTTTTTTTTATATAATTCTCCTTTAAGGGGGTGTGGCAGGGGGTGTGTCCTATGCCTGTATACTTTTTCTTTAAGGTGTCCCTCATTTTTTTTTTTTTTTTGAAAGCCCGTGGCGTGCAAAACACACTCAAAAACTCACCCGGTGCATAAAAAATGTGCACACACATAAAGAGTGACACAAAAAAGTGCAGACAGGTACACAAGCCCCTCTAAAAATCAGAGGGCCTTGTCCTGAATCCCCCCCCCCCCCCCGGGGCGTTAGGCTCCTGACAGGGACAAGGACACTTAAAACTTGGTCTTTCTGGCCGAAACCAGGCAGGCCCCCCGTTGTTTGGAAGGTCTGCCGAAACAGACCCACCCAAATACCAGGTGAGGCTCCCCACGAAAGGGAGACCCCAACCCTAAGGAAGAGGGCGAACTAAGCCAGAAGGCCATGTCCACCCCCTACCCAGACTTTCAGGACGGGCCCTGGGACCTGTGACCCTACTCATCACAGCAAACGTGCAAAGTGACAAAACAAGACGTGACAAACACACAAGAAAATAAATAAATAAAGTGGGGAAGGGATAAGTGGAGAGGAGAGTGAAAAGGTGGCCATTGTGTAAAACAATGACCAGGCACTCCGGCCAGGAATAAAAAATTCCTCTGGTCCCAGCCAAAAGGCCCGGCCCAAGAGGCAGGTGCTAAAAAAGCATGCTATTGGTGCAGTGACCGTGGTGCCCAAAATCAATCTGACCCTCACTCACAGTGATCTTAAGGCACCCCTGGACTGCCACTCCAGGGGCACATACTCCAAAGGCTTTCAAGACCGTCCGGACCACAGCAGCCCCCACCCCAGGCAGGAAGGCGTGAAGGTCAGGAAGCTTGGTGAGAGCCCTTTGCCATCAGGCTCCACTGTCGCTCCCACCACTCCTACCTAATTACATTCGGGAAGTACTAACCGCTCCTCCCCACCCAGAAAAGAGGAGCCAGTGTTCCCTCCAGAAAAAACTGTCCAGGGCTATAACTACCCCAATCCAGGCCAGAAGGCCAGGTACTCGACCCTTTGGGTCAGACCAACAGCAGCACCCATCTTCACCAGGAGCACCCTTCCAGACGGCTCAGACTCAACCATGCAACGGCCCCCAGTTTACTGTCGGGCAGTACGACGTGGCCCCTACCGAAACCATCCTTCCGGATGCTAATTAAGCCATCGGAGAGTGCTGACCAAACCCTCTCTATTAGGGATGGAACAGCGCATCCTTTGGCAACTGATAAGAACAGATACTACACTTAATCGTAGCCAAAAGGCGTCCTTCATTTCCATCTCAAAAAGTTGGGAGGTATACATTACCGGCTATCTGCACTTAGCCTCTGTGGCCAGGGTAGGTTTGATAACACAGGTGAACAGCTGTAGGGATCTCAGAGTTGGCACCACAGGCGAGAGGCTGGAGGAGTCCCATGGCTGGTACCACAGGTGGACATCTGGAGATGCAGAAAAACCCCACTAGAAGTGCAATACCCTGTGAAGCCCCATACACACTATCAGTTTTTCTGTTGAGTTTTTCCTTCAGATTTACCAAAACCATATAATATGAGGTAAAACCTTAGGAGTTTCAATGTGTATGCAAATAGGGCAGACCCTTGCACTACATGGTTTTGGTAAACCTGAAGAAAAAACACAGCAGAAAAACTGATAGTGTGTGTATGGGGCTTTAGAGGGCTGTACACCTGGCTAAAAATCACATGCCTAGCAACCTTTGCTATATCTGGGGTGGTTCATATGAGGGCAGGACACAGGGGAACTTACATCCTCTGGGTGTGTGCAGGACTTCTGGGGGATTTATTAATTCAGTAGACAGTTACTTGCATCTCTCACAGTGAGGCGACACAGAGCAAACAAAATGTTATCCAGTTGAGGTGTAGGGCTCTCTAATTTGGGGTCCCTCCTAAATGGCTCCAAGGCAGCACCCCTTGTCAATGTTTCAGAGATGGGGCTGCTCCTTGGTGGGGATGGAAGGAAAGAAGAACGTTTCCCCTTCTTAGGGAGCAGGATGTCTCAGGGATGCTTACCTGAACTGTGTGAACATTGGGCGCTTCCCCTGAGGAATAACCTTCCTGTCTGGACAATTCTTGGGGGGTCCCCTTAACGGAAGAACTTGGGCTCTGTATCGGCGATAATTAATTTGCCTGGATCCTGCCCAGTGTTCCCGAGAGTGTGACCTATAGTGTGAGTGATGACCTTCACATCTACCAGATGTCTCCGGAGATTTGGGACTTTGACTTCTGGTGTCAGGAACTAGAGGAGCCCCTGTGAGATTACCACAAGGAGGATGCTGTGAGGTTCTGGGGTGGGAGCTCCCCCAGTGACCTGCGCAGAAGGGAAAGACCAGGGTGCAGGCAGCAACATTCACACTCAGTGTCCCCACTGTAACCTGTGTTTGATCCCCCACTGAAACCATTATTACCCTGAAAGGGCAGTTCCTGGGTCTGTACACCTGTGGTGTCCATTATAAGGGGTTCCCACTATCCCTGTGCTAAGTCCCCAGGTCTGTACACCTGTTATGCCCATTATGAGGGGTTCCCACCATCCCTGTGCCTAGTTCCCAGGTCTGTACACCTGTTATGCCCATTATGAGGGGTTCCCACCATCCCTGTGCCTAGTTCCCAGGTCTGTACACCTGTGGTGTCCATTATGAGGGGTTCCCACCATCCCTGTGCTGAGTTCCTGGGTCTGTACACCTGCTGTGCTCATTATGAGGGGTCTCCACCATCCCTGTGCTGAGTTCCCAGGTCTGTACACCTGCTGTGCCCATTATGAGGGGTTCCCACCAACCCTGTGCTGAGTTCCCAGGACTGTACACCTGTTATGCCCATTATGAGGGGTTCTCACCATCTCTGTGCTTAGTTGCTGGGTCTGTACACCTGCTGTGTCCATTATGAGGGGTTTCCACCATCCCTGTGCTTAGTTTCCAGGTCTGTACACCTGCTGTGCCCATTATTAGATATTCCCACTACTCCTGTGCAGGGTTCCTGGGTCTGTACACCTGCTGTGCCCATTATGAGGATAAACTGACCTCCAATTTAAGGGATTCTTCTCCCCTGACCATTAATGTAAGGGAGACCTTCTCTAGGGACCACCATAAATGAGGGCCCATCTCCACTGACCATCAATGTAAGGGATCCTTCTCCACTGACCTCCAGTATAAGGGGCCCTTCTTAACTGACCTTCAATGCAAGGGGCCCATCTCCACTGACCATCACTGTAAGAACCCATCTCCAGTGACCTCCAATGTAAGGGGCCCATCTCAACTGACCATCAATGTAAGTGATCCTTCTCTACTGACCTTCAATGTAAGGGGCCCATCTCCACTGACCATCAATGTAAAGGGCCCATCTCCACTGACCGTCAGCGTAAGGGACCAATCTCCTCTGACCATCAATGTAAAAGGCCCATCTCCACTGACCGTTAATGTAAGGGGGCCATCTGCACTAACCGTTAATGTAAGGGGGCCATCTCCACTGACCGTTAATGTAAGGGGGCCATCTCCCTTGGCCATTAATGTAAGGGCCCATCTCCACTTGCCATCCATGTAAGGGGCCCATCTACACTGACCAATAACAGAAGGGGCCCATCTCCACTGACCATCCATGTAAGGACCCTTCTCCAATGACCTCCAATATAAGGAGGCATTTTCCATTGACCACCAAGATGAGGAAACCCTATAATTGTCACTGTCTGCAAATCTTTTCCAGCCATTATTATCCGCTAATGTCCTGTGATCTGTAGATATAATAAATATTGTCCGTGGTTCCCAGACACCTGAAAGGGATTTCTGGGGCCCCTTCATATAAAACAAGCTGAGAAAGGCCGATCTATACACCCCCCCCCCCCCCCGGTGTCCAGATGATATTAGTGTGTGCTAGAATCTGCTATAGGAACAAACAAGTGCACCTTCTTCTGAAGCTCTTTGGTGATAAGGTGGAACATTCCAGCATCTTATCGCGGATGCGGAAGCCACAATAGTCGGTCCGAGCACTTGAAAGCAGCAAAAACCCACTTGAGAGAAGATGAGAGCTCTCACTGACACATATCAACCCGGCATCACCTGTGATCTGGTGAAGGGTGGGAAGAAAAGGATGGGGGCGGGGGTGGGGGGGGGATCACACTACGAGAGGGACAAAACAAGGACTGACTTCCACAACCTTCAACTGATTTATAGGGTTTCTGTTGCTAACGTGTGCTTCCATTTAAAGGTGACATTTAATCTTCTTATATTTTGCCTTCCATGTTTCGTCCTTTCCCCTCAGCAACGTCCAGGTCTGGTATGAATTTGAAAGGGAACCCCACTAAAAAAAAAAAAAAAAAAATGGCGTGAGGTGCCCCCAAATCCAGGTCTTAAATGGACTTGAAAAAATCAAGAAAAAAATGGGAACCCCCCCCGAAAAAAAATCCATAATAGACTGCTATGCAAGCATGCAACCAGAAAAGGGAGAGGACAAGTGTGTTCCCCACCTCCTCCAAACCATACCAGGCCACATGGGGGAAGGGAGAAGTACCTTACCAGGGGACCAAATACCTTGTCTACATGTTGATGAGGACAAGGGCCTCTTCTCTACAACCCTGGCCTGGTGGTTGTGGGGATCTGGGGGATGGGGATGGTTTATCAGAATCTGGAAGCCCCCTTTTAACAAAAAGAATAACATATTCCCCCAGGGCTGTGCCCACCCCCTTCCCCCTTATACTTTGACAACCCCCCTTTGTCTATTAGCCTAGAAAATTCAGCATCCAAACTTTAGTCATGGTTGGCAAATCTGTCCCGAACTGAACCCAGGAACCCAAGCTCATCCCAAATCACAGCGCCCCCTATCTGCCTAAAGAAGAATATCAGGAGAAAAGATATCTGCATATAGTACAGGCAGTCCCCGACTTACGAACACCCGACTTACGAATGACTCCTACTAACGAACGGCCTCAATGCCAGCCGCTTGTGCCCCACGCTGGTCCTGGATACCTCCGAGCAGCTATCTTGTCACATTCCACACTGCAGCACTTCATGTACTGCATGGCCAGAAGAGCCCCAGAAGCACCCAGAACATCACACATCGCCGCACAGGTGGAAGTTACACTTACAAGCAGTGTTCCAACTTACGAACAAATTCCACTTACAAACAAACCTATAGTCCTTAATGTGTTCGAAACCCGGGGACTGCCTGCAATGGGGCCACAAATGCTGCTTACTACTACGTCTGGGGCCCAGTGCCGTCTTCCCACAGCCACTTCTCCTTACCGCTGCAGGTCCCATCTTGAATAAGGGAGTTGGCTGCGCCAACATGCCCGCACCCCACTGCGCATGCGCAGGCTCGTGTGAACACATGTCACATGCTGCCGGAGGGGAAGGGGTGGGGCAGGGCAATGGACGCCATCCTAGCCTAGGCGAGGATTGAGCAAGTGGGAGTGGGTCTTTGGCCGGTGAAGCAGCTCCCATTCCCGTATCAATTGTGTCTTTAGAGGGTTTTTTTTTTCTGGAGTCAAGCTTTAATAATCAATAGCTCCTCGCGGTCAAAGCACGTGCTCGGGCGCCAATGATATAACCTCTACATGCCCCATTTTGTACAGCGCGGCGGAGGGCGTTGGTGCTACTGAAATAAGTAGTCAGTTTTAGCGATATCTGAAGTTGTGCGTTTAGGATTTTCGCACACACATACCAATTCTCTGGCAATTTAATTTCAGGCCACTGCTGTACAATGTACAATGATACTTTGTTTCCTCCATTGTCTTGGAGACCAGCATTGGTTGTCGGAGGAGCGAGGCATAAAGTGAGTAAAACTGTTTTTTTAAATTGTAAATTGGGGGAAGAGGATGGGGGGGGAGACCCATTGCAAGGGTAGTTTTGAAGATCCCCCCCCCCCCCCCAAAAAAAAAGTTTCACTATATTTGCCCATTGAGAGAAGTTCGGTTTTATAGAAAAAAAATCCATCACTAACCTCATTTCACTGCCAGGACTACAGCACCGCCTAGTGGTAGATGGTGAGAATGTCCTTCCCAAACCTTATAAACTTGTTTAGAGAGAACTTTAAAATGTACCTAAGGGCCACGTCCCCTCCCCCCGATCCGACATACGTGCTCTGAGGATCTGGAGGGGAAACCCCACACCAAAATGAAAAAAGAAAAAAAAAACGATGCCCCCTCCCCCCACAAGACCATAGCAGACCCTTCAGTCTGTTATGGATTCTAAGGGGAAATCCCACGCCATAAAAAATAAAATAAAAAAAACGGCGTGGGGTCCCCTCCCTAAATCTATACCAGACCCTTATCTGAGTGCCCCCCCCCCCCTCCTGGTATGGTCCAGGAAGGGGGAGGGTAGGGTTGCCATCTGTCCAGGATTCACCCGTACAGTTCTGGTTTTGACTTATGTGTCCGGGTTTCAGTCCACATTTATTCAGACCAGGTTGTGGCTCCCCAAGTATCCGAGATAGTCATACACAAATCTGTTGCCGCTGCGGGCGGCTATTTGGGGGCAGGTTTGGCATCACTGAAGCATGAGGTGATGATGTCAGCAAGAGCAATTTGGTCACACCCACTGGCGCGCTCTGTGCGCTACATTACTTTCCCCCCTTGGGGCACCCAAATGTGTCCCAGGTCTTTTATAATCCTATAGGGTTTACTGCAAAAAATAAAAAAAATTGCCCTGTGCTGCAAAAGTGTTTGGCTTGAAGAAAAGTTGCCAACCCAGGGTGGTGGGGGGCGCTTGCTCGTCCCCATCCCCCTGCAGCCTGGCAGGTCAGGAAAGGGGGATGGGTGACGAGCGAGTGCCCCCCCCCATACCAGACCAAAGGGTTTACTATGGTCTTGGAGGGGGGGTGCCCAAGTCGGGTTTTTTTCAATTTGACATGTGGTTTCCCCTCAATATTCATACCAGACTCAAAGGACCTGCTATGGTTGGATCAAAGTCAGATCCCATTCATTGAAGTCGCATGGGAGTCAGATCTGAAGTCGTACAACTTTCGTGTCGGATCAGTGTGGATGGGGGTGGGGTTATAACCCCTGTCAGCTTTTTTTTGCTCATCTGGGTACCATTACGGAGATTTCCCGTCACTTCCTGTCCCATAGCCAAGGCAGGAAGTGAGGGGAAATCCCTTGTAAAGTGAAGGAAATCCCTGGTTGTCACCAGAACTAGTGTCCCCACTGGAATATTTCCCCTGGAGGTCAGCATGTGCACCTTCCCAGGGCCAAGGAGGAGGTAGAATAGGAGGCTGCCTTGGGAGCTTCTGGCTGTTGGGTTCAAAAAAGGACCTACAATCTATGGGTGGAGTGGCGAGGGGGGTGCACTTTAGCTTTTTTTTGCCCTTGGGGGCTAAAGGATCCTTTTCCCATCACTGCCCCTTCCCAATGTTCTAATATGAGAAAACACCTTATCCTCTTGGCTCCCCCTGCTGTTTATAAATGGTATTTCTATCGGGAGCTTCATACTCTTGTAAAGCTGACTGACGGCTTTCAGAGGGATGTAATTCAGGTGGCTATAAAGTCGCCCGATCACTTCCACTTCCACCAGAACACGTCACCTTCCCCCGCCATGAATAACGGGCCTCTGCTATCCCACCTGCAGGCCAGGATCCGGCGTGGGGCGGTGGGTGTCTCTGGGTAGGGTAGAGGAAGCTCAGTGAACCTTCATTGGCTCATCCTCTCTCTGATGAAGGAACCCGGAAGCAACCTGTATTACATCACTTCCAGTTTCAGCGTTGTCATTCTCTGGCTGCTGTTGCCGGGGAAGCAGCTAATGAAGCACAATCTGTACTCCATTAGCTGCAATTGAAGGCAATAGAGATATCTCATTTAAGAGAACCTGTCATTACAATGTACTATTGCATAGGAAACTGTGACAGCGATTAAGTCAAAGAGAAAAAAAAAAAACCTCCCCTCTGGGTGATCTATGTATATTGCAGGGATTTTAACCAAATGACCTCCAGAAGATTTACCCCCCTTCATGACCAGGCTATTTTTTTGTGATACGGCACTGCATTACTTTAAATGACAATTGTGCGACCGTGCGACGCTGTACCTAAATAAAACCTTTTTTTCAGGGGTCAAGTCCTGGGGAAAAAAGTATGGGAACTCACCCAAGATCCCCCACCTCAAAAATACAAAATGTGTGTATATCGCCTTTACATCAGGGTCCGCAGAGTTCCCCCTTGCAGTGTAAGGGGGAATCCTGCAGACTTTGATGTAAAGGGGAATGCCGGGAACTCTGCCCCCTTCACTCTGGCCCCTAGTATTCTCTCTATCCTTCACTCCCCCCCACAGTAATGTCTTCTGTCCCTTTCACCCCCCCCCCGTAACATCCTTTGCCTCCCTTCACTCCCCCTCCCAGTTATGTCCTTTGCGCCCTTCACCCTCCCAGTAATGTCCTCTGCCCCCCCTTCACCTCCCCCCCAGTAATGTCCTCTGCCCCCTTCACCTACCCCCAGTAATGTACTCTGCCCCCCTTCACCTCCCCCCCAGTAATGTCCTCTGCCCCCCTTCACCTCCCCCCCCAGTAATGTCCTCTGCCCCCCTTCACCTCCCCCCAGTAATGTCCTCTGCCCCCTTAACCCCCCCAGTAATTTCAAGAGTGGGGGCTGGTGAGATCGCAACTGACTTGTTAGCGAGGTGATGAGCTGACAGCGGTGTGGTGCTGTTCCTGCGTTGACCATGAGGTGGCAGCGGTGGCCCTGTAGAGCGGAGGCTAGGTGGTATCGGTAGTAGTGGAGATGTGTGCGGCAGCAGGGTGAAGGAGGACGAATTGGGAAGGAGAGTGGAATGGGGCACACCTGTGACATCACACACGAGGCATGTCGATTCTACGAGGTTTGCCATCACACCGGGACACTCACATTCTGTGTTTGGGACTCGGGAGTTGTAGTTTCCTCCTGCGCTGCTCAGTTCTCTCCAGTCTCCACCCACCGCCACCAGGAACTTGAGCGTGGTCCAGACTACAACTCCCGGAATGTAGCACAGCAGACTACACTCCCAACTCAGCCCGCCCCTGTTCAAAGGCCAGTCCTGCTAAAGGGAACTGCGTTCCTACTACGGAAAAAGTACAGGAACTCCGTTCCCATGCGTTCCCGCTGGACTTGAGCCCTGCTTTTTTCCCCCCCATAAATAGAGCTTTCTTTTGGTGGTATTTGATCACCTCTGCCGTTTTAATTTTTTGTGCTATAAATTTACAAATCTTAAATTTATTTAAAAATACAATTTTGAAAAAAAAAAAAAAGCAACGTTTTTTACTTTCTGCTATAAAACATTCCCAATAAAAAAATATGAAAAAAATTTAATAAATATCTTCATCAATTTAGGCCACTATGTATTTTGTTACATGTTTTTTGGTATAAAAAAAATTCCCAATAGGCGTATATAATGATTGGTTTGCGCAAAAGTTTTAACGTCTACAAACTATGGGATAGATTTATGGACTTTACATTTTTTTTTTTATAGTTTTTACTAGTAATGGCGGCAATCACTGTTTTTTAGCAGGACTGCGACATTGCGGCAGACAAATTAGACCCTAAGTGACACTTTCTGGGGACCAGTGACACCAATACAGTACTATGGATTGGAGGTACAGAGATGGACGGGGGATACAGAGGTGTACTGTGGATTGGGGGTACTGAGGTGGACGGGGGATACAGAGGTGTACTGTGGATTGGGGGTACAGAGGTGGACGGGGATACAGAGGTTTACTGTGGATTGGGGGTACAGAGGTGGACCGGGATACAGAGGTGTACTGTGGATTGGGGGTACAGAGGTGGATGGGGGATACAGTGGTGTACTGTGGATTGGGGGTACAAAGGTGGACGGGGGATACAGAGGTGCACTGTGGATTGGGGGTACAGAGATGGACCGGGGATACAGAGGTGTACTGTGGATTGGGGGTACAGAGGTGGACGGGGGATACAGAGGTGTACTGTGGATTGGGGGTACAGAGATGGACAGGGGATACAGAGGTGTACTGTGGATTGGGGGTACAGAGGTGGATGGGGGATACAGAGGTGTACTGTAGATTGGGGGTACAGAGGTGGACGGGGATACAGAGGTTTACTGTGGATTGGGGGTACAGAGGTGGACCGGGATACAGAGGTGTACTGTGGATTGGGGGTACAGAGGTGGATGGGGGATACAGAGGTGTACTGTGGATTGGGGGTACAGAGGTGGACGGGGGATACAGAGGTGTACTGTGGATTGGGGGTACAGAGATGGACCGGGGATACAGAGGTGTACTGTGGATTGGGGGTACAGAGGTGGACGGGGGATACAGAGGTGTACTGTGGATTGGGGGTACAGAGATGGACAGGGGATACAGAGGTGTACTGTGGATTGGGGGTACAGAGGTGGACGGGGGATACAGAGGTGTACTGTGGATTGGGGGTACAGAGGTGGATGGGGGATACAGAGGTGTACTGTGGATTGGGGGTACAGAGATGGACCGGGGATACAGAGGTGTACTGTCGATTGGGGGTACAGAGGTGGACGGGGGATACAGAGGTGTACTGTGGATTGGGGGTACAGAGGTGGATGGGGGATACAGAGGTGTACTGTGGATTGGGGGTACAGAGGTGGACGGGGGATACAGAGGTGTACTGTGGATTGGGGGTACAAAGGTGGATGGGGGATACAGAGGTGTACTGTAGATTGGGGGTACAGAGATGGACGGGGATACAGAGGTGAACTGTGGATTGGGGGTACAGAGGTGGACAGGGGATACAGAGGTGTACTGTGGATTGGGGGTACAGAGATGGACGGGGGATACAGAGATATACTGTGGATTGGGGGCACAGAGGTGGACAGGGGATACAGAGATGTACTGTGGATTGGGGGTACAGAGATGGATGGGGGATACAGAGATGTACTGTGGATTGGGGGTACTGAGGTGGACGGGGGATACAGAGGTGTACTGTGGATTGGGGTACAGAGGTGGACGGGGGATACAGAGGTTTACTGTGGATTGGGGGTACAGAGATGGACCGGGGATACAGAGGTGTACTGTGGATTGGGGGTACAGAGGTGGACGGGGGATACAGAGGTGTACTGTGGATTGGGGGTACTGAGGTGGACGGGGGATACAGAGGTGTACTGTGGATTGGGGTACAGAGGTGGACGGGGGATACAGAGGTTTACTGTGGATTGGGGGTACAGAGATGGACCGGGGATACAGAGGTGTACTGTGGATTGGGGGTACAGAGGTGGACGGGGGATACAGAGGTGTACTGTGGATTGGGGGTACAGAGGTCGACAGGGGATACAGAGGTGTACTGTGGATTGGGGGTACAGAGATGGACCGGGGATACAGAGGTGTACTGTGGATTGGGGGTACAGAGGTGGACGGGGGATACAGAGGTGTACTGTGGATTGGGGGTACAGAGATGGACAGGGGATACAGAGGTGTACTGTGGATTGGGGGTACAGAGGTGGATGGGGGATACAGAGGTGTACTGTAGATTGAGGGTACAGAGATGGACGGGGATACAGAGGTGAACTGTGGATTGGGGGTACAGAGATGGACGGGGGATACAGAAGTGTACTGTGAATTGGCGGTACAGAGGTGGATGGGGGATACAGAGGTGTACTGTAGATTGGGGGTACAGAGATGGACAGGGATACAGAGGTGAACTGTAGATTGGGGGTACAGAGGTGGACAGGGGATACAGAGGTGTACTGTGGATTGGGGATACAGAGATGTACTGTGGATTGAGGGCACAGAGGTGGACAGGGGATACAGAGATGTACTGTGGATTGGGGGTACAGAGATGGATGGGGGATACAGAGGTGTACTATGGATTAGGGGTACAGAGATGGACGGGGATACAGAGGTGTACTGTGGATTGGGGGTACAGAGATGGATGTTGGATACAGAGGTGAGCTGTGGATTGGGGGTACAGAGATGGACGGGGGATACAGAGGTGTACTGTGGATTGGGGGTACAGAGATGAATGTTGGATACAGAGGTGAGCTGTGGATTGGGGGTACAGAGATGGACGGGGGATACAGAGGTGTACTGTGGATTGGGGGTACAGAGATCGACAGGGGATACAGAGGTGTACTGTGGATTGGGGGTACAGAGATGGACTGGGGATACAGAGGTGTACTGTGGATTGGGGGTACAGAGATGGATGGGGGATACAGAGGTGTACTATGGATTAGGGGTACAGTGATGGATGGGGGATACAGAGGTGTACTGTGGATTGGGGGTACAGAGGGGGACAGGGGATACAGAGGTGTACTGTGGATTGGGGTTACAGAGATGGACGTTGGATACAGAGGTGAGCTGTGGATTGGGGGTAGATATGGACGGGGGATACAGAGATGTACTGTGGATTGGGGGTACAGAGGTGGATGGGGGATACAGGGGTGTACTGTGGATTGGGGGTACAGAGGTGGATGGGGGATACAGAGGTTTACTGTGGATTGGGGGTACAGAGATGGACGGGGGATACAGAGGTAAGCTGTGGATTGGGGGTACGGAGGTGGACGGGGGATACAGAGGTGTACTGTGGATTGGGGGTACAGAAATGGACAGGAGATACAGAGGTAAACTGTGCATTGGGGGTACAGAGGTGGACGGGGGATACAGAGGTGTACTGTGGATTGGGGGTACAGAGATCGACAGGGGATACAGAGGTGTACTGTGGATTGGGGGTACAGAGATGGACGGGGGATACAGAGGTGTACTGTGGATTGGGGGTACAGAGATGGATGGGGGATACAGAGGTGTACTATGGATTAGGGGTACAGAGATGGATGGGGGATACAGAGGTGTACTGTGGATTGGGGGTACAGAGGGGGACAGGGGATACAGAGGTGTACTGTGGATTGGGGGTACAGAGATGGACGTTGGATACAGAGGTGAGCTGTGGATTGGGGGTAGATATGGACGGGGGATACAGAGATGTACTGTGGATTGGGGGTACAGAGGTGGACGGGGGATACAGAGGTGTACTGTGGATTGGGGGTACAGAGGTGGAAGGGGGATACAGAGGTGTACTGTGGATTGGGGGTACAGAGATGGACGGGAGATACAGTGGTAAACTGTGCATTGGGGGTACAGAGATGGACGGGGGATACAGAGGTGTACTGTGGATTGGGGGTACAGAGGTGGACGGGGGATACAGAGGTGTACTGTGGATTGGGGGTACAGAGATGGACGGGGGATACAGAGGTGAGCTGTGGATTGGGGGTATGGAGGTGGATGGGGGATACAGAGGTGTACTGTGGATTGGGGGTACAGAGATCGACAGGGGATACAGAGGTGTACTGGGGATTGGGGGTACAGAGATGGACGGGGAATACAGAGGTGTACTGTGGATTGGGGGTACAGAGATGGATGGGGGATACAGAGGTGTACTGTGGATTGGGGGTACAGAGGGGGACAGGGGATACAGAGGTGTACTGTGTATTGGGGGTACAGAGATGGACGTTGGATACAGAGGTGAGCTGTGGATTGGGGGTAGATATGGACGGGGGATACAGAGATGTACTGTGGATTGGGGGTACAGAGGTGGACGGGGGATACAGAGGTGTACTGTGGATTGGGGTAGATATGGACGGGGGATACAGAGATGTACTGTGGATTGGGGGTACAGAGGTGGACGGGGGATACAGAGGTGTACTGTGGATTGGGGGTACAGAGATGGACGGGGGATACAGAGGTGAGCTGTGGATTGGGGGTACAGAGATGGGCGGGGGATACAGAGATGTACTGTGGATTGGGGGTACAGGGGTGGACGGGGGATACAGAGGTGAGCTGTGGATTGGGGGGTAGATATGGACGGGGGATACAGAGATGTACTGTGGATTGGGGGTACAGAGGTGGACGGGGGATACAGAGGTGTACTGTGGATTGGGGGTACAGAGATGGACGGGGGATTCAGAGGTGAGCTGTGGATTGGGGGTACAGAGATGGGCGGGGGATACAGAGATGTACTGTGGATTGGGGGTACAGGGGTGGACGGGGGATACAGAGGTGAGCTGTGGATTGGGGGTACAGAGATGGACAGGAGATACAGAGGTGTACTGTGGATTGGGGGTACAGAGGTGGACGTGGATGAGGGTGCAGAGGTGACCAATAGATGGTTACTTTGAGGGAGAGGGGTATGCAAGTACAGCAGAGAGGAGGACAGAACTCCTCCACCAGATCCGGCACTTTTCCATGCAGCTACGGAGAGGTTTGTATCTAATCCCCCCCCCCCCTTAGCAGTCGGCATCAGAGAGGAGGACAGAACTCCTCCACCAGATCCTGCACTTTTCCATGCAGCTGCGGAGAGGCTTGTATCTAACCCACCCCCTCCTTAGCAGTCGGCATCAGAGAGGAGGACAGAACTCCTCCACCAGATCCTGCACTTTTCCATGCAGCTGCGGAGAGGCTTGTATCTACCCCCCCCCCTCCTCCTTCCCCCGTCTCAGCAGTCGGCAGCAGAAGAGAAGGACAGAACTCCTCCTACAGATCCTGTGCCTGTCTGTGCAGCTACTGCACCCCCCTCCCCTGGTCTCAGCATTCAGCAGATTCTGGCCCTCCTCCACACTCTGCACTTTCTGTTTTTCAGCTCCCCCCCCCCCCCCCCCAGCATCTTCCCGACAGCATCACAAGGTAAGGGGGTGTAAGGGAAGGTGAGGGACTTTTGACATCTAGTCTTACAGATGCAACCGGCCCTTTGATGGCAACCATAAAGCAGATGCGACCCACAATGAGATTCACTTTGACACCCCTGACCTCTGGAAATTCCTTATAGAGTCCATGATAAGGAGTTTCCAGAGAGCAGAGGTACCTGTGTGGTTACTGTTACAGGGAAATCACCGTTTATTTGAATGCATTGCTTACTTTTTTTTTTTTTTTTATGTAACATTCACTATTTTTGTGTCTAATACAGAGATTGTAGGTTAACCACTAGAGGGCGCACACGCTCTGCAATCTCAACCTCCTATTCTCAAAAGGGACATGACACTGTTATAGTTGGGTACTGTGATTTTTTTTTTTTTTTTCATTCAAACATCGCAGGATGAATGAAAAAACAAAAACAAGATATAAAAAAAAAACAAACACACAGATTCCTGCATCCGAAAAAGCGATGAGGATGCAGAGATCTCCCCCTGCTGTGCTATTGTATTCTGTATAGTAGGCGCTGCCCAACCCCCCTCCCATTAGAATATACCGATCAGCGTCTGCAGCGGCTCAGGGACGGTTGGTTTCCAGCATATCCGCTCGACAAAACCAACTCTAAACGATCGGCTTCTGTTGAACAGAATGATCACAAACAGTTGCCCAGCTCAGCAGATTTAAAGGCAAACGCACTTCTCCCATGTCAAGTCACCCGCTTCCTGCCCAGGCCAGTTTTCTGCTTTTTATCATTTTTTTTGGGCACGAATAGATCTTTCTTTTGGTGGCATTTGATCTCCGCTGGGGTTTTTTATTTTTTTGCTAAACAAATGAAAAAAGTCAGAAAATTTAGCAAATAAGTCATTTTCCTTCTTTCCTTATGTACATTGATATGCTGCACTGATGGGCACTGATAGGTGGCACTGATGGACCTTGCTTGGGGCGCCACTGATTATGAGTGTAAACAATGTGCTGACAGGTTTGTCGCTTAAAAGAGAAGTATGGGGTTTTTTTTGGGGGGGAGGGGGGTTGTGTTTTTTTTTTTTTTTTTAAGAATCATACTTACCTAGGTGGATGCTGCATCTGTCCCCCGGCACCTCTAACGCTGAGAACCGAGCGATCAAACACCAATGATCGCTCTGTTCTCACAGCTCCGTGAGCAGAGAGCTGCTGACTGTCAGTCGCAGCTCTCTGCTTTGCCCCCTCCTTGCTCATTGGAGCGCTGGGCTGTGGAGGGGGAGGCCGGCTTAGACTCTCAGCGGCTCGCTGAGTGGCTGAGCCGGGTGTCGGTCCAGGGATCTGGCAGATCTCATCTCTATGGTCATGATGATGCAGAGCCTGGACCGACTTCTGTGATGTCAGCAGAGACCTCTGCTGAAAACGGGTCACAGGAGTGTAAAAAGAACTTTGGCTGTACTTCTCATTTAATGGCAATCCTTTCCTGACACAGCATTGGTTTTCTATAGTCTTCGGCTCCATCTAGTGGCCGAAATATTTCCCTGAAATAACTCAGTCAGACATATATCACATTATGGCCACTAGATGGAGCTGGCAATCAACACATTAAGCAAAATAGGTGCTCTGGATGGTGGTCTGAGGAGGCCTGCAATGCTGCACAGTGCTCTGGATGGTGGTATGAGGAGGCCTGCAATGCTGCACAGTGCTCTGGATGGTGGTCTGAGGAGGCCTGCAATGCTGCACAGTGCTCTGGATGGTGGCCTGAGGAGGCCTGCAATGCTGCACAGTACTCTGGATGGTGGTCCGAGGAAGCCTGTAATGCTGCACAGCGGTCTGGATGGTGGTCTGAGGAGGCCTGTAATGCTGCACAGTGCTCTGGATGGACTGAGGAGGCCTGTAATGCTGCACAGTGCTCTGGATGGGGGTCTGAGGAGGCCTGTAATGCTGCACAGTGCTCTGGATGGACTGAGGAGGCCTGTAATGCTGCACAGTGCTCTGGATGGACTGAGGAGGCCTGTAATGCTGTACTGTGCTCTGGATGGACTGAGGAGGCCTGTAATGCTGCACAGTACTCTGGATGGTGGTCTGAGGAAGCCTGTAATGCTGCACAGTGGTTTGGATGGTGGTCTGAGGAGGCCTGTAATGCTGCACAGCGCTCTGGATGGGGGTCTGAGGAGGCCTGTAATGCTGCACAGTGCTCTGGATGGACTGAGGAGGCCTGTAATGCTGTACTGTGCTCTGGGTGGACTGAGGAGGCCTGTAATGCTGCACAGTACTCTGGATGGTGGTCTGAGGAAGCCTGTAATGCTGCACAGTGGTTTGTATGGTGGTCTGAAGAGGCCTGTAATGCTGCACAGCGCTCTGGATGGGGGTCTGAGGAGGCCTGTAATGCTGCACAGTGCTCTGGATGGACTGAGGAGGCCTGTAATGCTGCACAGTGCTCTGGATGGACTGAGGTGGCCTGTAATGCTGTACTGTGCTCTGGATGGACTGAGGATGCCTGTAATGCTGCATAGTGCTCTGGATGGTGGTTTGAAGAGGCTTTTAATGCTGCACAGTGTTCTGGATGGTGGTCTGAGGAGGCCTGTAATGCTGCACAGTGCTCTGGATGGACTAAGGAGGCCTGTAATGCTGCACAGTGCTCTGGATGGATTGAGGAGGCCTGCAATGTTGCACAGTTCTCTGGATGGACTAAGGAGGCCTGTAATGCTGCACAGTGCTCTGGATGGGGATCTGAGGAGGCCTGTAATGCTGCATAGTGCTCTGGATGGACTGAGGAGGCCTGTAATGCTGCACAGTGCTCTGGATGGACTGAGGAGGCCTGTAATGCTGCACAGTGCTCTGGATGGTGGTCTGAGGAGGCCTGTAATGCTGCACAGTGCCCCCCAAATTCCCCCTCCCATCACAAATCCTTTTACCCTATCCCCCTCTCAACACAACCCCCCCCCCCCCCCACACCCAAATAACCACTCTTAGCGCACTCCCCCCAAATTTCCCCTCCTAGAACAATTCTTACCTCCTGCCACCCGTAAAATTCCCCCTCCCAACACAAATTCCCTCCCACCAGTCGCCTTGTGGTGCCCCTGCACCTCACATGATCAGGCCTGGTGCAAGGATTTTTGACACCCTAAGCGAAACCTCATTTTGCCGCCTCCCCCTTGACTCCACCCCATATGCCCTGCCCATGTATACCCCACCTTTTCAATGAAGCGCCCATTAAATGCAGCCTCACCAGCGCCCATCAATTAATGTTTGCTTGTTAACATTCATTCGGGAGTCAGGAAAGAGACACAGTCCTCCGCCGCCGCTGCGCCTCTGACACTATGTGCGAACGGAGCGGCGGCTGCCTGCCGATGCTGAGACTTAGCTGCTTGCTGCAGAGAGAAGAGAATAGGAACACCAGTGATTGGGCACCCTAGGCAGCAGTGTGCCCTAGGTGGCTGCCTAGTTTGCCGAGTGGTAGCACGGGCCCTGCACATGATACAACATCCATCCCTCCTGCCCACCTCTTGTCCCGGTTCTGGCTGAAGGAAACAAAGCTGAATGAGAGAAAATCAATAAATTCCCCCATCCACGCTCAGAGGATAATTTTCTACCTGGCATCTCAATTCTTGTAAAGCCAGATGGTGCTGGCGCAAATTTCGAATGAATTGGCTGAACATTTATGACCAGCTTAACTATTGACTGCAACAATTGCTGTTACATGCAATATAACAGAAACCACTAGATGGTGCCAGACATCCATGCAGGAGAATGGAGCTCGATACATACTATGAAGTTACTGAATATTTTGCCACTGCTGGAAGGAATATTTGACATTGGGGTTGATTTACTAAAGGAGTAGAGCATGTTCACTTTGCAAAGGGAATTCTCACTTCTATTAATGAATGGGGTGAAACAAAATAAAAATATGTTTCGCAATATAACTAATCATGTGCATATATATATATCCGGGACCAGCGAAGGAAGTCAATCTTACGGCAGCGAGATTGACACATCGCTGGCCCCGTCACCTGGTATGGACTTAAAGGGGAAGCCCTACGCCGAAAAAAAGGCATGGGGTCCCCCCAAAGTCCATATCAGACCCTTATCTGAGCACGCATCCCGGCCGGTCAGGAAAGGGGGTGGGGACGAGCGAGCGCCCCCCCCCTCCTGAGCCGTACCAGGCCGCGTGCCCTCAACAAGGGGGGGGCTTTGGGAAAGGGGGGCTGTGCAGCCCCCCCACCCCAAAGCACCTTGTCCCCATGTTGATGAGGTCAAGGGCCTCTTCCCGACAACCCTGGCCGTTGGTTGTCGGGGTCTGCGGGCGGGGGGCTTATTGGAATCCAGGAGCCCCCTTTAATAAGGGGGCCCCAGATACCGGCCCCCCACCCTATGTGAATGAGTATGGGGTACAATGTACCCCTACCCATTCACCTGGGGGGAAAAAAAAAACACACAAGGGTTTAAAATAATTTATTGCACAGCTCCGGGGGTCTTCTACTGTCTTGGGGGGGTCTTCTCGCCGGACTCCTCGGCTATCTTCTGCTAGCTCTTTTACTAGCGGAGGAGCCCGGCTTTCTTCTTCGTCGCCGCCCGGGGGTCTTCTTCCGACTTCGGGGGGTCTTGTCCCCCTCTTCGGTTCTTCTTGCCGGGCCTCCACTTTCTTCCTTTAGGTCTTTTACTAGCGGTGGCTCGGTCTTCTGTCGCCGCCGCCTCTTCTTCCGACTTCGGGGGGTCTTGTCCCCCTCTTCGGTTCTTCTTGCCAGGCCTCCACTATCTTCCTATAGCTCTTATACTAGCGGTGGCCCGATCTTCTATCGCCGCAGCCTTCTCTTCTTCTTGTTCTTCTTGTTCTTCCTCCTTGAGATGTTGGCTTGACGCTCTCTCTCAGAGGATGCTGGGACTGTGACATCATAATGGGCGTGGACATCACCCGGCGATGTCCCTATATAAGTCGCCGCACACTGCGTCCCTGCCATTGCGTCCAGAGAGAGCGTTGAGTCAACATCCGACTAGATATTATATATATATATATATATATATATATATATATATATATAAATATATATATAAATATATATATATATATATATATATATATGTATATAGATAGATAGATAGATAGATAGATAGATAGATAGATAGATAGATATAGATATAGATATATATAATGTTTGGGGGTCCTGAGTAATTTTCTAGCAAAAAATACTGATTTAAAGAAAAAAAAAAAGTTCAAAAAAATGTCTGGTCAGCAAGTGGTTGAAATCAGCACAAGTTCAGCTCATTCACTAAAGATAACAATTCCCGTTGCCAAGAGAAAATTCACCTTGGGGTCTATTTACAAAACATTCCTTGCACGAATGTCAGGAGCATTTGTGGGAGCTGAACGAATTGCCGCAGTATTGCCTGCTATTGCCACCTAGTGGCCAAAAAATGCGGTACAGTTTTATGAAATTCCTCAATAAGGAAATGATACCACATTTTGGCCACTAGATGGAGCTGGTGATACATGCATTGATCTCTGAGGATATTTACAGTGACATTTTGTTCCCATTTATGATCCCGGTATTGAGCAACAAATGTTTTATGAATAGAACCCCTTTGATGAATAAGGTGAAGCTGTGCTGACTTTAATCATCCAATCATGTGCAAACAAAAATCATTTTTTTTTTTTTTTAAATATCCCTTCTACATAATTCGGTAATTTTGTGAAGTGAAAATTCCCTGTATTCACCAAGGTAAGTGGAAATTCCCGTGTAAAATGGGCATGCTCTACTCTTAGTAAATCAACCACACTATGGGGTGTATCCAAGAATAAGCATAGTTATTCATACTGTGAAACTGCACGTCCTCTGTCCTGTGCAAGTGGGGTAAAAATCAAATGTTATCAGGCTATTTTCTCTCCTGGTCGAATGTTATTCGTGCATTTAAAAATAGAGTGGTTTGTGAAAAATACTACATCATGGCCACTAGAGGAAGCTAACAATTATAATATGTACTTACTAATTTTCTAGGATCATCAGCTCCATCTTATGGTCATATTGTGGTATTTTTGCTGATACTTGCTATTCTGTGTGAATTAAATAGACATTCGATCTGGAGAGAAAATAGCTTAGTAACATTCCATCTTTTCCTTCATTTGCACAGAACATGGCAGCTAAAAGGAGCTGACGATTGCTGTAGTAATGTATTTATTTCCTAATATCATCAGCTCCATCTAGTGGCCATAATGTGGTATTTTCCCGATTTATACTAGTATCCTGTAGGAATTAAATAAACATTAAAATTGTAAAGAAAATAGCCTAATAACATTACATTTCTCACTTATTTTCTAGGATCATCAGCTCCCTCTTGTGGTCATCTTGTGGCATTTTTGCTGATACTTGCTATTCTGTGTAAATTAAATAGACATTCGACCTGGAGAGAAAATAGTAACGTTCAATCTTTTCCTTCATTTGCACAGAACAGGGCTGCTAGAAGGAGCTGCTGGTCATATTAAATACATATTTCCCAGGACTATCGGCTCCATAATGGGGTATTTTTGGGGTGCATTCTTTCATTATGTATGAATGAAAGAAAAACACTTGACATAGAGAGAAAATATCCAGAGAACATTTGTTTTTTTTTTTTTCTCATTTGCACAGAACGTGGCAGCCAGATGGAGTTGATGATTGTTGTAATAATGTATTTATTTCCTAATATCATAAGCGCCATCTAGTGGCCATAATGTGATATTTTCCTGATTTAAACTATTCTGTAAGAATGAAATGGACATTAAACCTGGAGAGAAAATAGCCTAATAACATTCAATTTTTCAATTTTTTTCTAGCATCATCAGCCCCATCTTGTGGCCATAATCTGGTATTCATCTGATTCATGCTATCCTGTATTAATGACATAAACACTTGACCTGGAGAGAAAATAGCTTAGTAACATTCGATCTTTCCCCTTATTTGCACAGAACATGGCTGCTAGAAGGAGTTGCTAGTCATTGAATATATATATAGTTATTTCCCAGGATTGTCCACTCCATCTAGTGGCCACAGTGTGGTATTTTTGGGGATTTATGCTATTATGTATGAATGATTAAAACATTTGACCTGGAGAGAAAATTCACCAGGAACATTCGATTTTTTTTTTTGTTCTCATTTGCTCAGAACATGGCCGCTAGAAGGAGCTGATGATTGCTGTAAATATGTATTTATTTGCTAATATCATCAGCTCCATCTTGTGGCCAAAATGCAGTATTTTCCTGATACATACTATTCTGTGTCAATGAAATAAACATTCAACCTGGATAGAAAATAGCCCAGTAACATTCGATTTGTCCCCTATTTGCAGAGAACGAATGTACATGCAGTTTCACAGGATGAATACCTCTGCGGATATTTTAAAAGTACACCCCTGTGTGTTCAGCTCCAAACGTTATCCCCTGGTTGTAGAAAGGAATGGGGGGGAAGTGAACATGCCCACTTGTGTGTCAATTCATGGGTAATAAAGGTATAAAGCGTTACATAGTTACAACTTGGACCAATAGAAGTATGTATGTGCCATACCTGTGGGATCCCTGTGGAAGCTGGAAGTAGACGGGGCTACTACAAAATGACTACACTGATACTACACAGCTACTACACCGCTACTACACTGATACTACACAGCTACTACACCGCTACTACACTGATACTACACGGCTACTACACTGCTACTACACCGCTAATACACAGGTACTACACGGCTACTACACCGCTAATACACAGGTACTACACTGCTACTACACAGCTACTACACAGTTACTACACCAATACTACACAGCTACTACACTGCTACTACACCAGTACTACAGCACTACTACACTGCTGCCACACCACTATTACACTGCTACAACACAGCCAAGCCAAGTGACTGCCCTGCTGCATTCTGAGCACAGGAGGGCGCTCAATGAATGCAAGGCATCCTCTGATTGGACAAGGTGAGGATTGCGACATTACTCCACCTCCACTACTTACTTGCTCTGTGTAATAATTTTGAACAGAGCAGCCCTAAGACCCCTCCCGGCACGCCTGGACCCTCCCTCTTGCCAAGTGCCCCTGTTCTGTCCAAAAATGTCCGCCTATCGAATAGTGTCCGCTGTGTACTGCGCAGGCGCAGCGCTTGCGCAGTGCGGAGCACAAGGAGATTAGAAAAAAATTCTGAAGGTGAATGGCGTATGCGCCGTGAGTCCGGGTGCAAGCTGCACCATTCAAGCGGACATAGGGCTGCACATAGTTAGAGGGCCCCTCGCGGGCTCACTTCGCTCACCATGCTTCGGGCACGGCCTCGCTTCGCTCGGCTCTTTTTTATTCTAACTCCATGTCCACTTGGATGGTGGGGATTGAACCTGGACTCACGGTGCAGGCGTCATTCATCTTCGGATATTTTCGGAATCTGCTTGTGATGTGTACTGCGCATGCGCAGTACACAGCGGACACTATCCAATGGGGGACACTATTTGACATGACACTCCTAGAGCAAACAGGTTTCTGGGGGGGGAGGGGTTCTGCCCCTCTCTTCTCATTGGCTCACTGGCTGTGAGTGACCTGGGGATCCATATGTAAGGTGGGGGTGACTCTGGGAATCCTGATGTAAGATGGGGGTGACTCTGGGAATCCTGATGTAAGATGGGGGTGACTCTGGAAACTCTGATGTAAGGTGGGGGTGACTCTGGGAATCCTGATGTAAGATGGGGGTGACTCTGGGATCTCTGATGTAAGGTGTGGGTGATTCTGGGAAACCTGATGTAAGGTGGGGGTGACTCTGGGATCTCTGATGTAAGGTGTGGGTGACTCTAGGAATCCTGATGTAAGGTTTGGGTGACTCTGGGGACTCTGATGTAAGGTGGGGGTGACTTTGGGAATCCTGATATAAGGAAAGGGGCTCTGTGAACTCTGATGTAAGGTGGGGGTGACTCTGGGAACTCTGACGTAAGATGGGGGTGACTCTGGGAATCCTGATGTAAGGAAAGGGGCTCTGTGAACTCTGATGTAAGGTGGGGGTGACTCTGGGAACTCTGATGTAAGATGGGGTGACTCTTGGAACTCTGATGTGACGGGGGGGGGGGGACTCTGGGAACTCTGATGTAAGATGGGGGTGACTCTGTGAACTCTGACGTAAGGTGGGGGTGACACTAAGAACTCTGATGTAAGGTGGGGATGACTCTGGGGACTCTGATGTAAGGTGGGGGTGACTCTGGGAATCCTGATGTAAGGAAAGGGGCTCTGTGAACTCTGATGTAAGGTGGGGGTGACTCTGGGAACTCTGATGTAAGGTGGGGGTGACCCTGGGCACTCTGCCATAAGGTGGGGGTGACTCTGGGAACTCTGATGTAAGGTAAGGGTGACTCTGGGAACTCTGATGTAAGGTGGGGTGACTCCTTGAACTCTGATGTAAGGTGGGGGTGACTCTGGGAACTCTGATGTAAGATGGGGAGGACTAAGGGGAACTCTGATGTAAGGTGGGGGTGACTCTGGGAACTCTGATGTAAGGTGGGGTGACTCTGTGAACTCTGATGTAAGATGGCGGTGAGTCTGGGAATCCTGATGTAAGGTGGGGGTGACTCTGGGCACTCTAATGTAAGGTGGGGTGACTCTGGGAACTCTGATGTAAGGTGGGGGTAACTCTGGACACTCTGATGTAACGTGTGGGTGACTCTGGGAACTCTGACGTAAGATGGGGGTGACTGTGGGAAATCTGACGTAAGGTGGTGGTGACTCTGGGAACTCTGACGTAAGATGGGGGTGACTCTGGGAACTATGATGTAAGGTGGGGTGACTCTGGGAACTCTGATGTAAAGTGGGGGTGACTCTGGGCACTCTGATGTAAGGTGGGGTGACTCTGTGAACTCTGATGTAAGGAGCGGATGACTCTGGGAACTCTGATGTAAGGTGGGGTGACTCTGGGAACTCTGATGTAATTTGTGGGTGACTCTGGGAACTCTGATGCAAGGTGGGGGTGACACTGGGAACTCTGATGTAAGGTGGGAGTGACTCTGGGAACTCTGATGTAAGGTGGGGTGACTCTGTGAACTCTGATGTAAGGTGGGGGTGACTCTGGGCACTCTGATGTAAGGTGGGGTGACTCTGGGAACTCTGATGTAAGGTGGGGGTGACTCTGGACACTCTGACGTAAGATGGGGGTGACCCTGGGAACTCTGACGTAAGATGTGGGTGACTCTGGGAAATCTGACGTAAGATGTGGGTGACTCTGGGAACTCTGATGTAAGGTGGGGGTGACTCTGGGAACTCTGATGTAAGGTTGGGTGACTCTGGGAACTCTGATGTAAGATGGGGGTGACTCTGGGAACTCTGATGTAAGATGGGGTGACTCTTGGAACTCTGATGTGACGGGGGGGGACTCTGGGAACTCTGATGTAAGATGGGGGTGACTCTGTGAACTCTGACGTAAGGTGGGGGTGACACTAAGAACTCTGATGTAAGGTGGGGATGACTCTGGGGACTCTGATGTAAGGTGGGGGTGACTCTGGGAATCCTGATGTAAGGAAAGGGGCTCTGTGAACTCTGATGTAAGGTGGGGGTGACTCTGGGAACTCTGATGTAAGGTGGGGGTGACCCTGGGAACTCTGCCATAAGGTGGGGGTGACTCTGGGAACTCTGATGTAAGGTAAGGGTGACTCTGGGAACTCTGATGTAAGGTGGGGTGACTCCTTGAACTCTGATGTAAGGTGGGGGTGACTCTGGGAACTCTGATGTAAGATGGGGAGGACTAAGAGGAACTCTGATGTAAGGTGGGGGTGACTCTGGGAACTCTGATGTAAGGTGGGGTGACTCTGTGAACTCTGATGTAAGATGGCGGTGAGTCTGGGAATCCTGATGTAAGGTGGGGGTGACTCTGGGCACTCTAATGTAAGGTGGGGTGACTCTGGGAACTCTGATGTAAGGTGGGGGTAACTCTGGACACTCTGATGTAACGTGTGGGTGACTCTGGGAATCCTGACGTAAGATGGGGGTGACTGTGGGAAATCTGACGTAAGGTGGTGGTGACTCTGGGAACTCTGACGTAAGATGGGGGTGACTCTGGGAACTATGATGTAAGGTGGGGTGACTCTGGGAACTCTGATGTAAGGTGGGGGTGACTCTGGGCACTCTGATGTAAGGTGGGGTGACTCTGTGAACTCTGATGTAAGGAGCGGATGACTCTGGGAACTCTGATGTAAGGTGGGGTGACTCTGGGAACTCTGATGTAATTTGTGGGTGACTCTGGGAACTCTGATGCAAGGTGGGGGTGACACTGGGAACTCTGATGTAAGGTGGGAGTTACTCTGGGAACTCTGATGTAAGGTGGAGTGACTCTGTGAACTCTGATGTAAGGTGGGGGTGACTCTGGGCACTCTGATGTAAGGTGGGGTGACTCTGGGAACTCTGATGTAAGGTGGGGGTGACTCTGGACACTCTGACGTAAGATGGGGGTGACCCTGGGAACTCTGACGTAAGATGTGGGTGACTCTGGGAAATCTGACGTAAGATGTGGGTGACTCTGGGAACTCTGATGTAAGGTGGGGGTGACTCTGGGAACTCTGATGTAAGGTTGGGTGACTCTGGGAACTCTGATGTAAGATGGGGGTGACTCTGGGAACTCTGATGTAAGGTGGGGATGACTCTGGGAATCCTGATGTAAGATGGGGTGACTCTGGAAACTCTGATATAAGGTGTGGGTGACTCTGGGATCTCTGATGTAAGGCGTGGGTGATTCTGGGAATCCTGATGTAAGGTGGGGGTGACTCTGGGATCTCTGATGTAAGGTGGGGGTGACTCTGGGATCTCTGATGTAAGGTGGGGGTGACTCTGGGTATCCTGATGTAAGGTGTGGGTGACTCTGGGAATCCTGATGTAAGGTGTGGGTGACTCTGGGGACTCTGATGTAAGGTGGGGGTGACTTTGGGAATCCTGATATAAGGAAAGGGGCTCTGTGAACTCTGATGTAAGGTGGGGTGACTCTGGGGACTCTGATGTAAGGTGGGGATGACTCTGGGAATCCTGATGTAAGGAAAGGGGCTCTGTGAACTCTGATGTAAGGTGGGGGTGACTCTGGGAACTCTGACGTAAGATGGGGGTGACTCTGGGAATCCTGATGTAAGGAAAGGGGCTCTGTGAACTCTGATGTAAGGTGGGGGTGACTCTGGGAACTCTGATGTAAGATGGGGTGACTCTTAGAACTCAGATGTGACGGGGGGGGGGGGACTCTGGGAACTCTGATGTAAGATGGGGGTGACTCTGTGAACTCTGACGTAAGGTGGGGGTGACACTAGGAACTCTGATGTAAGGTGGGGGTGACTCTGGGGACTCTGATGTAAGGTGGGGGTGACTCTGGGAATCCTGATGTAAGGAAAGGGGCTCTGTGAACTCTGATGTAAGGTGGTGGTGACTCTGGGAACTCTGATGTAAGGTAGGGGTGACTCTGGGAACTCTGATGTAAGGTGGGGGTGACTCTTGGAACTCTGATGTAAGGGGGGGTAACTCTGGGAACTCTGCTGTAATTTGGGGGTGACTCTGGGAACTCTGATGTAAGGTGGGGGTGACTCTGGGGAATCTGACGTAAGATGGGGGTGACTCTGTGAATCCTGATGTAAGGTGGGGGTGACTCTGGGCACTCTGATGTAAGGTGGGGGTGACTCTTGGAACTCTGATGTAAGGGGGGGTAACTCTGGGAACTCTGCTGTAATTTGGGGGTGACTCTGGGAACTCTGATGTAAGGTGGGGGTGACTCTGGGAACTCTGATGTAAGGTGGGGGTGACTCTGTGAATCCTGATGTAAGGTGGGGGTGACTCTGGGCACTCTGATGTAAGGTGGGGTGACTCTGGGAACTCTGATGTAAGGTGGGGGTGACTCTGGGCACTCTGATGTAAGGTGGGGGTGACTCTGGAAACTCTTATGTAAGATAGGGGTGACTCTGGGAACTCTGATGTAAGGTGGGGGTGACTCTGGGAACTCTGATGTAAGGTGGGGTGACTCCTTGAACTCTGATGTAAGGTGGGGTTGACTCTGGGAACTCTGATGTAATTTGTGGGTGACTCTGGGAACTCTGATGCAAGGTGGGGGTGACACTGGGAACTCTGACATAAGATGGGGGTGACTCTGTGAACTCTGATGTAAGGTGGGGTGACTCTGGGGACTCTGATGTAAGGTGGGGGTGACTCTGGGAATCCTGATGTAAGGAAAGGGGCTCTGTGAACTCTGATGTAAGGTGGGGGTGACTCTGGGAACTCTGACGTAAGATGGGGGTGACTCTGGGAATCCTGATGTAAGGAAAGGGGCTCTGTGAACTCTGATGTAAGGTGGGGGTGACTCTGGGAACTCTGATGTAAGATGGGGTGACTCTTAGAACTCTGATGTGACGGGGGGGACTCTGGGAACTCTGATGTAAGATGGGGGGGACTCTGTGAACTCTGACGTAAGGTGGGGGGGACACTAGGAACTCTGATGTAAGGTGGGGGTGACTCTGGGAACTCTGATGTAAGATGGGGTGACTCTTAGAACTCAGATGTGATGGGGGGGGACTCTGGGAACTCTGATGTAAGATGGGGGTGACTCTGTGAACTCTGACGTAAGGTGGGGGTGACACTAGGAACTCTGATGTAAGGTGGGGGTGACTCTGGGGACTCTGATGTAAGGTGGGGGTGACTCTGGGAATCCTGATGTAAGGAAAGGGGCTCTGTGAACTCTGATGTAAGGTGGTGGTGACTCTGGGAACTCTGATGTAAGGTAGGGGTGACTCTGGGAACTCTGATGTAAGGTGGGGGTGACTCTTGGAACTCTGATGTAAGGGGGGGTAACTCTGGGAACTCTGCTGTAATTTGGGGGTGACTCTGGGAACTCTGATGTAAGGTGGGGGTGACTCTGGGGAATCTGACGTAAGATGGGGGTGACTCTGTGAATCCTGATGTAAGGTGGGGGTGACTCTGGGCACTCTGATGTAAGGTGGGGGTGACTCTTGGAACTCTGATGTAAGGGGGGGTAACTCTGGGAACTCTGCTGTAATTTGGGGGTGACTCTGGGAACTCTGATGTAAGGTGGTGGTGACTCTGGGAACTCTGATGTAAGGTGGGGGTGACTCTGTGAATCCTGATGTAAGGTGGGGGTGACTCTGGGCACTCTGATGTAAGGTGGGGTGACTCTGGGAACTCTGATGTAAGGTGGGGGTGACTCTGGGCACTCTGATGTAAGGTGGGGGTGACTCTGGAAACTCTTATGTAAGATGGGGGTGACTCTGGGAACTCTGATGTAAGGTGGGGGTGACTCTGGGAACTCTGATGTAAGGTGGGGTGACTCCTTGAACTCTGATGTAAGGTGGGGTTGACTCTGGGAACTCTGATGTAATTTGTGGGTGACTCTGGGAACTCTGATGCAAGGTGGGGGTGACACTGGGAACTCTGACATAAGATGGGGGTGACTCTGTGAACTCTGATGTAAGGTGGGGTGACTCTGGGGACTCTGATGTAAGGTGGGGGTGACTCTGGGAATCCTGATGTAAGGAAAGGGGCTCTGTGAACTCTGATGTAAGGTGGGGGTGACTCTGGGAACTCTGACGTAAGATGGGGGTGACTCTGGGAATCCTGATGTAAGGAAAGGGGCTCTGTGAACTCTGATGTAAGGTGGGGGTGACTCTGGGAACTCTGATGTAAGATGGGGTGACTCTTAGAACTCTGATGTGACGGGGGGGACTCTGGGAACTCTGATGTAAGATGGGGGGGACTCTGTGAACTCTGACGTAAGGTGGGGGGGACACTAGGAACTCTGATGTAAGGTGGGGGTGACTCTGGGGACTCTGATGTAAGGTGGGGGTGACTCTGGGAATCCTGATGTAAGGAAAGGGGCTCTGTGAACTCTGATGTAAGGTGGTGGTGACTCTGGAAACTCTCATGTAAGGTAGGGGTGACTCTGGGAACTCTGATGTAAGGTGGGGGTGACTCTTGGAACTCTGATGTAAGGGGGGGTAACTCTGGGAACTCTGCTGTAATTTGGGGGTGACTCTGGGAACTCTAATGTAAGGTGGGGGTGACTCTGTGAATCCTGATGTAAGGTGGGGGTGACTCTGGGCACTCTGATGTAAGGTGGTGGTGACTCTGGGAACTCTGATGTAAGGTGGGGGTGACTCTGGGAACTCTGATGTAAGGTGGGGGTGACTCTTGGAACTCTGATGTAAGGGGGGGTAACTCTGGGAACTCTGCTGTAATTTGGGGGTGACTCTGGGAACTCTGATGTAAGGTGGGGGTGACTCTGGGGAATCTGACGTAAGATGGGGGTGACTCTGTGAATCCTGATGTAAGGTGGGGGTGACTCTGGGCACTCTGATGTAAGGTGGGGGTGACTCTTGGAACTCTGATGTAAGGGGGGGTAACTCTGGGAACTCTGCTGTAATTTGGGGGTGACTCTGGGAACTCTGATGTAAGGTGGGGGTGACTCTGGGAACTCTGATGTAAGGTGGGGGTGACTCTGTGAATCCTGATGTAAGGTGGGGGTGACTCTGGGCACTCTGATGTAAGGTGGGGTGACTCTGGGAACTCTGATGTAAGGTGGGGGTGACTCTGGGCACTCTGATGTAAGGTGGGGTGACTCTGGAAACTCTTATGTAAGATGGGGGTGACTCTGGGAACTCTGATGTAAGGTGGGGGTGACTCTGGGAACTCTGATGTAAGGTGGGGTGACTCCTTGAACTCTGATGTAAGGTGGGGTTGACTCTGGGAACTCTGATGTAATTTGTGGGTGACTCTGGGAACTCTGATGCAAGGTGGGGGTGACACTGGGAACTCTGACATAAGATGGGGGTGACTCTGTGAACTCTGATGTAAGGTGGGGTGACTCTGGGGACTCTGATGTAAGGTGGGGGTGACTCTGGGAATCCTGATGTAAGGAAAGGGGCTCTGTGAACTCTGATGTAAGGTGGGGGTGACTCTGGGAACTCTGACGTAAGATGGGGGTGACTCTGGGAATCCTGATGTAAGGAAAGGGGCTCTGTGAACTCTGATGTAAGGTGGGGGTTACTCTGGGAACTCTGATGTAAGATGGGGTGACTCTTAGAACTCTGATGTGACGGGGGGGACTCTGGGAACTCTGATGTAAGATGGGGGGGACTCTGTGAACTCTGACGTAAGGTGGGGGGGACACTAGGAACTCTGATGTAAGGTGGGGGTGACTCTGGGGACTCTGATGTAAGGTGGGGGTGACTCTGGGAATCCTGATGTAAGGAAAGGGGCTCTGTGAACTCTGATGTAAGGTGGTGGTGACTCTGGAAACTCTCATGTAAGGTAGGGGTGACTCTGGGAACTCTGATGTAAGGTGGGGGTGACTCTTGGAACTCTGATGTAAGGGGGGGTAACTCTGGGAACTCTGCTGTAATTTGGGGGTGACTCTGGGAACTCTAATGTAAGGTGGGGGTGACTCTGTGAATCCTGATGTAAGGTGGGGGTGACTCTGGGCACTCTGATGTAAGGTGGTGGTGACTCTGGGAACTCTGATGTAAGGTGGGGGTGACTCTGGGAACTCTGATGTAAGGTGGGGGTGACTCTGTGAATCCTGATGTAAGGTGGGGTGACTCTGGGCACTCTGATGTAAGGTGGGGTGACTCTGGGAACTCTGATGTAAGGTGGGGGTGACTCTGGGCACTCTGATGTAAGGTGGGGGTGACTCTGGAAACTCTTATGTAAGATGGGGGTGACTCTGGGAACTCTGATGTAAGGTGGGGGTGACTCTGGGAACTCTGATGTAAGGTGGGGTGACTCCTTGAACTCTGATGTAAGATGGGGTTGACTCTGGGAACTCTGATGTAATTTGTGGGTGACTCTGGGAACTCTGATGCAAGGTGGGGGTGACACTGGGAACTCTGACATAAGATGGGGGTGACTCTGGGAACTCTGATGTAAGGTGGGGGTGACTCTGGGAACTCTGATGTAAGGTGGGGGTGACTCTGGGAACTCTGATGTAAGGTGGGGTGACTCTGTGAACTCTGATGTAAGGTGGGGTGACTCAGGGAACTCTGATGTAAGGTGGGGTGACTCTGGGAACTCTGATGTAAGCTGGGGGTGGCTCTGGGAACTCTAATGTAAGGTGGGGTGACTCTGGGAACTCTGATGTAAGGTGGGGTGACTCTGGGCACTCTGATGTAAGGTGGGGTGACTCTGGGAACTCTGATGTAAGGTGGGGTGACTCTGGGAACTCTGATGTAAGGTGGGGGTGACTCTGGGAACTCTGATGTAAGGTGGGGTGACTCTGGGAACTCTGATGTAAGCTGGGGGTGACTCTGGGAACTCTGACGTAAGGTGGGGGTGACTGCAAATGCACCAAAGAAAAAAAATGTGGTAAAAAACACACACCAGGTTCCGCTCTAAAAAAAAATGATGGGAGCTTCTTTGGAGCATTTGTCCGATGGGTAGCTCTATGCTCTATGGATTTTCACGGATATTATTGTCCTCAACAAGTTTTGCGGCATTAAACCGCTTCATCAGGAGAATCTCTGAAATCAATCATTAGAATCGTAAATATCAGATCTTACGGGATCACAGTATATAGGATAGACTACACTAAATGTTTTTTTAAAAAAAGTGAAAAAATGGGGGAAATAGAAGGCAGTGTCGCTTTACCCGGGACTAAAAGCCAGATAGGGGTCAAGGCACCACCGGTGGGGGACATACAAGGAATAGGCAGCTGTCTAAAATAGATGAAAACGGTATAGATATAGGAAAGTATATAACCATAAGGGCCTAAAGGGATGAAATAAATCGCCCAAGTCTCTGCAACCAGAACCAGATCTGTGAACAGCCAATCACAAAGCTTTATATTTATTTATTAATGAAAGGAAAGGGAAAAAGATCGGGAGATCTGTCCCCACTTGATCACCCATAAAGGAATTGTATAAAGGACCATCTTGGTACAGCTTAAACAACATAAACTCAAAGTATGATAAAAAATAACATTGCTATTAATGTAAAGAACTATAAAAACAGGATATCCAAGTATTTAGTGATACACATCATAAAAGGTATACATAAACGATCCATGTATATCACCAGCATTCACGTCCCCTCGTGAGGAGGATCAGAATATGATGGATTTTCATGGACATCATTGTCCTCAACAAGTTTCGCTGCATTAAACCAATTCATCGGGACAATATCTGTAATCAATCATTAGATTCCCTTCCCTTCATTAATAAATAAATATAAAGCTTTATGATAGGCTGTTCACAGATCCGGTTCTGGTTGCCGGGACTTGGGCGATTTATTTCATCTATTGTAGTCCCTTTAGGCCCTTATGGTTTTACACTTTCTTATGTCTATACTGTTTTCATCTATTTTAGACAGCCGCCTATTCCTTGCACATCCCCCTTAGCCGACGTGGGGGAACCCCGGTGGTGCCTTGACCCCTATCAGGCTTGGGTCCCGAATAAGGCGATACTGCCTTCTTCCACCCCCTCCCACCTTTTTTTTAATTTTTGTAAAAAAAAAAAAACTTTTAGTGTAGTGTATCCTAAATACTGTGATCCTGTAAGATCTGATATTTTTACGATTCTAATAATTGATTACAGATATTCAGCTGATGAAGCGTTTTAATGCACGCAAAACTTGTTGAGGACAATGATATCCTGATGAAGCAGTTTAATGCCACAAAACTTGTTGAGGACAATGATATCCTGATGAAGCGGTTTAATGCCACAAAACTTGTTGAGGACAATGATATCCTGATGAAGCAGTTTAATGCCACAAAACTTGTTGAGGACAAGGATATCGTGAAAATCCATCATGTCCTGATCCTCCTCACTTGGAGACCTGAATGCTGGTGATGTACATGGATCATTTATGTATACCTTTTATGGTGTGTATCAATAAATACTCGGATATCCCGTTTTTATAGTTCTTTGCATTAATAGAAACTTTATTTTTTTTATCACACTTTGAGTTTATGTTGTTTAAGTTGTACCAAGATGGTCCTTCATACAATTCCTTTATGGGTGATCGAGTGGAGACCGATCTCCCAGTATTTTTTCCCTTCCCTTCATTAATAAATAAATATAAAGCTTTGTGATTGGCTGTTCACAGACCCGGTTCTGGTTGCCAGGACTTGGGCGGTTTATTTCATCTATTTTAGACAGCCTCCTATTCCTTGCACATCCCCCTTAGTTGCCATTGGGGGAACCCCGGTGGTGCCTTGACCCCTATCAGGCTTGGGTCCCGTGTAAGGTGACACTGCCTTCTTTCCCCCCACTTTTTAAAATTTTTGTAAAAAAAACTTTTAGTGTAGTCTATCTTATATACTATGATCCCGTAAGATCTGATATTTACGATTAGAATGATTGATTACAGATATTCTCCTGATGAAGCCGTTTAATGCGTGTGAAACTTGTTGAGGACAATGATATCCTGATGAAGCGGTTTAATGCCACGAAACTTGTGGAGGACAATGATATCCTGATGAAGCGGTTTAATGCCACAAAACTTGTTGAGGACAATGATATCCCAATGAAGTGGTTTAATGCCATGAAACATGTTGAGGAAAATGATATCCTGATGAAGCGGTTTAATGCCACAAAACTTGTTGAGGACAATGACATCCTGATGAAGCGGTTTAACGCCACAAAACTTGTTGAGGACAATGATATCCCGATGAAGCGGTTTAATGCCATGAAACATGTTGAGGACAATGATATCCTGATGAAGCGGTTTAACGCCACTAAACTTGTTGAGGGCAATGATATCCTGATGAAGCGGTTTAATGCGCGTGAAACTTGTTGAGGACAATGATATCCTGATGAAGCGGTTTAATGCCACAAAACTTGTTGAGGACAATGATATCCCGATGAAGCGGTTTAATGCCATGAAACATGTTGAGGACAATGATATCCTGATGAAGCGGTTTAACGCCACTAAACTTGTTGAGGGCAATGATATCCTGATGAAGCGGTTTAATGCGCGTGAAACTTGTTGAGGACAATGATATCCTGATGAAGCGGTTTAATGCCACAAAACTTGTTGAGGACAATGATATCCTGATGAAGTGGTTTAATGCCACGAAACTTGTTGAGGACAATGATATCCTGATGAAGCAGTTTAACACGCGTGAAACTTGTTGAGGACATTTATTACCTTGATGAAGCGGTTTAACGCCACAAAACTTGTTGAGGATAATGAAATCCTGATGAAGCGGTTTAATGCGTGCAAAACTTGTTGAGGACAATGATATCCTGATGAAGCGCTTTAACGCCACAAAACTTGTTGAGAACAATGATATCAGGGGATATTAAGGGATATTAAGGGATATTAAGGGCAGCACAGTGGTGTAGGGGTTAGCACTCTCGCCTAGCAGTAAGAAGGTCGCTGGTTCAAATCCCAACCACGACACTACCTGCCTGGAGTTTGCATGTTCTCCCTGTGCCTGCGTGGGTTTCCTCCGGGTACTCCAGTTTCCTCCCACAATCTAAAGACATGCAGGTAGGTTAATTGGCTTCTGTCCAAAATTGTCTCTAGTATATGAATGGGGACCTTGGCTTGTGGGCTCCTTGAGGGTAGGGAGCGATGTGAGTGTGCAATCTACAGGGATAGGGACAATTGTAGACACTCACTCAGGTTGAACTGGATGGACTGGTGTCTTTATTCAACCTAACTATGAAACTAGGATATCCTGATGAAGCGGTTTAATGCGCGCAAAACTTGTTGAGGACAATGATATCCTGATGAAGCGGTTTAATGCCATGAAACTTGTTGAGGACAATGGTATTGTGAAACTCCATCATATGCTGATCCTCCTCACTAGGGGACCTGATTGCTGGTGATGTATATGGATCCTTTATGTATACCTTTTATGATATGTATCACTAAATACTCGGATATCCTGTTTTTATAGTTCTTTGCACTAATAAAAACTTTTTTTTTTTTTTATCATACTTTGAGTTTATGTTGTTTTAAGTTGTACCGAGATGGTCCTTCATACAATTCCTTCATGGGTGATCGAGTGGAGACTTCCATTCATTAATAAATAAATATAGAGCTTTGTGATTGGCTGTTCACAGACCCGGCTCTGGTTGCCGAGACTTGGGGGCGATTTATGTAGGACTGGAAACATTTGCTGGCCGCTGTCCTGCAGACAATAAGTCAGGATTACGTCTTGCTGCGTGAAAATCGGTTTTGGGGGCGGAGCGGTAGGGAAATATAAATCCGGAGAGAGATTAGCCAGAAGCATTTTTTAGGGGGCAAAAATGTGGCTCGTGTGTGATGAATCCTCTCCGGGAGAAGGTTCCCTGTTATCTGCGGATCGTCACCGGCGACAAGGCGTGCCGCGATGTCACCGCGCTGGTCGTTATTTCATTTTTTTTTTATAGCGTCTGCGGAGGAAAAATTTATTCCGGTAGTCAATGGCTCATAAATTCACACCTTTTCGGAAAGTCCCGACATCCAGGATAGCGGCTGTCACACGGCACGGATAAACATCGCGTGAAGAGGACCCGAGCAACTGAGCGGCGTCCAGAGCGACTGGAATGATCACACGTAGCCGAGTCTGGGGAATGATATGCATTGGTCAGAAATATATAGGAAGAGAATCGTTTATTGGGTTATTATAAAAAAGAAGCCATCCTTGAGCTCCAGTCCAGTGACTATGCCTAGGGTCAGATGATGTCATCAGTCTGCCGCAGGCAGCAGGAAGCATTTCCTTAGTCTCCCCCCCAGTGATCAGACTGCAGCAATGCAGCTTTTTAAGAAGACATAAGGTGAGCGGCTGCAGCAGGGGCTGATTGGGTCATCTCTGTGCCGGCATCTCGGTCTAGGAAGTAGATGGTCACCCCCCCCCCCCCCGGATGTTGCTTGACGTGATGGCGGGGGTTGAGTTTACGTCTAATGCCGCGTACACACAACCGTTTTTTCCGTCAGAATAAACGCTGACCGTTTTTCCGACGGAGTTCCGCTGAAACGGACTTGCCTACACACGATCACACCAAAGTCCGATCGTTTGTGAACGTAGTGACGTACAACACGTACGACGTAAAGGAAGTTCAATAGCCCTTGCGTCGTTTTTTTTGGTCTGTCGGAACAGCATACAGACGAACGGTTCGAAAAAGTCAGCTGAAGCCCCCCCACACACACACACACACACACACACACACAATCGGAAAATCCGATGAAATGATTCCGTCTGACTTTACCGCCTGTAAAAGAGCTAGAAGAAGGCGCGGTGGCCCGGCAAGAAGAACCGAAGAGGGGGACAAGACCCCCGAAGTCGGAAGAAGAGGGCGGCGGCGGCAAAGAAGAAAGCCGGGCTCCTCCTCTAGCAAAAGAGCTAGCAGAAGATAGCGGAGGAGTCCGGCGAGAAGACCCCCGAAGACGGACAGAAGACCCCCGGAGCTGTGCAATAAACTATTTTAACCCTTGTGTGTTGTGTTTTATTTTTAGTTTTTTCCACAGGTGAATGGGTAGGGGTACATGGTACCCCATACTCATTCACATAGGGTGGGGGGCCGGTATCCGGGGGCCCCCTTATTAAAGGGGGCTCCCGGATTCCGATAAGCCCCCTGCCCGCAGACCCCGACAACCAACGGCCAGGGAAGAGGCCCTTGTCCTCATCAACATGGGGACAAGGTGCTTTGGGGTGGGGGGGCCGCGCGTCACACACACACGGCCGGATTGTCCTCCGAAATGCGAGTCCGGCGGTAACATTGGAGTGCAAAACTACTTTCTAAGTCTGCCGTACTTTTGGGTAAAAAAAGTCCGCCGGAGGCTACACACGGGCGGATTGTCCGGCGGACTTGAGTTTGCCGGACTTTTCCACCGGATTGTTTGATCGTGTGTACGCGGCATGACACTCGCAGATAGTCTGCAAGTGTCATTAACCACCTCAAGGCCGGGCATTTTCACCCCCTTTGAATGACAATTGCGCGGTCGTGCTACACTATATCCAAATATATATTTTTTATCTTTTTCTTCACACAGATAGAGCTTTCTTTTGGCGGTATTTAATCACTACTGGGATTTTTATTTTTTACAAAAAAAAGACCGAAAACAAATTTTTCTTATTTCCTGTCAGTAAACTTAGTAAATGAAGTAATTTTTCACCTTCACTGATGGGCAGTGATAGGCGGCACTGATGGGCACTGATGAGGCGGCACTTATGGGCACTGATGGGCAATAATGAGGCAGCGCTGATAGGCTGCACTGATGGGCACTGATGAGCCAGCACTTATGGGTACTGATAAGGTGGCACTGATGAGGAGGCACTAATATGCCACACTGATGGGCCACTGATAGGTGGGACTGGTGTGCACTGATAGGCGGCACTGATGGGCACTGATATGCGACACTAATGGGCACTGATGAGGCGGCACTTATGGGCACTGATGAGGTGGCACTGATGGGCAATGATGAGGCGGCACTGATAGGCTGCATTGATGGGCACTGATGAGGCGGCACTTATGGGTACTGATAAAGTGGCACTGATGAGGAGGCACTAATATGTGGGTCTGGAGCACGCACATGTGCCGCCGGCTACCTGCTACCGCTGTGATTGGGAAGCCAATCAGCACATCCGGTTGGACCTGACGTTCACTGGGGCAACCCTGCAATCGTTCCCAAGAGAGGCAGAACAGTGGTCTGTGAGAGGGGAAGATGGAGATCTTGTGCTTCTGCTAAGCAGAAACACGGATCTCTGTCTTCCCCCATTCAAAGCACCTCCCCCACACAGTTCAACATCGCCCCCTGATGTTAACCCCTTCCCTGCCAGTGTTATTAGTACAGTGACAGTGCATATTTTTTTAGCACTGATCACTGTATTAGTGTCACTGGTCCCCAAAAAGTCTCAAAAGTGTCCAATTTGTCCGCAGTCCCGCTATAAGTCGCTGATCGTCGCCATTACTTGTAAAAAATAAAAATAAAGAAAAATATCCCATAGTTAGTAGACGCAATAACTTCTGCGCAAACAAATCAATATACACTTATTGGGATTTTTCTTTAACAAAAAATATGTAGCAGAATACATATTGGCCTAAACTGATGAAGAAATTTGATGTATTACTTTTTTTTTTATTGGATACGTTTTATAGCAAAAAATAAAAATTCTTTGTTTTTTTTATTTCAAAATTGCCAATTTTTTTTTTGTTTATAGCGCAAAAAATAAAACCGCAGAGGTGATCACATACCATCAAAAGAAAGCTCTATTTATGGGGAAAAAGGGACATAAATTTTATTTGTGTCGCACGACGGTGCAATTGTCGATCGCAAAAAATGGCCTGGTCAGCAGGAGGGGGGGGAGTAAATTGTGTGGCCCCGTGTCCTCTTATGCCCTGTACACACGGTCAGAAATTCAGACAGAAAAGGTCCGATCGGATTATATTGTCGGAAAATCCGATAGTTTGTGTGGGCTCTATCTGACTTTTTCCGTCGGAAATTCCGACGGAAAAAAATTTGAGAGCAGGATCTAAAATTTTCCGAACAAAAAAATCCGATTTGACTTTTTCTGATCGTTTGTAGAGAATTCTGATCGGACAAAGTGCCACGCATGCTCAGATCAAATTTCGAGACCAAAGCTATTGGCTACTAGCCTGAACGTAGTCCCGTCGTAACGAACGAATGTCACCTCGTTCCGAACGATCGGATTTTCCGACAACTTTGTCCGATTGTGTGTATGCAACACCAGTTTCGGACAAAATCCGTCGGAAAAAATCTGACGGATTTTGTTGTCGGAATGTCCGCCCGTGTGTACAAGGCATTACAGAGAGACTGATTCGTTTTTTTTCCTACACTGGGATCACCATTGAGATATTTGTAAATCGCTATCATGTCCCCCCCTCTCAAGCATCTCTTCTACAGTGAGAATAAATGTAGTACTTGTAGTCGTTCCTCGTAATTGAGGTCCTCCAATCCCCTTATTAGTTCTTGTCGCCCTTCTCTGGACTCTCTCCAGTTCCAGTACATTCTTCCCGAGGACTGGTGACCAGAACTGGACGGAATACTCCAGGTGCGGCTCTCTGGTTTCTCTGGTTTTATCTCTGGAGTATATCCCCTTTTCTTATGCATGCCAATATTCTGCCGGCTTTGCTTGCTGCAGCTTGGCTTTGCCTGCTATTGCTCAGTCTGTCTTCTACTAGGACCCCCAGATCTTTCTCCATCCTTGATTCCCCCCCCCCCCCCAGAGGTTCGCCTCCCTCAGTGAGTAGTTTGCATTTATGTTTTTTTTAGCCCCCAGACCATTACTTTACATTTCTCCACATCAAACCTCCTTTGCCATTTGTCTGCCCGCTCCATTATTTTGTTTGAGTCTTTTTGTAAAATTTCCATATCCTGATGTGAAGTTATTGCCCCGCTTGGCTTCCTATCGTTTCGCAAAAACTGAGACTGAGCTATTTATCCCGTCCTCTAGATCATTTATGAATAAATTAACCACTTGCCGCCCGCCCACCATCAAAGGACATAGGGGCGGGGCGGCTCTTGTTCTGGGTGGGAGTCATATGACGGCGCACCCGAATGGGCGCTCCTGTGGGTGCGCAGCATGTTGCTAGGATGCGGGGCGACCGTTGGCGTGGTTCTTTAACCGTGTGATCAGCTGTGTCCAATCACAGCCGGCCACATGTAAATGCAGAAGTGCCGGTAATCAGCTCTCTTTGCCTCACACTGAGAAAGTGTGTGGCGAAGAGAGCCCATCAGCGGCATCTCCTCGCAGGGGACATCAGAACAGGTAATCAATAGACATGTGCGGTTCGTTTCGTACGAATCAAAACTTTGTACGAATTTCCGTAAATTCGTACATTCGGGAGGATCCGAAATACGAATTTCTATGCTTCCGAATTTTGTACGAAATACGAAATTTCGTTGACGAATTTCGGATCCAAATTCCGTTACAACGGAAACGTGACCGGTGTTTTGTTGACCAATAAGAGGTTTACTTCTGCTGCTGAGTGGGGTTTGGGAAAATTACCTTTTTAAATATGGGAGTGGGAGAGACTGGTACTGGTAGTCGATGGGAGATTCAGAATCGGAAAAAATAAGAATTTTCGTTAATTACAATTATTCGCTATGATGAAGTTAAAAAACCCAGGAGGTCAGCACAGCACAGGGATGGTGGGAGCCCCTCATAATGAGCACAGCACAGGGATGGTGGTAGCCCCTCATAATGAGCACAGCACGGGGATGGTGGGAGCCCCTCATAATGAGCACAGCACAGGGATGGTG
Organism: Lithobates pipiens; assembly: GCF_037356315.1. NCBI lineage: Eukaryota > Metazoa > Chordata > Amphibia > Anura > Ranidae > Lithobates > Lithobates pipiens. The sequence goes on along the minus strand of NW_027507764.1, from coordinate 33,234,414 downwards.
GGAGCCCCTCATAATGAGCATAGCACGGGGATGTTGGGAGCCCCTCATAATGAGCACAGCACAGGGATGGTAGGAGCCCCTCATAATAAGCACAGCACAGGGATGGTGGGAGCCCCTCATAATGAGCATAGCACGGGGATGTTGGGAGCCCCTCATAATGGGCACAGCACGGGGATGGTGGGAGCCCCTCATAATGAGCACAGCACAGGGATGATGGGAGCCCCTCATAATGAGCACAGCACGGGGAGGATGGTGGGAGCCCCTCATAATGAGCACAGCACAGGGATGGTGGGAGCCCCTCATAATGAGCACAGCACGGGGATGGCGGGAGCCCCTCATAATGAGCACAGCACAGGGATGGTGGGAGCCTCTCATAATGGACACAGCACAGGGGTGGTGGAAGCCCCTCATAATGAGCACAGCACAGGGATGGGGGAGACCCTCATAATGATCAATTCATCATAACGAACATTCGTAATTGTTACGAAAAGATAACGAACATTCGTATTTCGGACATGAATTACAAAATATGAATTAATTTTAATACAAAACAAATTTATTGACGGCGCACATGTCTAATCAGGGCACTGATTACAAAAAAGTACAATCCGTGCTCACCAGTGCCATCTATCAGTGCCCATCAGTGCCACCTATCAGTGCCCACCAGTGCCACCCATCAGTGCTACCTATCAGTGCCCATAAGTGCAGCATATCAGTGCAACTCATCAGTGCCGCCTATCAGTGCCACATATCAGTGCCCATAAGTACAGCATATCAGTGCCACCTATAAGTGCCACATATCAGTGCCACCTATCAGTGCCCATAAGTGCAGCATATCAGTGCAACCCATCAGTGCCACCTATCAGTGCCCATAAGTGCAGCATAGCAGTGCCACCTAGCAGTGCTGCGTATCAGTGCCACATATCAGTGCCACCCATCGGTGCTGCCTATCAGTGCCACCTATCAGTGCCCATAAGTGCAGCATATCAGTGCCGCCTCATCAGCGCACATCAGTGAAGGAAAAAAACTACTTATTTACAAAATTTACTGATAGAAACTAAGAAAAACTTATTTTTTTTTACAAAAATTTTCAGTCTTTTTTTTTGGTAAAAAATAAAAAATCCAGAGGTGACCAAATACCACCGCAAGAAAGCTCTATTTGTGGGAACAAAATGTTAAACATTTCATATGGGTGCAGTGTTATATGACCGCGCAATTGTCATTCGAAGAGTGACAGCTCTGAAAGCTGAAAAATGGCCTGGGCAGGAAGGGGGGGCGAGAGTGCCCGGTACTGAGGTAGTTAAACAGAATTGGCCCCAGGGCAGAGCCTTGGGGTACCCCCACTCCAGGCCGGTCTAAGTACACATCAGTCGCCACCCTTTGCACACGCCCCTGTAACCAGTTTTCTATCCATGGACAAACCTTATGGTCCACGCATGCAGACCTCAGCTTGTAGATGAAGCGTCTATGGGGAACTGTGCTGAATGCTCTTTCGCAAAATCCAGATACACCACGCCCACCAACCTTCCTTTATCTAGATGGCAACTCACCTCCTCATAGAAGGTTAGCAGATTGGTCTAGAAGCAACAACCCTTCTTAAACTCATGCAGAATACAACTAATGATACGGTTTTCATCAGCAAATTCTTGTATATAGTCTCTTATCATCCCCTCCAATAGTTTACATACTATTGATGTGAGGCTGACTGGCTTGTAGTTTCCAGGAATATGTCTCTGCCCTTTTTTTGAATATTGGTCCCACGTTGGCATTTCTCCAATCAGCTGGTACCATTCCTATCGAAATGCTGTCCATGAAGTTTCCGTTCCGAATGAGTTTTTTTGATGAAATTCGTTAATTCGGAAATATTCTCTTACCTTTTGTACCACCACCCCCTCCCTTTAGAATGTAATCTCTATGAGTCGGGCCCTCCCGTCCCTTCTGTATTGTACTATAATTGTGCTGTCCCCCCTTCTACATTGTAAAGCGCTGCGTAAACTGTTGGCGCTATATAAATCGTTATTAATAATAATAATAATAATAATAATAATAATATTCAAATGAATGAAAACCCGTTTGAATTTTCTTTTTTCGGAAAAAAATTAATTAAACAGAACGAAAACCCGAAAATAAGAACAAAAATCCAAAAATTCGAAAATTCGAAACCAAAAATAACTATGACTATTAAATTATAGGTATGGGAATTTCCTTTCAAATTTTGGCTGTTAGTGAACGTAACGTAATTTATCTGACGTTACAAATTATCCGAAATAACAAATGCCACATCTAAACAAATTAATAATAATAATAATAATAATAATAAATAATAATAATAAAAGCTTTAGAATTTCCGGAATTTAAAATCCGAATTTTTCCAAAGTTACGAATTTATTCGAAATAACAAAATTTCAATCATGGGGAATCATGGGGAATGACCCGAAAAAAAAAAAAAAATAAAGGAATGAAATTAAAACTAACAAATTTTCTGACAGTGCATATGTCTACCGGCTATAACCTGACTGAGTTCTTTGAGGACTCTTGGGTGTAAGCCATCAGGTCCTGGTGATTTATTTGTGTTATAAGCTTTTCTAGTCTTTTCTGGACCCTGGCTTCTGTTAGTCACAAGGGTATGTCCTGCAATGTGTTACTAACAATACAGTTGTGGTCGGTATAGCCCTCCTTTTATTTTTATTTTTACATTTATTTTTTAAATTTATCTTATTTTTTTCTCTCTGTGTCAGTTGTTGTTTTTTGGGTTTACATTTTTTTGTCTTAGGACTGCATAAAAAATGTATTTATTTTTTGCAAGCAATGTTGCCAATCTTTCTCAGTGTCAGTTGTTTTTAAATTCTTCTTTTATGCCTTCTTAGCAAGCAATGTTGCCAATTTTTCTTAGTGTCAGTTATTATTTTCTATTTTTTTCTTTTATGTCTTTTTGTCTTTGGACTGTATGAAAAAAAAAATACATATGTTTGCAAGCAATGTTGCCAATTTTAATCAGTGCCAGTTGTTTTTTCATTTCTCTTTTATGCCTTCTTTGCAAGCAATGTTGCCAATTTTTCTCAGTGTCAGTTATGGACTGTATAAAAAAATAATAAATACATCTGTTTGCAAAAAATGTTGCCAATTTTAATTAGTGTCAGTTGTTTTTATTTTTTTTTATTTTATGCCTTCTTTGCAAGTAATGTTGCCAATTTTTCTTAGTGTCAGATATTATTTTCTAATTTTTTCTTTTATTTCTTTTTGTCTTTGGACTGTATAAAAAAAATTGCAAGCAATGTTGCCAATTTTTCTTAGTGTCAGTTATTATTTTCATTTTTTTTCTTTTATGTCTTTTTGTCTTTGGACTGTATAAAAAAAATTGCAAGCAATGTTGCCAATTTTTCTTAGTGTCAGTTATTATTTTCTATTTTTTTTTCTTTTATATCTTTTTGTCTGTGGACTGTATAAAAAAAATAATAAATACATTTGTTTGCAAGCAATGTTGCCAATTTTAATCAGTGTCAGTTGTCGGCTGTTATTTCCTAATTTTTCTTTTCCATCTTTTTTGTCTTTGGACTGGATAGATGATGAATTCATTTTTTGGCAAGCAATGTTGCCAAAAAGAAAACCTTGTTCGCACTCTCCACCCACCCTTTCCAGAACAGCGTAGATATTATTTTGTTATTTTAAGTGATGACGACATAAATAAATAATTAAATTAAATAAATAATTAATAATAAATAATGAATTAAATATAAATAATGAAATTAAAAAAAATTAAATATAAATAATAATTAAATAATGAATAAAAAATAATGAAATATAAATAATGAAATAAAAAAAATTAAATATAATCAATAAATACAAAATTAATGGAAAAAAATGAAATATAAATTATAAATAAAAAATGAAGTATAAATAATTAATTAAAAACAAGTAAATATAAATAATGAAATAGAAATAATGAAATATAAATAATTAATAAATAAAAAATTAAACATAAATAATGAATGAAAAAAAAATTAAATAATTACATATAAATAATGAAATGAAAAAATGTAATTAATAAATACAAAATTAATGAAGTAAATATAAATAATGAAATAAAAAAATTTAATATAAATAATAAATAAAAAAAAAAATATAAATAATTAATAAAAAATAAGTAAATATAAATAATGAAATAAAAAAAAATATATAAATAATTAATAAAAAAACATAATTAATGAAAAGAAATTAAATAATTACATATAAATAATGAAATAAAAAATAATGAAATATAAATAATAAATAATTAATAAAACATAATTAAATATAAATAATGAAATAAAAAATAATTAAATATAAATAATTTAAATAAAAAATGTAATATAAATAATTAATACAAAATAATTAAATAAAAAAATTAAATAAAAAATAATAAATAGTGGAAATATAAAAATTGCTTTGGCCCATAAGAGGTATAAAGGTCCCAGAGCTGAAGTGGTTAAGTGAATCTGTCACAGCAATATATGAAGTGTAATAATAGACGTTAAGAGAAACAGTTTTTTTTGCGTCCGGCGAGGTGGCTGAGCGTTGCTGAATGGAGAATTATTTTTTGTTGCGTCCGGCGAGGCGGCTGATCGTTGCTGAATGGAGAATTTCTCATCCTGTGTAAGTGGAATAAGAGGGAGATGAGGTGTCGTCATCCATCACTGGGTCACTCCTGGATCTGGAAACATTCGCAGTCTTCATACCCACACACGGAACGCCGGCTGTTTTCACAGGTGCAAGAGACAAGATTCACTCATTTTTGGCACGGCGTCCATGTCAGTCATTTCCGCAACAAATCCCGCCGAGCCGTACGCGCCCCGTAATAGACAGACCTGTATTCTCCCCCCCCCCCCCCGACCCTGTCCTAATCCGACGCTCCGGGACCTCGAGAGCATGTGTTTAGCGAGGGCCAATAAACAAAAATCCAACCGTTTTCACTGGGATTGGATTAGAAAAAATAAAAAAAATTAAAAATCACTTGTCAAGCAAACAGTTTTCCATATACTATGAGACGAGAAATGATGTCATCGGGTGGAGGATGTCAAAATCGGTAGCTTAAAAAACAAGATAAATGGGTTTAGAGGGGGTGATATGCGACACGGGCCCGTCTGAAAAGCACAGTTTAGTTTTGTACCAGATTTAAAGGAGAACCCAAATCTATCATTTAAAAAAAATAATAAAATGTATGTTTATGAGCATTTACATTTATTTTTATTTTTTATTTACCGTAAAAATACTTAAAAAAAAAAAAAATTAACACTGGTCAAAATAAAAATAAAAAACATAAATTAGCCCCAATTAACTCCTTTTTTCCCTTTTCCCCTTAGCTGTTACTTTTCTGCTGATTATTTCAATTTTTAACATTAATATTACTTTATTATTTTTTTTCAGTTTCTCATAAAAAAAAAAAAAACGAAATGCACAAACTGAAAAACAAGATGAATGGATTTAGAGGGGATGATATACGACACAGGCCAGTCTGATAAGCACAAAGTGTACCATATTTAATGGAGAACCCAAATCTATAATTTAAAAAAAAAAAATTATTTATGTTCATGAAAAAAAATGTTTTCACTTTTATTTGCAGTAAAACGGCTTTAATAAAAATAAAAAACTAACAGTGGTAAAAAAAAACAAAAAACAATCTCACCTAATTAACTCCTTCTTCCCCTTAGCTGTTACTATTCTGCTGATTATTTCCATTTTTAACATTAATAGTTTTTAATTAATTAATTAATTTTATTTTCAGTTTCACATAAATAAAAAAGGAAATGCACAAACTGAAAAACCCAATAAAAATTGAATAAATTATAAAATAAAATGAATTCCTTTTATTTACAGTAAGACTACTTAAAAAAATAAAAAAATAACACTGGTCAAAATAAAAAAAAACATAAATTAGCCCCAATTAACTTGTTCTTTCCCCTTTCCCCTTAGCTGGTACTTTTCTGCTGATTATTTCCATTTTTAACATTAATATTAGATTTTTTTTTTTCTTTTTTTTTCGGTTTCGCATAAAAAAAAAAGGAAATGCACTAACTGAAAAACAAGATGAATGGATTTAGAGCAGGTGATATATGACACAGTCCAGTCTGAAAAGCAAAAAGTGTACCAAATTTAAAGGAGAACCCAAATCTATTATTTTTTAAAACATTTTCATGTATGTTCATGAACATTTTATTTAATAGTAATTTAATATTTTTATAGTAAAACTGCTTTAATAAAAATAAAAACTAACACTGGTAGAAAAAAAAAACCCAAAACAATCAGCCCTAATTAACACATTCTTCCCCTTTTCCCCTTAGCTATTATTATCCTGCTGATTATTTCCATTTTTAATTAATGAGCATTTTATTATTATTTTTTATTTACTGTAAAAACTACTAATAAATAATAAAAAGAAAAACTAATACTGGTCAAAATAAAAATAAAAAACATAAATTAGCCCAATTGACTCATTCGTTCCCTTTTCCCCTTAGCTTGTACTTTTTTGCTGGTTGTTTCCATTGTTAACATTAATATTTTTCTTTTTTTTTTTTCAGTTTCACATAAAAAAAAAAAAAAAAAAGGGAAATGCACAAACTGAAAATCAACATGAATGGATTTAGAGGGGATGATATATGACACAGAATAATCTGATAAGCACAAAGTGTACCATATTTAAAGGAGAACCCAAATCTATAATTTTTAAAAACATTTTCATGTATGTTCATGAACATTTTATTTAATAGTAATTTAATATTTTATTTATTTATTTATTATTTACTAGTATTTATTTATATATTTACTAGTATTTATTATTTACTAATATTATATTAGTAAAACTGCTTTAATAAAAAATAACACTGGTAGAGAAAAAAACAAAAAAAACAATCAGCCCTAATTAACTAATTCTTCCCCTTTTCCCCTTAGCTATTACTATTCCTTGCTGATTATTTCCATTTTTAACATTAATATTTTTCATTCATTTATTTATTTATTTATTTTCAGTTCAGTTCAAAAATATCTGGTCCCCAAAAAGTCTCAAAAGTGTCAGTTAGGTGTCCATAGGGGGGAAAAAATACACTGGACTGCATTAAAAATGCAAAAAAAAAAAAAAAAAAAACACATAAAAAACGCACTGAAACGCACCAGGACTGCATTTCTATGGTGTGAACTGGCCCTTAAAAAAAAATTAAAAATAAGTTAACAGGGCCGGTTCACATAATAGAAACGCAGTCTGGATGCGCTATAGATGCTTTTCTGCATGTGTGTTTTTGATGCGTTCATGATGCAGCCCAGTGCATTTATTCCCCCCCTCTTTTTTCTTAACCTTAAGGGCCAGTTCACACTACATGCAGTCCAGTGCGTTTTTTTTTTGTCCTGCATCAAAAACGCATGGAAAGTTGGTTATATGGTTTTCAATGGCATAGTCCACACCAGTGCGTTCCAGTTCCAGAAAAAAAAAAAAAGTAGAATATGCTGCATTTTTCCTGCACTGGAATGCTGTAAAACGCATGTGGTGGGGGTTCTAAAGAAAAAAATTCTAGCAAAAAATACTGATTGTTACATTTAAATAAAAAGTGTCATAAAAGGCCCGGTGGGGGGGGGGGGGAGGAGGAGTCAAGTGGTTACAAAATAAAGCGCGTTGTGCGTTTTGCTGTGATTCTGGAACTGTGGGCGGAATCTCGCCGAATCTTCCCTTTCAATATGATAAAACCGCGCAGGGGGTGTCAGAAATGGCGGCCCTCCAGACTGTTGCGGAACTACAAGTGCCATCATGCCTCTGCCTGTAGGGAGTCATGCTTGTAAAACCGTCAGCCTTGCAATGCCTCATGGGACTTGTAGTTTCCGCAACAGTCTGGAGAGAGGGCAGTTTTTTTTCTTTGGCACCCCTGTGCCCCGGGATTGGCGCATTATGGTGAGCGATTGTAAATCCCGCAGCCTCCGTATTTTCCAGAGCGGGATCCAGAAGCGCGGACAAGGGGGGGGGGGGGGGGGCGTTCGATATTTATGTCCGACGAACATACAGAATTAAAAATGAAGTGTGTGAAGTAGAAGGAGACTTGGGGGGGGGGGGATTTGCAGCTGTTAGAAGGGAGATGTCTGAGATGCAGCAGCGGCGGAGGCGTTGGGTAAATCTCGGGGATGACGCACGCCGTGGCGTTTGCCAGCCGCAGAATCCTCGCACTTTATCGCGGTGATGTATTAGCGCCGGGTCACCCCTCCGATGACATCACCAACATGAGAAAACAAAGCCGGCGGAGGATTTTTTGTCCATAAATAACACATTTTTAGCGTCTGTAAACCCCAAATCTTTTTTTCCGTATGTTTGGCCTCAGGTCAAATCCTCTTTATTTTACCTTCCCTGAAAACCCCTCCCCCCCCCATCAACTTGTTAAAGAGTTTTTTTTAAATAAAATAAAATATTTGCACGACGTCATTTATTTTTAACCCTGTGATGTCATCAGGTCTCTGTGCTACTCTATGCAATGCAGGCAGATGATGGCTGGTGGGAGGGGCCTGTACATCGCTTCCTGCAAGCTTCACAATCCCCCCAAACCCGGTACTCCTCCTCTCAGGGGCCCTCAGCCCTGATGCAAGCAGTGGGAGGAGTTATACAAATATCAAAATGCCTTAAATGGGTGGGTGTCAGGAGTGGGTGTGGGTGGGTGTCAGTCTGGAGTAGTGGGCGTTCCTCGGCGAGCTGTATTTACATAGAGACCGCCCCCCACATGTGATGCTGAGGCTCCATGATTGAAAGAATTTAAATCCAATGAATGAAAGTGGGCGGGGCCAGGCACAGTCAGGAGTGGGGAGGAAAGTGCTAGATGCTGCAGGACATCTTCCCAGCCAATGAATGAGGTGGGCTTTATCTGACCTTTTGCAGCTTCCAATCAGGGCCGGGACAAGGGGTGGGCAGAAGGGTCAGGGGGCCCCAGGCACTGCAGTATCATTAGAATGGGGGGAGCGGCGCCATGAGGAGATTGGGGGGGGGTACATGTGTTGGGAGGAGGAATTTTGGTGGCAGCAGGGCATAGGAATTGTTCTAGCAGGGGAATTTTTTTGGGGGGTGTTAGGAATAGTGATTTGGGGGTCATCTGTGTTAGGAGGGAGGATGGGGGAAGATGATTTGTGCTAAGAGGGGAGTTTTTTTTGGGGGGCAGGGTTTTGTTAGTAGGGATGATTGGGGGGTATTTGTGCTGAGAGGGGGGATGGGGGAGATTTGTGCTGAGAGGGGGGGTGGGGGAGATTTGTGCTAAGGGGGGGTGGGGGAGATTTGTGCTGGGGGGTTGTGCTGGAAGGGGGGATGGGGGAGATTTGGGCTGAGGGGGGGGGGGGTTGCTGAAAGGGGGATGAAGATGTGTACTTGGAGAGGAAATTTGGGGGATTAGAAGGGTAGAGGATTTGTGCTGTGGGGAAGGGGTATTTGTGCTAGGAGGGGAAATTTGGGGGGGTGTGTTAGTAGGGATGATTGGGGGGTATTTGTGCTGAGAGGGGGGATGGGGGAGATTTGTGCTGAGAGGGGGGATGGGGGAGATTTGTGCTGGGAAGGGGGATGACGTTGTGTACTTGGAGAGGAAATTTGGGGGATTTGAAGGGTAGAGGATTTGTGCTGTGGGGGAGGGGTATTTGTGCTAGGAGGGGAAATTTGGCGGGGTGTGTGTTAGTAGCGATGATTGGGGGGGATTTGTGCTGAGAGGGGGGATGGGGGAGATTTGTGCTGAGAGGGGGGTTGTCCTGGGAAGGGGGATGACGTTGTGTACTTGGAGAGGAATTTTGGGGAATTTAAAGGGTAGAGGGATTTGTGCTAGGGGGAGCAAAATTATTTGTTTTTTTTTTGGGGGGGGGGGGTTGGGTTAGTAGGGATGACTGGGGTGGGGTTGTGTTATGTGGTGAAATTGGAGGGGGGTGTTTTTTTCTGGGAGGGGGGATAAGAATGTGTACTTCGAGATGAAATTGGAAGGATTTGAAGGGTAGAGAATTTGTCCGGGAGGGGGGAGGGGGGGGGATTTGTGTTAGTTGCGGTGAATGTAGAGGAAGCCGTTTCAGGAGCCGCTACAACTGAGCAAGACGGAGGAGAAGGTCGGAGGTCAGACTCGGTTCTCTCCCGGCGCTGATCGCAGACATCGGCACGTCTTCCTCCGGAGCGGGGAAGCGTCCAGCCTTGTGGTTTTCATTGGCAGAGCTGCAGGAGATGTGTCAGCGCGCGGCTGCCAACGTTCGGCGGGTCTCAGGCTGGTAGTGGTGGGGGAGGGGGTCAGCGGTGGCGTGGGTGCATGCGCGGGACTCATCACCTGTGAGTTAGGGACTGCCGGCTGTGGCGTATTTGCGGAGAGAGGATTGATGGGTTAATGCCCGGCCGCTGGAAATATTTATCAGCTTCCATGGAGAGGCCAGATAGTGGCAGATGTTACGCGGCTCCCGCGGGCATTTACTCAGTCTATTCGTTTATTTAAATTTTTTTATTAAAGCAGATACGGGATCTCACAAAAGTGAGTACACCCCTAAGTGAAAATGTCCAAATTGGGCCCAAAGTGTCAATATTTTGTGTGGTCACCATCATTTTCCAGCACTGCCTTCACCCTCTTGGGCATGGAGGTCACCAGAGCTTCACAGGTTGGCACTGGAGTCCTCTTCCCCTCCTCCATGATGACATCACGGAGCTGGTGGATGTTGGGGACCTTGCGCTCCTCCACCTTCCATTTGAGGATGCCCCACAGATGATCAATAGAGTTTAGGTCTGGAGACATGCTTGGCCAGTCCATCACCTTTACCCTCAACTTCTTTAGCAAGGCAGTGGTCATCTTGGAGGTGTGTTTGGGGTGGTTATCATGTTGGAATACTGCCCTGCGGTCCAGTCTCTGAAGGGAGGGGATCATGCTCTGCTTCAGTATGTCACAGTACATGTTGGCATTCATGGTCCCCTCAATGATCTGTAGCCCCCAGTGCCGGCAGCACTCATGCAGCCCCAGACCATGACACTCCCACCACCATGCTTGTCTGTAGACAAGACACACTTGTCTTTGTCCTCCTCACCTGGTTGCCACCACACACGCTTGTCACCATCTGACACCAAATAACTTTATCTTGTGCCACGTACACACGATCAAACAATCCGGTGGAAATGTCGGGACATCACCCAGCGATGTCCCTATATAAGTCACCGCACGCCACGTCCCTGTCATTGCGGCCAGAGACAGCGACGAGGCAACATCTCAAGAAGAGAAGAACAGAAGACCGTTCATTTAAAAAGTACGGCGGATAGTCCACCGGAAAAGTCCCGTGTGTGGGCAGGTCCACCCGCTCGGACAGACCGGCGGTTTGTCCGCCAGACTAAGTCCGCCAGATAGTCCGATCGTGTGTATGCGGCATAGGTCTCATCAGACCACAGGACATGGTTCCAGTAATCCATGTCCTTAGTCTGCTTGTCTTCAGCACACTGTTTGAGCATCCTCTTTAGAAGAGGCTTCCTTCTGAGATGACAGCCATGCAGACCAATTTGATGCAGTGTGTGGCGTATGGTCTGAGCACTGACAGGCTGACCCCCCACCCCTTCAACCTCTGTAACAATGCTGGCAGCACTCATACATCTATTTCCCAAAGAAAACCTCTGGATATGATGCTGAGCACGTGACCTCAACTTCTTTGGTGGACCATGGCGAGGCCTGTTCTGAGGGGAACCTGTCCTGTTATACCGCTGTATGGTCTTGGCCACCGTGCTGCAGCTCAGTTTCAGGGTCTTGGCAATCTTCTTATAGCCTAGGCCAGTGATGGCGAACCTTGGCACCCCAGATGTTTTGGAACTACGTTTCCCATGATGCTCAGCTACACTGCAGAGTGCATGAGCATCATGGGAAATGTAGTTCTAAAACATCTGGGGTGCCAAGGTTCGCCATCACTGGCCTAGGCCATCTTTATGTAGAGCAACAATTCTTTTTTTCAGATCCTCAGAGAGTTCTTTGCCATGAGGTGCCATGTTGAACTTCCTGTGACCAGTATGAGAGAGTGAGAGAGCGAGAACACCAAATTTAACACACCTGCTCCCCATTCACACCTGAGCCCTTGTAACACTAATGAGTCACATGACACCGGGGAGGGAAAATGGCTAATTGGGCCCAATTTGGACATTTTCACTTAGGGGGTGTACTGACTTTTGTTGCCAGCGGTTTAGACATTAATGCCCTTGTGTTGAGTTATTTTGAGGGGACAGCAAATTTACACTGTTATACAAGCTGTACACTCACTACTTTACATTGTAGACAAGTGTCATTTCTTCAGTGTTGTCACATGAAAAGATAGAAGAAAATATTTACAAAAATGTGAGGGGTGTACTCACTTTTGTGAGTTACTGTATAAAAGATGCAAATGAATGCAGCTCGGTATTCATTATTACATCAGTGAAGGGCCACTCATGGCGCTGCACTCACACACAGTGTGAGGTTGCAGATGAGGTGAGGCTGCAGGCGGGGTGAGGTTGCAAGTGGGGTGAGGTTGCAGGTGAGGTGACGTGCGGGCAGGGTGAGGCTGCAGGTGGGGTGAGGTTGCAGGCAGGGTAAGGTTGCAGGGGGAGGGAGGTCAGGCTGCATGAGGGGTGAGGCTGCAGGGGGGGTGAGGTTGCAGGTGCTGCAAAGCTGCAGGACAGGCGAGGCTGCAGGCGGGGTGCGGTTGCATTCGGGGTGAGGCTGCAGGCAGGGTGAGGTTACAGGTGAGGTGAGGCTGCATGAGGGGTGAGCCTGCAGTCGGGGTGAGCCTGCAGGCGGGGCGAGGCTGCAGGAGGGGCAAGGCTGCAGGAGGGGCGAGGTGCTTTTGCAGGCGGGGTGAAGCTGCAAGTGGGGTGAGGCTGCAGACGGGGTGAAGCTGCAGGTGGTGTGAGGTTCCAGGTGGGGTGAGGCTGGAAGCGGAGAGAGGCTGCATGTGGTGTGAGCCTGCAGGCAGGGAGAGGTTGCAGGTGGGATGAGGCTGCAGGCAGGATGACATACAGGCGGGGCGAGGCTGCAGAAGGGGCGAGGTTGCAGGCGGGGTGCTTTTGCAGGCGGGGTGAGGCTGCAGGTGGGGTGCGGTTGAAGGCGGGATGAGGTTGCAGGTGGGGTGACATGCAGGCGGGGTGAGGGTGCAGGCAGGGTGATGTGCAGGTGGAGTGAGGCTGCAGGTAGGGTGAGGTTGCAGGTGGGATGATGTGCAGGCGGGATGAGGTTGCAGGTGGGGTGACATGCAGGCGGTGTGAGGGTGCAGGTGGGGTGATGTGCAGGCGGAATGAGGTTGCAGGCGGAATGAGATTGCAGGCGGGGGGAGGTTGCAGGCGGGGGGAGGTTGCAGGCGGGGGGAGGTTGCAGGCGGGGTGAGGTTGCAGGTGTGGTGAGGGTGCAGGCGGGGTGAGGGTGCAGGCGGGATGAGGGTGCAGGCGGGGTGACGTTGCATGTGGGGTGACGTTGCAGGCGGGGTGAGGCTGCAGGCGGGGGTGAGGCTGCAGGCGGGGGTGAGGCTGCAGGCGGGGGTGAGGCTGCAGGCGGGGTGAGGCTGCAGGCGGGGTGAGGTGCAGTGGGGTGAGGGTGCAGGTGGGGTGACGTGCAGGTGGGGTGACATGCAGGTGGGGTGACATGCAGGTGGGATGAGGGTGCAGGCGGGGTGAGGTTGCAGGCTGGATGAGGCTGCAGGCGGGGTGAGGCTGCAGGCGGGGTGATGTTGCAGGCGGGGTGAGGTTGCAGGCGGGGTGAGGTTGCAGGCGGGGTGAGGTTGCAGGCGGGGTGAGGGTGCAGGCGGGATGAGGGTGCAGGCGGGGTGACACGCAGGCGGGATGAGGGTGCAGGCGGGGTGACACGCAGGCGGGATGAGGGTGCAGGCGGGGTGACACGCAGGCGGGATGAGGGTGCAGGTGGGGTGACACGCAGGCGGGATGAGGGTGCAGGCGGGGTGAGGGTGCATGCGGGAGGACATGCAGGTGGGGTGAGGGTGCAGGCGGGGTGACGTGCAGTGGGGTGAGGGTGCAGGTGGGGTGACGTGCAGGTGGGGTGACATGCAGGTGGGATGAGGGTGCAGGAGGGGTGAGGTTGCAGGCTGGATGAGGGTGCAGGCGGGTGAGGCTGCAGGCGGGTGAGGCTGCAGGCGGGGTGATGTTGCAGGCGGGGTGAGGTTGCAGGCGGGGTGAGGTTGCAGGCGGGGTGAGGTTGCATGCGGGGTGAGGGTGCAGGCGGGATGAGGGTGCAGGCGGGGTGACACGCAGGCGGGATGAGGGTGCAGGCGGGGTGACACGCAGGCGGGATGAGGGTGCAGGCGGGGTGACACTCAGGCGGGATGAGGGTGCAGGCGGGGTGACACGCAGGCGGGATGAGGGTGCAGGCGGGGTGAGGGTGCATGCGGGAGGACGTGCAGGTGGGGTGAGGGTGCAGGCGGGGTGAGGCTGTTTTGGGACACATTGCAAGTACATAAAAAATTTATTTATAAAAAAGAAAAATGCTGCAAGTCAGCATCTGGCATCCATCATAATCTTCCCTGCGATGGGTCAGCTGGTGGCAGGTTCTCTTTATTGTGAAGAAGAAGGACAAGGGGAGATGTAAAAGTCATCCGCTGCCAGAGGTCTGAGAGCCGACAAGGAGCATGGAACATTCAGCAGCGTCCTTTGGCACCCGGCGCTCCGCGGCGGTGACACGTCTTTGGTGATACATCATTAATCGTCCGCAGCCTAACACAGAAATGTGAGCTAATGTGTTTTCCTGTTCATAATCCTCCACTCCGTCCACGCCGCCCTGGAACGCCGAGCGGTTTGTTTCCGTGCTCCAGGACACAATGTCGCTGCGTTGTACAAATCAGGGCCGGAGGGGTTTTCCATCCTTCTTTCATGCTTCCCATATATTTATTAAATTATGAGCCTCGCATGAGCAAAATGTTAAAGCAGAACTCCAACCAAAAATAACACGATAAAAAAAGTCCCCAGTATTTTTAAGACAGGTTCTCTCTAATGAGGCATGAGGGTGGTTTATACCTCCACCAGGCAGAACCCACCATGCAGGTCCTGGGCCCACAGGTGGGATAGAGGAGCCTGAGATTGTGCTGGGGGGGGGGGGGGGGGGGAGTAGGGTGAGCGCTTCAGGGTTCACAGATCACAGTCACAGTTCCTGGCCTCTTCGTTAGGTTTGTAAACAAATTCTGGTGAATGACAATTCCTAGCCTTTTCATTCTGTTTGTAAACAAAGCCTGGTAAATGACAGTTTCCGGCCTCTTTGTTCTGTTTGTAAACAAAGCCTAGTAAAGGACAGTTCCCAGCCTCTTCATTCTGTTTGCAAACAAAGCCTGGTAAATGACAATTCCCGGCCTCTTCATTCTATTTCTAAACAAAGCCTGGTAAATGACTGTTCCTGGGCTTTTCATTCTGTTTGTAAAAAAAAAAGCCTGGTAAATGACAGTTCCCGGCCTCTTCGTTCTATTGCTAAACAAAGCCTGGTAAATGGCAATTCCCAGCTTTTTCATTCTGTTTGTAAACAAAGCCTGGTAAATGACAGTTCCTGGCCTCTTCGTTAGGTTTGTAAACAAAGCCTGGTGAATGACAATTCCTAGCCTTTTCGTTCTGTTTGTAAACAAAGCCTTGTAAATGACAGTTCCCTGTTTTTTCATTCTGTTTGTAAACAAAGCCTGGTAAATGACAGTTCCTGGCCCCTTCGTTAGGTTTGTAAACAAAGCCTGGTGAATGACAATTCCTAGCCTTTTCATTCTGTTTGTAAACAAAGCCTGGTAAATGACAGTTCCCAGCCTCTTCATTCTGTTTGTAAACAAAGCCTTGTAAATGACAGTTCCTGGCCCCTTCGTTAGGTTTGTAAACAAAGCCTGGTTAATGACAATTCCTAGCCTTTTCATTCTGTTTGTAAACAAACCCTGGTAAATGACAGTTCCCAGCCTCTTCATTCTGTTTGTAAACAAAGCCTTGTAAATGACAGTTCCCGGCCTCTTCGTTCTATTTCTAAACAAAGCCTGGTAAATGACAGTTCCCGGCCTTTTCATTGGGTTTGGAAAGAAAGCCTGGCAAATGACAGTTCCCGGCCTCTTCGTTCTGTTTGTAAACAAAGCCTGGTAAATGACAGTTCCTGGCCTCTTCCTTCTATTTCTAAACAAAGCCTGGTAAATGACAGTTCCCAGCCTTTTCATTCGGTTTGTAAAGAAAGCCTGGTAAATGACAGTTCCCGGCCTCTTCGTTCTGTTTGTAAACAAAGCCTGGTAAATGACAGTTCTCAGCCTCTTCGTTCCGTTTGTAAACAAAGCCTGGTAAATGGCAGATCCTGGCTTATTCGTTCTGTTTGTAAATAAAGCCTGGTAAATGACAGTTCCCGGCCTTTTCATTCTGTTTGTAAACAAAGCCTGGTGAATGACAATTCCTAGCCTTTTCAGTCTGTTTGTAAACAAAGCCTGGTAAATGACAGTTCCCAGCCTCTTCATTCTGTTTGTAAATAAAGCCTGGTAAATGACAGTTCCCAACCTCTTCATTCTGTTTGTAAACAAAGCCTGGTAAATGACAGTTCCTGGCCTCTTCGTTCTATTTCTAAACAAAGCCTGGTAAATGACAGTTCCCAGCCTTTTCATTCGGTTTGTAAAGAAAGCCTGGTAAATGACAGTTCCTGGCCTCTTCGTTCTATTTCTAAACAAAGCCTGGTAAATGACAGTTCCCAGCCTCTTCGTTCCGTTTGTAAACAAAGCCTGGTAAATGACAGTTCCCGGCCTTTTCATTCTGTTTGTAAACAAAGCCTGGTGAATGACAATTCCTAGCCTTTTCAGTCTGTTTGTAAACAAAGCCTGGTAAATGACAGTTCCCAGCCTCTTCATTCTGTTTGTAAATAAAGCCTGGTAAATGACAGTTCCCAACCTCTTCATTCTGTTTGTAAACAAAGCCTGGTAAATGACAGTTCCTGGCCTCTTCGTTCTATTTCTAAACAAAGCCTGGTAAATGACAGTTCCCAGCCTTTTCATTCGGTTTGTAAAGAAAGCCTGGTAAATGACAGTTCCTGGCCTCTTCGTTCTATTTCTAAACAAAGCCTGGTAAATGACAGTTCCCAGCCTCTTCGTTCCGTTTGTAAACAAAGCCTGGTAAATGACAGTTCCCGGCCTTTTCATTCTGTTTGTAAACAAAGCCTGGTGAATGACAATTCCTAGCCTTTTCAGTCTGTTTGTAAACAAAGCCTGGTAAATGACAGTTCCCAGCCTCTTCATTCTGTTTGTAAATAAAGCCTGGTAAATGACAGTTCCCAACCTCTTCATTCTGTTTGTAAACAAAGCCTGGTAAATGACAGTTCCTGGCCTCTTCGTTCTATTTCTAAACAAAGCCTGGTAAATGACAGTTCCCAGCCTTTTCATTCGGTTTGTAAAGAAAGCCTGGTAAATGACAGTTCCTGGCCTCTTCGTTCTATTTCTAAACAAAGCCTGGTAAATGACAGTTCCCAGCCTCTTCGTTCCGTTTGTAAACAAAGCCTGGTAAATGACAGTTCCCGGCCTTTTCATTCTGTTTGTAAACAAAGCCTGGTGAATGACAATTCCTAGCCTTTTCAGTCTGTTTGTAAACAAAGCCTGGTAAATGACAGTTCCCAGCCTCTTCATTCTGTTTGTAAATAAAGCCTGGTAAATGACAGTTCCCAACCTCTTCATTCTGTTTGTAAACAAAGCCTGGTAAATGACAGTTCCTGGCCTCTTCGTTCTATTTCTAAACAAAGCCTGGTAAATGACAGTTCCCAGCCTTTTCATTCGGTTTGTAAAGAAAGCCTGGTAAATGACAGTTCCTGGCCTCTTCGTTCTATTTCTAAACAAAGCCTGGTAAATGACAGTTCCCAGCCTCTTCGTTCCGTTTGTAAACAAAGCCTGGTAAATGACAGTTCCCGGCCTTTTCATTCTGTTTGTAAACAAAGCCTGGTGAATGACAATTCCTAGCCTTTTCAGTCTGTTTGTAAACAAAGCCTGGTAAATGACAGTTCCCAGCCTCTTCATTCTGTTTGTAAATAAAGCCTGGTAAATGACAGTTCCCAACCTCTTCATTCTGTTTGTAAACAAAGCCTGGTAAATGACAGTTCCTGGCCTCTTCGTTCTATTTCTAAACAAAGCCTGGTAAATGACAGTTCCCAGCCTTTTCATTCGGTTTGTAAAGAAAGCCTGGTAAATGACAGTTCCTGGCCTCTTCGTTCTATTTCTAAACAAAGCCTGGTAAATGACAGTTCCCAGCCTCTTCGTTCCGTTTGTAAACAAAGCCTGGTAAATGACAGTTCCCGGCCTTTTCATTCTGTTTGTAAACAAAGCCTGGTGAATGACAATTCCTAGCCTTTTCAGTCTGTTTGTAAACAAAGCCTGGTAAATGACAGTTCCCAGCCTCTTCATTCTGTTTGTAAATAAAGCCTGGTAAATGACAGTTCCCAACCTCTTCATTCTGTTTGTAAACAAAGCCTGGTAAATGACAGTTCCCAACCTCTTCGTTCTATTTCTAAACAAAGCCTGGTAAATGACAGTTCCCAGCCTCTTCGTTCCGTTTGTAAACAAAGCCTGGTAAATGGCAGATCCTGGCTTATTCGTTCTGTTTGTAAATAAAGCCTGTAAATTTCCCCCACAAAAATTTGCTTGTAAGACCGATATGCAAATACGGTGTGATATAAAGTATTGGAATGTCCACCATTTTATTCTCTAGGGTGTCTGAAAAAAAAAAATATATAATGTTTGGTGGTTCTAAGCCATTTTCTAGCAAACAAAAAAAAAACAATTATTTTAAATTGTATAAACAACAAGTTTGAAAAATAGGCCTGGTCCTTAAAGCGGGAGTCCGCCGTTTTTTTTTTTTTTTTTTTTTAAAGCCAGCAGCTACAAATACTGCAGCTGCTGACTTTTAAAATAATGACACTTACCCGCCCAGCGCGCCCGCGATGTCGGCACCCGAAGCGTCTCTCGAGTGCTGCCGCCGCCATCTTGGGTATGGGAATCAGGAAGTGGAGCCTTGCGGCTTCATTTCCCGGTTCCCTACTGCGCATGCGCGAGTCGCGCTGCGCAATAAGGATGGTCCCCGCTGTCTCTGGGATCCGTGTGTTTCCCAGCAGGCAGCGGGGGACCTTCGGAAAGGGACGTAGATTCTGCGGAAAGGAGCGTAGCTTCTGCAGAATCTACGCCGGAAGTGGGTGCAGATACCTGTACTGTACAGGTACCTGCACCCCCCTCCCCCCTGAAAGGTGCCAATTGTGGCGCCGGAGGGGGGGGAGGGTTCCAATGAGCGGAAGCTCCACTTTAGGGTGGACCTCCGCTTTAAAGTGGTTGTAAACCCTTACAAACCACTTTGACCTACAGGTAAGCCTAGATTAAGGCTTACCTGTAGGTCCAAGAAATATCTCCTAAACCTAGACGGTTTAGGAGATATTTACATAAAGACAGGCACCACTGTCTACGGCGCATGCGCCATAGACAGCGGCGCACAGGCGCACTGGGCAGGCCGCAGATCACGGCGATATGCTGCTCGTGACGGCTCCCGTGCGCGAGAGTGACGTCAGAGCCGGGACAAGGGGTGGGCAGGAGGGACGGCTGCCCCTGGCGCAATGGTCTATTGCAGGGGTAGGGGGCACCCTGAACCTAACCCTAAGGGAAAGGGGGGGGGGGGGCAGTTTGGCATCTTTGCCCTGGGTGCTGGATGACCTTGTTCCGGCACTGAGTGACGTCATCGCGGCTTCGGCGAATCACAGCGCCGGAGCAGCGAGACCCGGAAGTCACTCTGGGATACATGGCAGCGGCGAACATGAAGACGGAGAACTGCTTCGTTCTCAGGTAAGTTATTTATAATGAGCTAGTATGCTATGCATACTAGCTCATTATGCCTTTGCCTTGCAGGTTGCATTTTTTTTTTCTTTTTTTTAAATAGCCTTTACTTCCTCTTTAAGCGGTTAATCATTTCATAACAGATTTACTTTATTCGTTTCATTATATCAAAACATGGACGCACCTAGAATGAGCCGGACCACTGAAACGTAACAGGAGTTTATCCCGGTAAAGATCTGGTTGAGGTTCATCACCCTGCAAGTTTCTGGTGAAGTTTTTCAGCGCTTCTTGAGTCGGGTGGAAGTTTGCTCACAGATAACGTACACGATCAAACATCCGAATCGGAGAGGAGTGCGCACTTATCCCCCCGAATAGCCTCTTGACAGCGCTTTGGAGTCCCAGGAACAAATACTTCCCAAATCTTCCGGCTAGCGATGGAGATCAAGCCCATTGTGTAGGAGAGGACCATCCGGAAATATTTCATTGTGACGCCATGGCACAGGCTCAGATCTCACCTACAACATTCTTCATTAATAATCAGATAAATCCCCGGACTTATTATGTTATGCCCAAGCTTAGGTTGAAGACCCACCTCCGATATCGGGAAAAAGAGCGTGCGATTTTTGAAAGCGCGATTTACATTGACTGCAACGGAATTTGTCGCCCAGCTTATTTTTTTTTTTTTTTAGTATTTTCATGGAGAATGTTTTGTTTACAGTTTCTATGTTTCTGGTGGTGGGGGTGGTAGAGGTTATGGCAGCGAAGCCCACTTTCTATTTCTATGGAAGGTCCACTTTAAGGCTGGGTTCACACTGCTGCGATGCGGGAACGCTGCGAATCCACTGCGGATTCCCACATCGCATGTATCCCGATCAGGGGCGTAACTATAGGGGGTGCAGCAGTCGCGACCGCAACCGGGCCCTGTGATGCAGGGGGCCCATGCAGCCCCCTCTACATATGGCCGGCAACAGCATAGGCAGCTAGGGGTACCAGTGCACCATGCACACGGGTGGCTGGAGGGGGAGGGTGACTAGCAGAGCTCCATGCTCCACTATCGCAATGGATGCTCTTTAGTTGTGCATTCCCCGCATGACCTGTGTGCTCGGCCGGCTCCTCAGAGTACCCCTCTCCTGCTCCATGCATTGCCGCTCAGTCCGATGTCTGTTCTCCCCAGCCAGAGTCCCCCCCCCCCCCGAGTCCGGCCCACACTGCACTGCATACTTCTCCCGGGTAAACAAACTTTAAGCACACAGATGCAGTGCAGTCCTATGAGAGCCCCCCGGAGGACACTGCAGGCTTGTCTGCTAGCCCCCCTCCTCCCCCGTCATACACAGATGATGAAAGGTCTTTCTGGGAGATATGCTGATCGCCTGTCCAGCACACTGGATGGAGCCCAGGCCAACATGGATGAGTGTGCGGCCTGCAGCTTGGTCATGGTGAGTGAGAGGACCCCATCCCCCACACACCATTACATACCCCCTCCATCTCCCTCTGGGGACAGGGACCCCTTCTCACGTGGGGACAGGGACCCCCACCACCCCTGGGGACAGGGACCCCTTCTCACCTGGGGGCAGTAACTTCATCTGCCCTGGAGAAAAGGACCTCATCTCTTCTGGGGACGGGGACCCCATCCTACCTAGGGACAGTCCCCCAATGGGGCACCTAATAAAATAAAATAAAAACTACTGATACCAGTGGTGGAACTACAGGGCTCACAAAGGTCATACCTGTGACCACGCCCTGGAGTTCCACCGCCAGACTCGGAGGAAAGGGCCCTGGCTGGGGTTCAGGGGGGCCCTTCATGGTTTCTTGCATCGGGGCCCTGAAGGTTCTAGTTACGCCACTGCTCCCGGCGGCAGTTCACACTGCCCTATGTGAACTGCTGGGAGTGTCAGTTAAAAGTTAATGACACCTCCAGATCAGTCCGCATATCGCAGTGCGATCTGAAAACTCGGACAGGAATCGGATCGCATGGTGTGAACACCCATGCGATCCGATTCTGCTGCGGACCAAAAAAAAAAGGGTCCTGTACGAATTTGGGCCGGATGCGATGCAAATTCAGCCATACTATCTGTATGGCTGAAATCGCATCGCACAGAGATCGCATGTGATTTGCACTGTGCGAATCACATCCGATCTTGTAGATCGCAGTAGTGTGAACCTAGCCTAAAGCAGAAGTTTGGCTAAAAACATGTTTTCTTTTTTTCTCTACAGCTTTAGTTTCATCTTAGGGCAGTGATTGGCGAACCTCGGCACCCCCAGGTGTTTTGGAACTACATTTCCCATGATGCTCAACTACACTGCAGAGTGCATGAGCATCATGGGAAATGTAGCTCCAAAACATCTGGGGGTGCCGAGGTTCACCATCACTGAGGGTCTTCTGACTCTACAGATGGTTGGACTTGGACATATCCCCTTCCTCTTCCATTTATAAAAGCTCTTTCACTGAATACACTGTTGAGAATTTACTGTAGCACCCACCCAGTTGCTAGTGTAGGTACATTTCGGCTGGTTCTTCTGTAAGTATTGGAGGAGGGGGGGTTCATATTTTTTTTTTTAGAATGTGCCGTGTTTTAAAGGCTGGGGCTCTGTTGCCTCCCCCTGGCTTCTGGAACTCATTGAATAGTTCTAGAACTTAGAGGGTGGAGGAACAGAGGCTGCATCTTGAATATGTATGGAGTTACCAAAAATCTCTGGGGCGGCAAGCAGGGCTGTTTTTAAGGCAGGGCAAAAGGGGCAGCTGCCCTGGGCCCTGTCATTGTTGTGCGGCCCAAAGCAGCTACCTCATACTTGCCAACTATCCTGGTTTAAATTCCCTTGTCCCTTGAGGTTTTAGTCCTGTGCTGTGTCCCAATATCTCTGTGTGAAGTGCTGCTACTAACGCTGCCCAGCCCTGCCCTATTGTTGTGTACAGCTGACTCACCTGCAGACCCTGTGTTTACATGTAAATTACCGGCATTCATATGTAAATAGCAGTGGCTGGCGTCATTGATATGTATATCATGCCCCCCTAAGGTCATAGCCACAGTAATCTCTAGCAACCAATCAACAAGCAGAAATCATGTGCTGTAACCTCTAGCAAATAATTAGTGAGCTGTAATGTGTGCTGTAACCTCTAGCAACCAGTCAGTGAGCGGTAATGATACACTAACCTCTGGCAACCAATCACAATAGCTGCCTGATCTGATTCAGTAAACTGATTTTGAGTCTAACTGCTAATTATTGTATGTCTCAGAGCAGGTGGAGAGCGAAACTGCATGGGGGGGGGCCCCAAGAAAAGCTTTGCCCAGGGTCCAATCAATATTAAAGTCGGCCCTGGCAAGATCCAGAAAGTGGGGGAACAACCCATAAATAGTCGGAAGCCTGGCAGTCCAGGGACCAGTCGACGTCTGGGACCCCTGTGCTGAATGGCTCTGCTGCTGGGACAGAAGGAAGACCAGGAGAGAGAGAGAGAGAGAGAAGTGGGAAGCTTCACACTAGTTCAGTCTCAGCTAGCAGGACTCTGTGCAGACCAGTCAAGTTCCTCCACCCCAGTCAAGTTCCGCTCATCCATGTCTTTATGGGCCTTGCTTTGTGCACTGGTGCACAGTCATGTTGGAAGAGGAAGGGGCCGTTCCACAATCTGTTTGAAAAATATTGGGAGCATGAAATTGTCCGAAATATCTTGGTATGCTGACACCTTAAGAGTTCCCTTCACTGGGGCCAATCCCAACCCCTGAAAAAAACAACCCCCACACCATAATCCCCCCTCCACCAAATGATTTGGACCAGAGCACAAAGCAAGGTCCATAAAGACATGGATGAGCGAGTTTGGGGTGGATGAACTTGACTGGCTCGCACAGAGTCCCGACCTCAACCCGATAGAACACCTTTGGAATGAATTCGAGTTGAGGCTGTGAGCCAGGACTTCTCATCCCACATCAGTGCCTGACCTCACAAATACGCTTCTGGAAGAACGGTCAAACATTCCCATAGACACACTCCTAAACCTTGTGGACAGCCTTCCCCAAAGAGCTGAAGCTGTTCTAGCCACAAAGGTTGGGCCAACGCAATATTGAACCCTACGGACTAAGACTGGGATGCCATTAAAGTTCATGTGCGTGTAAAGGCAGGTGTCCCAATACTTTTGGTAATATAGTGTATGTGGCACTTGGACGAATCATGTCTCAGGGTCTGATGAGGAAGCTGCGAACGGCTGCAGCTTCCTGATCATACCCTGGGTCAAGAACAGTATAGCGCAGATGGGGTGGTGCCCCAATTTTAGTCTTGGCAAGGGCAGTGCAAAACTAAAATACACCCATATACACAGCATATCAATATGTGGTGCGTAATTACATCAGCAAATGGTAGCTTCTAAAATGTATTCATTGATATGGAGTGATAAAAAAAGGAGAGGAAGAGTGATATAGGAAATGCGCTCACATGGGAATTATGGAACATAAGCATTACTCAAAATAATCCAGCAGGTGGCATCCTTTCAATGATACCTAATGGAGATATGTGGAGGGTGGATTCTGGTGGTTTACCTCGTCGAAGATACAAGAATATGGAGATGGAAAACAAGAAAGCCAAAAGGAGAGTAGGCGGCTCTAAGCGTAGTATTATTCATTAAAATCAGTAAAATAAAAAATGCATTTACACATAGTAAGTGAGGGAGAGGACATACCACACATCCAGCAGGTGGCATTGTTTAATGGGTCTGAACGGATGGTTAATCCCAGGTTGCTATTGGTGGATAGGCATGGCAAAAGACACTGGATTCTTATCATAGGAACAACCCATACTGTGCATGCAATTAGAGGCCACAGTGGATAGCAAAGCAGCGTGTTCTTGGCCGGGTGGGTGGCCATGATAACATCCCAACCTCGGTGTGAGTGGGCAGAGCTACGCGTTTCTGGGCAAAATCCCCTTTGTCAGCACGGGAAGGACCCGTACTGCGGAGGCCACAGTTGATAGCAAAGAAGTGGGTTCTCGTTCCGGTTGGCTGGCTGTGATGATGTCACAACGTTGGTAAATGGGCAGAACTACGCGTTTGAGGGTCCCCTTTGTCAAGCATCTAGTCAAATCACACTAGGTGCTTTGGATTGAGACAAGTGCACACTATAGAAGGATATGCTTCATTCATTTTTCATTTCAGAGGTTTACAACACCTTTTAGAGCCAGTAAATGTCAGCTCACATATTCCTGAGTTGTTATTGGGGGATAGGCATTGTAAAAGACACTTTATTATTATCATAGACTGGAAATCAGGAAGAACCCTTACTGTGCATGCAATTAGGGGCCACAATGGGTAGCAAAGAAGCAGGTTCTTAGCCTATATTGCTGGCAGTGATGACATCATAATGTTGGTGTAAGTGGGTAGAGCTACGTGTTTCGGTGCTGCATCCCCTTTGTCAAGCACCAAGTCAAATCACATTAGGTGCTATGGTTTGACACACTATAGAAGGATATGCTTTGTTAATTTTTCATTTCAGAGGTTTATAACCACTTTAAGAGCCAGAAAATGGCTGATGCCCTATTCCTGGGATGTTATTGGTGGAAAGGCATGGCAGAAGACACTGTATTCTTATCATAGGCTGGAAACCAAGAAGGACCCAAAACTGTGCATGCAATTTGAAGGCTACAGTGTATAGCAAGGAAGTGGGTTCTTGCTTGTGTCGCTGGCCATGATGACATCACAACTTTGGTGTGAGTCGGCAGAGATACGTGTTTCAGGGCTGTGTCCCCTTTGTCAATCACCTACTAAAATCACACTGGGTGCTTTGGATTGAGGCAAGTGCACACTATTGAAGGATATGCTTTGTTCCTTTCTATTTAAGAGCTTTACAACCATTTTAAGAGCCAGCATTTGGCAGCTCTCACCTTCCTGGGTTGCTATTGGTGGATAGGCATGGCAGAAGACACTGTATTCTTATGATAGGCTGGAAACCAGGAACGACCCATACTGTGCATGCAATTAGAGAGACCACAGTGGATAGCAAAGAAGCGAGTTCTTGGCTGGGTGGGTGGCCATGATGACATCACAGCGTCGGTATGAGTGGGCAGAGCTATGCGTTTCTGAGCTGAGTCCCCTTTGTCAAGCACCTACTAAAATCACACTAGGTGCTTTGGATTGAGGCAAGTACACAATATAGAAGGATATGCTTTGTTAATTTGTTCATTTCAGAGTTTTATAACCACTTTAAAAGAGAAGTATGGGAATTTTTATTTTTTGGGAATCATACTTACCTAGATGGTGGCTGCATCTGTCCCCTGCCAGCTCTAATACTGAGAACCGAGTGATCAAACACCACCAACCTCTTGGTTCTCAGAGTGCTCTGAGCACAGAGCCAGTGACTCTCTGCTCTGCTGCCCCCGCTCACTGGAGCGCTGTGCTGGAGAGGAGGCGGGAGCGGCCAGATCAGGCTCTTAGCAGGGCGCTGAGAGGCTGAGCTGGGTGCCGGTCCAGGTATGTGGCTGGATCACGACCATAAGGTCGCAATCTTTCCCAAGCCTGGACCGGTCTTGCGATGTCAGCCGACAGGCATCCTCAGCCCGCTGTCCCCTGAAGATGGGTCACAGGGGTGCAGAGCAAACTGCACTCCTGTGATCCACTGGAGAAGTACAGCCAAGTGAGCTTTGGCTGTATTCTCCTTTAAGGGCCAGCAATTGTCAGCTCCCATATTCCTGGGATTTTATTGGTGGATAGGCATGGCAGAGGACACTGTATTCTTATCATAGGCTGGAAACCAGGAAGGACCCGAACTGTGCATGCAAGTGGAGGCCACAGTGGATAGCAAAGAAGCGGGATCTCAGCTGTGTAGCCTACCATGATGATGTCTCAATGCCAGCACGAGTGGGAAGCGCTACGTGTTTTGGGGAAGAGTCCTCTTTGTCAAGCACCTAGTCCAATCACACTGGGTGCTTTGGATTGTGTCAAGCGCACACTATAGAAGCATATGCTCATTTTTTATTTCAGAGGTTTACAATCACTTTAAGAGCCAGCAAATGGCAGCTCCCATATTCCTGGGTTGTTATTGGTGGATAGGCATGGTAGAGGACACTGTATTTTTATCATAGGCTGGAAACCAGGAAGGACCCGAACTGTGCATGCAATTGGAGGCCACAGTGGATAGCAAGGAAGCGGGATCTCAGTCGTGTGGCCTACCATGATGACATCACAATGCCGGTGTGAGTAGGCAGAGCTATGTGTTTCGAGGCACGGTCCTCTTTGTCAAACACCTAGGCCAATCACAGTAGGTGCTTTGGATTGTGGCAAGCGCACACTATAGAAGCATATGCTTTGCTCGTTTTTCATTTCAGAGGTTTACAACCACTTTAAGAGAAAGCAAATGGCAGCTCCCATATTCCTGGGTTGCTATTGGTGGATAGGCATGGCAGCTCCCATATTCCTGGGTTGTTATTGGTGGATAGGCATGGCAGAGGACACTGTATTCTTATCATACGCTGGAAACCAGGAAGGACCCGAACTGTGCATGCAATTGGGGGCCACAGTGGATAGCAAGGAAGCAGGATCTCAGCCGTGTGGCCTACCATGATGACGTCACAATGCCGGCATGAGTGGGCAGAGCTACATGTTTCAGGGCACGGTCCTCTTTGTCAAGCACCTAGTTAAATCACACTAGGTGCTTTGGATTTTGGCAAGCGCACACTATAGAAGCATATGCTTTGCTCGTTTTTCATTTCAGAGGTTTACAACCACTTTAAGAGAAAGCAAATGGTAGCTCCCATATTCTTGGGTTGTTATTGGTGGATAGGCATGGCAGAGGACACTGTATTCTTATCATACGCTGGAAACCAGGAAGGACCCGAACTGTGCATGCAATTGGGGGCCACAGTGGATAGCAAGGAAGCAGGATATCAGCCGTGTGGCCTACCATGATGACTTCACAATGCTGGCATGAGTGTGCAGATCCACGTGTTTCGGGGCAGAGTCCTCTTTGTCAAGCACTTAGTCCAATCACACTAGATGCTTTGGACTGTGGCAAGCACGCGCTATAGAAGGATTTGTTTTGTACATTTTTCATTTCAGTGGTTTACAATCACTTTAAGAGCCAACAAATGGCAGCTTCCGTATTAGTCTCTTGACAGGTTCCCTTTAAAGTCCCCATAAGTTGGAAGACAAGTGGAATTTTCCAATGCAGAGATCCTATACTGTTTAATGAATAACTCGGAGTGTTTTAAACACTAACCAAACACACATAGAATAGAATAGAACCAGAATCAGAATGTATGGCATAGAAAAAAAAAAAAAAAAAAGTAAAACAAACTAAAATGAAATGAACTGAGATCCTCAATCATAAGCAAATATATTACAGTTTCTCAAACAGTTTTATCGCTTAAACATTTCAAAGTAAATTTGTAATCCGTGTTTTCTCGGTTCTGTTGTTAAACACAAGTCTGTACGGGTTTATTCAGCCTTATTTAAACACCGAGATTTTCACTGATCTTATACAGCAATAGACCAACAATAAAAAGAAAAATAAATAAAATTATTCCGCCATTAGCGCAGTTTAATATGTGGGAAACAATCTCATGATTATATGAAGGGAGGTGAAGATTAAACTGCAACAAAGAGAAACAACTCAAATCAATCACTGAAATCGCTAATGTACTCCGAGGAACAAAGACGCCGGTCTTTGTTTAGAAGGCTCTCTCAGGTTTACTTTTCAATATGAGCTTTATGGAATCAAATGTGATAGGATTCAGCAGGCCTTTCACGGTGCCTCTGGATGGGAGTGCAATCTCTTGCTCTGCACGGATTTGTGTTGCGCAGGCTTTTTTTTTTTTTGCTGCCTCAATGTCTGTAAATGATGCCTCATTGGGCTCAGAGAGAAGGGCAGAGACGGAGCCAGGGAACGTGCCACCCTGGGAAGGACTAAGATGGGGGGGGGGGGTTCAAGAGGGCATTTACCCCCCTGGGTCAGTTCTAATAAGACACAGTGCCTTTAAAAAGTATTCATACCCCTTTAAGATTTTCCACATTTTGTCATGTTACAACCAAAAAACTTAATTTTATTGTGATTTTATGTGATAGACCAACACAAAGTGGCACATAATTGTGAAGTGGAAGGAAAATGATAAACGGTTTTCAAAATGTTTTACAAATAAATGTGTGAAAAGCGTGGCGTGCATTTGTATTCAGCCCCCTTTACTCTGATACCACTAAAATCCAGTGGAACCAATTGCCTTCAGAAGTCACCTAATTAGTAAATAGAGTGCACCTGTGTGTAATTTAATCTCAGTATAAATACAGCTGTTCTGTGAAGCCCTCAGAGGTTTGTTAGAGAACCTTAATGAACAAACAGCATCATGAAGGCCAAGGAACACACCAGACAGGTCAGGGATAACGGTGTAGAGAAGTTTAAAGCAGGGTTAGGTTATAAAAAAATATCCCAAGCTTTGAACATCTCACAGAGCTCTGTTCAATCCATCATCCGAAAATGGAAAGAGTATGGCACAACTGCAAACCTACCAAGACATGGCGGTCCACCTAAACTGACCGGCCGGGCAAGGAGAGCATTCATCAGAGAAGAGCCAAGAGGTCCATGGTAACTCTGGAGGAGCTGCAGAGATCCACAGCTCAGGGGGGAGAATCTGTCCACAGGACAACTATTAGTCGTCTCTCCACAAATCTGACCTTTATGGAAGAGTGACAAGAAGAAAGACATTGGAGAAAGAAAGTCATAAGAAGTCCCGTTTGTAGTTTGTGAGAAGCCATGTGGGGGACACAGCAAACATGGGAAGAAGGTAATCTGGTCAGATGAGACCAAAATTCTACTTTTTGGCCTAAAAGCAAAATGCTGTGTGTGGAGGAAAACTAACACTGCACATCACCCTGAACACACCATCCCCACCGTGAAACATGGTGGTGGAAGGATCATGTGGTGGGGATGCTTTTGTTCAACAGGGACAGGGAAGCTGGTCAGAGTTGATGGGAAGATGGATGGAGACAAAATACAGGACAATCTTAGAAGAAAACCTGTTAGAGTCTGCAAAAGACTGGGGTGGAGGGTCACCTTCCAGCAGGACAACGACCCTAAACATCCAGCCAGAGCTACAATGGAATGGTTTACATCAAAGCATATTCATGTGTTAGAATGGCCCAGTCACAGTCCAGACCTGAATCCATTCGAGAATCTGTGGCAAGACTTGAAAATTGCTTTTCACAGACGCTCTCCATCCAATCTGACAGAGCTTGAGATATTTTGAAAATAAGAATGGGCAGAAATGTCCCTCTCTAGATGTGCAAAGCTGGTAGAGACATCCCCAAAAAGACTTGCAGCTGTAATTGCAGAGAAAGGCGATTCTACAAAGTATTGACTCAGGGGGGCGCCATACAAATGTACCCCCCATACTTTTCACATATTTATTTGTAAAAAAAATTAAAAACCATTTATCATCACAGTTATGTGCCACTTTGTGTTGGTCTATCTCATAAAATCCCAATACCATACATTTACGTTTTTTTTTTTTGTAACATGACAAAATGTGGGAAATTTAAAGAGGTATGAATACTTTTTCAAGGCACTGTATGTGTTGGGCTGGTGTCCCTGAGTAGAAATACTTTACCATATAGACGTTGATCATAGCATGAGCAGGAGAGGGATTATCTGGGGAAGGAGGGGCTTCAAGTGGGCATTTATCCCCTGGGTCAAGACTAAAAAGATATGGTTGGGCTGGTGTCCCTGAGTGGAGATACTTTACCATTTAGACATTTATCAAGAGGGCATTTACCCCCTGGGTCGGTACTAGTAAGATATGATGGGCCGGTGGCCCTAAGTGAAGATATTATGCAATGTAGACATTGATCAGAGCATTAGCAGGGCAGGACTAAGTTGGAAGGGGTTCATGGGGGAATTTACCCCCTGTGGCAGTACTAATAAGATGTAATGGGCTGGTGTCCCTGAGCGGATATACTTTACCATATAGACATTGATCATAGCATGAGCAGGGGAGAGATAAGCTTGGGAAGGAGGGTCTTCAAGTGGGCATTTATCCCCTGGGTCAAGACTAAAAGGATATGGTAGGCTGGTGTCCCTGAGTAAAGATATTTTACCATTTAGATATTGATCAGAGCATTAGCATGGGAGGGCTAAGATGAGGGAAGGGGGGTGGGCTTTAGAGGGAATTAACCCCCTGGGTCAATACTAAAAACATAAGTTGGGCTGGTGGCCCACCAGTCATTGTGGCTCCATGACGCACTTAGTATGGTACACATTGCTTGGCACACTTTCTTTAGCAGAAAGAAATCTGTGGCTACCATAAAAGGGCCCTTTGGTTGTGTTTGACAGGTCCAAAGTCCACCCTTAGAGCTGAGGCAAGACTCAGAGTTCGGGAATGTTTTAGACAGCAGTGTTGCCAAACATAGCACCTCTCCTCTTTTTGGTTGAATGTCATTCAGCGTCCTTTAATCCACTTCTTCCATCGTGGAGCTGTCCCCTTAGCCCCGTCACAGTATAATCATACATAGAATGGAGCGTTAGGGAACGGGGGCTGGGATGGGGATATTAGACTTGAACTTGGAATTGGGTTGATGAGGGAGGGCCTAAGGTTAAAGATTAAAGCAGACCTTGTATGAAGAACCAAGGTCTGCTTTAATGACTGATATATATATATATATATATATATATATATATATTAAAAAAGGTGTTGTTTTCAATTAACATAAAAGTGCCAGTGTAAACCAATAATCAAAAAAAGTCTCAAAAACAATCATGCAAAAAAGTCCTCTGTGATAAAATACACTCTTGTCAACTTTTCACCACCTCCAGTTGTTGTACCACCACCTGTCTCCTTACCAGAAATGGCAACCTCATTGCAAAAGATGTCCTACAGAGCTTATATCTGAACCCAGTCTGAAGGGATTGACTCACTCCCGTAAGATGGTAATGGCCAGGGCCGGGACAAGGGGTGGGCAGGAGGGGTGGCTGCCCCTGGCGCAATGGTTTATTGCAGGGGTAGGAGGCACCCTGACCCTAACCCTAAGGGAAAGGAGTGCGCAGTTTGACATCTTTGTCCTAGGCGCTGGATGACCTTGTCCCGGCACTGGTAATGGCCACAAGCAATACCCAACTTTTTTATGCTGGCCTCAAGCAGGATGGATGTCTCTCTCCTCAGTGTACAGCAATGTTTATCACACGGCACAATATAAGATCTCCAGTGCAGAGAGGAACAAAGAAAACCACATAGTGTACTATTTATTGCTTGAATATCTATTAAAACACACATATAGTCACAAAATGTCACATACATACATACACTTGTCGTGAATATGTCACTGCTTGGATCCCCACTAACACGTTTCGTCCCCCAAGACATCTTCCTGACTTCCCTTCCAATAAAATAACTTACAAAAGGGTGCCATAAATGAGTCATTGTGTCACTTACCTGGTGGAGATCGAGCTGTAGAGAGGGCTTCTCTTGCACCTCCGGTCCAACGCCCCTGATAGAGATGACAGGGAGTTAAAGACACAGAGTGGCACGAGGGCGCGTCTAGCAGGTGACACCAGCTGAGGCTTGACAGGAACCCGATGGCCGTAGATCACCAGACAGGTACTGGAAATTGGAACACTATGTCGCTGGATCAGCAGGCAGAAGTGTTGCCGGAACATAAGCCGGGGGTCATCAACAGCCGGTCAGAGCAGGTACAGGAACGTGAGGCTGAGGCAGAGACAGGATACAGGCCGGGTTCGGTACACAATCGGACAGCGAGGTACAGGAGCATGACACAGGAGCAGAGTCAAACACAAGCCAAGGCCACAGATAGGCAGGTATAATTTCAAAGGAAGGTACAGGAGAAGCCGGGTCAAACAGATTTTGGTTCTGGTTCCCAGGAATTATCTTCTGGTCCGTAGCCTTTCCTTTTAATTAAGTACTGGATGGTGTCCCTTCTTTTCCTACAATCCACAATTGTCTCAACCTCATATTCCTCATTAACGTTGATTATTGTAGGTGCTGGTGGGCCTGATGGGGCTAGCCTTGCGGTCTTTATTAAGGACACGTGGAAGACAGGATGGATTTTGTAAGTCTCTGGGAGTACAAGTTCGTAGGCTGCTGGATTAATTTGTCTCTTAACAGGGAATGGACCGATATATCTAGGTCCAACCTTCTTAGAGGGACATGACAAATTTAAGTTGGCAGTAGATAACCAAACCTTGTCTCCTCTTTGAAGTTTCAGGTCTAATCTTTTTCTGTCAAATAATTTTTTATTGTCCCATTGAGCTTTGGAAATGGCATCTTATAATACTTTGTAATTTGACTGAAGAGCACTTATTCTTTCTTGGACTGAGGAATCAGGCAAGATGTCGGGTGTGAAGACTGGGAAATACCCATAATTTGCAAAGAACGGGGCTTGTCCTGTGGCTGAATGAACTGCATCATTGTATGCAAACTCTGACAGGGGTAACCATGGGCGTCCGCAGAACTTTTTTCAGGGGGGGGCATAATTTTAGGGTCACCAATGCGCCGCCCTTTTTCGACAATGTCATTATCACATTATCATGGTCAGAGACTGCAGACATAGTACAGTCCCTAGCATAAGTAGTGGATAATGGCCGACAGACCCTCTTACCAGACTCAGCGAAACTACAGCAGTGATCCCTCTGGCTTGCCGATTGCTCACTCTGGGTTCCCCAGGGGCGATCCTGGTCAGTAGTGTAGTATGTCTGTTCCCTGGCAGTGGCTCCGTCTTTTTCTCTCTGGCGGTGCTGGGCAGTATGCCTCTCTCCGGTGGCACTGGAAAGCATGGCTCTCTGGTGGCACGGGGCAGTGTAGCTCTCTCTGACTTCTGCCCAGCACACCCCTCGTTCTTTTTCCTGTAGCGCTCTCTCCCTTACCTTTTTTCCATGCTGCAGTATCTCAATCTCTCTCTTGTTTGAGCTGTAGACTCCTCCCTGTAGAAAATGGGGCTGCCAATCTTTGGGACTACATGTCCCATGATGCTCTCCTCTATTAGTCTCCTTTGATTGGCCCTAAGTTGTGACCAATAGGGAAGGAACGGAGTGGGCAGGAAGCTAGGCGGGGAACCTGGTGAGAGCTGTCGTCTCTTCTCCCTGACAGGAGAAAGGGAGGGTGACCGGGGGAAACCTGACAGCCCGCAGTTCGCCTTTCTCCTGTCACAGTGCCGCCGAGTTCTCTGCTGGACTGAGCAGGGAAAAGAGCCCGCAGTCACACTACACTGATAGGGGGGCTTGACAGCACCTTGATGGTGTCACCCTAATAGTGATGGAACTGTGCTGAATTTAAGATCTGATCCCTGATTCCAGGGGGGGGCACTTGACCCCCCTTGCCCCTACCTGCGGACGCCCATGGGGGTAACAGTGATGCCCAGTCATCTTGGGCAAAGGATGAGAAGCACCGAAGGTACTGTTCCAAAATCAGATTTGCTCGCTCTGTTTGGCCATTCGTCTGTGGATGATAGGCTGATGACGAGAAACACATTTCGATCTTAAGATCTTTCCAGAATCTGAATGTGAATTGTATTCCTCGATCAGAAGTGATGCTGCTGGGTACCCTGTGAAGCATAACCACTTCCTTGATGAAGGTATGAGCGGTCTCCATTGCTGAAGGGGTTTCTAACATAGGAATGAAATGAGCCAGCTTTGTTAATCTGTCAATGATCACGAAGATGGTAGTGAACCTCTCAGGGGGTTCAACAATTAAATCCAAATAGATCATTTCCCAGGGTCTCTTGGGAATAGGCAAAGGTCTTAACAGACCCCAAGATTTGGTCTTGTCATTCTTGTTTTGGATGCAGACTCCACAGGACAATCTGCCTACCAACAGCCATTTCTGGTAAGTGAAAAAAAAATTTTTTTTTTTTTTTTTGGAGCCATTTTATGCTTTTTTTTATTTTTTTTTAGGGTGGACCTCCCCTTTAATAAACTTTCAGTAAAAGTTGACAAATCCTATGAACCTCCGTGTGCTCTTTCTGTCTGTAGGAGTGGGCCACTCGAAGATAGATTTCGACCTTCTGAGGATACATGGAAATACCTGAAGTAGAAATGATAAGTCCCAAGAACTGAATCGTCTCTTTTTCAAATTCACACTTCTCAGCCTTCGGAAATCCATCCATGATCTCTTAATCGGCCGAGAACCTTTTTAACGTGTTCACGGTGTTTGCTGTGATGGAAGTGGAGAAGATGAAGATATCGTCTATGTATGCGATCAGGAAAAAGGTCAAGGAAATCTCTGAAAATATCATTGATGAAATGCTGAAATGTCGCTGGAGCATCGCACAACCCAAAGGGCATAACGAAGTATCCGTAATGTCCGAATCTAGTGCGGAAGACCGTCTTCCATTCATCCGCACTAGATTATAGGCGCCTCGTAAATCAAGCTTTGTAAATATGATAGAGGTTTTGAAGCGTTGAAATAATTCTGGTACCAGGGTTAAAGGCAGGGCCGTAGATAATATTTAAAAAAATAATTAAAAAGTGTGCCAAATTCATAAAGACTGGAAAAAGGAAAAGCTATGTGTTGCTCACAGTAAACTGCTCACTGATTGGTAGTGGTAGATTACTGCTTATCATTACCACTCACTGATTGGTTGCTAGAAATTACAGCAGTGTGACAAAATACCAGCCCCCCCTGGCATATAGCTGAAAAAATCTGTTGAGAATGTCGCAGAGAGAGTAGTGGGCATGACCAGATTGGGTATAAGAAATGGCCGAAGTCCCCGTTCACATTGGAGCAACTTGTTTGATTTAACCTGTCAAATCACATGACAAGTCACACCCTATTGCTGGCAATGGCCATGTTCAAATGCCGCACTGATTTGAAAAAGTAGTTCCTGCACTACTTATGGTGATTTCAGGTGTAACTTGCATAGACATCTATACATGAAGCCACATAGATGTCTTCCAAATCACACCTGAAGTCGTGCCCACATGCGGCTTTGAAATCATGCGATTTCAGATTAAGTTGCACAAATTTAAAGCCGCAGTCAATGTGACCAAGGACTCAAAGGGGATGATTAAACAGAACCACCCCTTGACCACCTACCTCTGAATGAACATAGCAGCTGCATCGTTGAATACACATTGCCGTGACATCAATGCTTAGCTTCACGGTGTCGCCATTAAACTTGCCCATTGATGTCACAGTAGCCACAAGCCAAATACACAGATAATCAGAGACTGCAGATGGATTACAGGAGATAACTAGAGACTGCGGATGTGACTACCGGTAATGACCAGAGACTGCGACTACAGGGAATGACCAGAGACTGCGACTACAGGGAATGACCAGAGACTGTGACTACAGGGAATGACCAGAGACTGCGACTACTGGGAGTGACCAGAGACTGCGACTACAGGGAATGACCAGAGACTGCGTCTACAGGGAATGACCAGAGACTGCGTCTACAGGGAATGACCAGAGACTGCGTCTACAGGGAATGACCAGAGACTGCGACTACTGGGAGTGACCAGAGACTGTGACTACAGGGAATGACCAGAGACTGCGTCTACAGGGAATGACCAGAGACTGCGACTACTGGGAGTGACCAGAGACTGTGACTACAGGGAATGACCAGAGACTGCGACTACAGGGAATGACCAGAGACTGCGACTACAAGGAGTGACCAGAGACTGCGACTACAGGGAATGACCAGAGACTGCGTCTACAGGGAATGACCAGAGACTGCGACTACTGGGAGTGACCAGAGACTGTGACTACAGGGAATGACCAGAGACTGCGACTACAGGGAATGACCAGAGACTGCGACTACAAGGAGTGACCAGAGACTGCGACTACAGGGAATGACCAGAGACTGTGACTACTGGGAATGACCGGAGACTGCGACTACTGGGAATGACCAGAGACTGCGTCTACAGGGAATGACCAGAGACTGCGACTACAGGGAATGACCAGAGACTGCGACTACAGGGAATGACCAGAGACTGTGACTACTGGGAATGACCAGAGACTGTGACTACTGGGAATGACCAGAGACTGCGTCTACAGGGAATGACCAGAGACTGCGACTACAGGGAATGACCAGAGACTGCGACTACAGGGAATGACCAGAGACTGTGACTACAGGGAATGACCAGAGACTGCGTCTACAGGGAATGACCAGAGACTGCGACTACAGGGATTGACCAGAGACTGCGACTACAGGGATTGACCAGAGACTGCGACTACAGGGAATGACCAGAGACTGCGTCTACAGGGAATGACCAGAGACTGCGACTACAGGGATTGACCAGAGACTGCGACTACAGGGAGTGACCAGAGACTGCGACTACAGGGAATGACCAGAGACTGCGACTACAGGGAATGACCAGAGACTGCGACTACTGGGAGTGACCAGAGACTGCGACTACAGGGAATGACCAGAGACTGCGTCTACAGGGAATGACCAGAGACTGCGACTACAGGTGAATGACCAGAGACTGCGACTACAGGGAATGACCAGAGACTGCGACTACAGGGAATGACCAGAGACTGCGACTACAGGGAATGACCAGAGACTGCGACTACAGGGAATGACCAGAGACTGCGACTACAGGGAATGACCAGAGACTACGACTACTGGGAATGACCAGAGACTGCGACTACAGGGAATGACCAGAGACTGCGACTACAGGGAATGACCAGAGACTGCGACTACAGGGAATGACCAGAGACTGCGACTACAGGGAATGACCAGAGACTACGACTACTGGGAATGACCAGAGACTGCGACTACAGGGAATGACCAGAGACTGCGACTACTGGGAATGACCAGAGACTGTGACTACAGGGAATGACCAGAGACTGCGACTACAGGGAATGACCAGAGACTGTGACTACTGGGAGTGACCAGAGACTGCGACTACAGGGAATGACCAGAGACTGCGACTACTGGGAGTGACCAGAGACTGCGACTACAGGGAATGACCAGAGACTGCGACTACTGGGAGTGACCAGAGACTGTGACTACAGGAAATGACCAGAGATGGAACTACAGGGACATACTCCTTTCCTCCAAACCATGCCATATACAGTATCTCTGTTGGCTTTCAGAGCTCTCCTGCTGTCTGTAGGGCGATGATTTGGTCGCTGCCCATCGTAAAAATGAGTTTGGGAGATTCAGAACGCACATTGGGAGATTCAGAACGCATTGTTAATGAAGATGCGGCCATGGCGGGCGCCGCTGAATACAGTAAGCACTAAAGTCGTATGGCAAGTTTTATGTGTATCTTAAGTTGTTTATGATAACAAAATCCACCAGTAAGAATTTTGTGAACGATTTCAGTTACAGGGAAATAATTGCGTTTGAAGCAGAGAAAATCGAGTGCAGAGTTGGAATGTATGCAGGGGCCGACTGACAACTCATGGGGCCCACACCGGGGAATAGTAGTTTATGGGGCCCCCAGGCAATCAGAGATTATGGGGCCACACAGTATACACACACACAGTATACAATCACACAGTATACACAGACATGTACACACAGTATACACAGACATGTTTCTATTGGCTGAGAAGGTACTGGAGAGGTGGGGCAGCTATAATCTCAGGATTTTTTTAATCCAAAAGGATGTTGGTAAGGGACATTTCAGAGACAGATGTAAAAAAAAAATCACATATTTTTACATACTGTCCCTGGTTTTGCTGAGGCTGGCAACCCTGATGGGGCCCCCTAGTGGCCCAGGGCCCTCGGGCAGTGCCCGAGTGGCCAAATGGTCAGTCCGCCCCTGAATGTATGTGAGCAGCTTTACCAGCCAAATGATTTGCAACTCTGTTCAGATGGCTTGTGATTTATAAAAACCCACCACCAGGGCCGCTGATAGAAATCATGGGGCCCTGCACAGCCTACCTAACAGGGCCCCCCTTCAGCTCCACCCCTGGTCCCTCCTTTAGCCCCACCCCTGCTGCAGACAGTGGCACCAATGCCATGCCACCCGTCAATGCCATATTGTGCTGCAGACATTTCCACTCATGCAGCCAATGGCATGGTGCCATTGGCAGCTTGGGTGACACTGTCTACAGCACAATATGGCATTGGCGGCATGGGTGACACTGTCTGCAGCCCATTACGGCATTGGCGGCATGGGTGGCACGGTCTCTGCAGGCAGCACATGCTACCTGCAGACAGTGCCGCCAACCCCATAATGTGCTGCAGACAGTGCCACCCATGCCGCCATTGCCATATTGTGCTGTAGACAGTGCCACCCATGCTGCCAATGGCATAATGGCACTATCTCTGAAGGCAGCACATGAGTTATGGCATTAGCATCATGGGTGGCACTGTCTGCAGCACATTATGGCATTGGTGGCATGGGCGGCACTGTCTCTGCAGGCAGCACATGCGTTATGGCCCATAATGCATGTGCTGCCTGCAGAGACCGTGCCACCCATGACACCAAGGCCATATTGTGCTGTAGACAGTGCCACCCATGCCGCATGCGTTATTGCCCATAACGCATGTGCTACCTGCAGACAGTGCCACCCATGCCGCCAATGGCATAATGTAAAGATGCTGCTGCAGTAGTAGTAGATCTTGAATCCACCCCCCCCCCGAAGCAAGCACACTGCACACACCTGTGTTCTGTGTTAGCAGGGCCCCAGGAGTCACTTCCTCCTTGATCCTGTTGCTGGTTGCTGTCTGGACTGGAGTGCGAGTCAGATGCCAGATCAAGCTGCTTCTTTTTTTTTTTTTTTCGCGACAGCCGCTCGTCTCTCTGCTTTTTATCTGGCCGAGTGAAGAACAGAGCAGAGGGGGGGGGGGGGAATCACTCCGCGCCAGGGAAGGCAATATAGATGACGCGCTGGCCGGAACTTGAGCCAGCATGAGGAGCGGGCGCGGAGAGGACATTCTTCCGTGTCCGAAATAGAAAAAATAGTCCCTCCCCCTGCCTATTGAGCTATCAGCATTAAAAAAAAATTAGTTAGTTTTCAGTTGGTTTGGTGTACTTAGACAGACAGTGTTCAGTCAAGGTGGCTGGGGGATTATTTTTTTTTTTTTTTTTTTTTTAAACATTAATTAGGTCTCTGTTCAGGTTGCCCGGGCCCCCCTGCTGGCTGGGCCCGGTACAACAGGGCCAGTTGTACTAGCCTATCAGCGGCCCTGCCCACCACTGCCAGGATGGTGTCACACCGGTATTCACTGTTGCAATGTGGTGTCACCGACCTGCTCATTGGACTACAAATCCTCATTTGCCTTCTATGCACGTGAAACAATGATAGGTGCAAAAGTCCTTCACAGTCTGTATTTCACAGCTGTAGTTTCTGTTATAGGACCGAAGCGAAAGAGGATAGAAAGAAAGGTGGAAAGAGTGGAGAGAAGGGAAGGGGGGAGAGAAGAAGGAAAAGTAGAAAGTAAATGGAAGGGGAGAGGAGGAGAGAAGGAAGAAAGGTGGAAAGGAAAGAGAAGAGAAGCAGAGGAAGAATAATGGGGGAAGGGAAAGAGGCTAGGAAGAAAGGTGGAAAGTGGAGAGAAGGGAAGGAGGGAGAAAAGAAGGAAAATTTGAAAGTAAAGGGAAGGGCAGGGGAGGAGAGAAGGAAGAAAAGTGGAAAGTAAAGAGAAGAGAAGTAGGGGAGGAATAACAGGGGAAGGGAAAGTCGAAAGAGGGTAGGAAGAAAGGTGGAAAGTAAGGGGAAGGAGGGGAGGAAGAATACAGGAAGGGAAGGGAATGGGGGTAAGAAGAAAGGCGGAAAGAAAGGGGATGGAAAGGGGAAGGAGGAAAGGAAAGGAAAAGAAAGGAAAGGACAGTGAAAGGAATGAAAGAAAAGGGAAAGGAAAGGAGGAAGGTGGAAAGTAAGGGGAAGGGAAGGAGGGAAGAAAGAAATGTGGAAAATAAGGGAAGAGGGGAGCTGGAAAGTAAAGCCAAGGAAAGGAAATGGAAGGAGGGAAGGAAGAATGGTGGTAGAAAGTAAGGGGAAGGGAAGGAGGGGGGAAGAAAGGTGGGAAGTAAGAGGATGGAACGGGGAGGAGAGAAGGAAGAAATGAGCAATGGAAAGGAAAGGACGATGGTGGAAAGGAAGGGAAGGAGGGAAGAAAGAAAGGTGGAAAATAAGGGAAAGGAAAGGGATAGGGAGGAAAGCTAGAAAGTAAAACCGAAAGAAAATGGAAGGAAGAATGGTGGAAAGTAGAGGGAAGGGAAAATGAGGAGGGAAGGAAGAAAGGTGGAAAGTAAGAGGATAGAAAGGGGAGAAGAGGAGGAAGGAGAATGGAAGGGGGGAAGAAAGAAATGTGGAAAATAAAGGAAGGGGGGGGGGGGCTGGAAAATAAAGCCAAGGAAAGGAAATGGAAGGAGGAAAGGAAGAATGGTGCTAGAAAGTAAGGGGGAGGGAGGGTAGAAAGAAAGGTGGAAAGTAAGGGAAAGGGAGGGAGGGGGGAAGAAAGGTGGAAAGTAAGAGGATGGAACGGGGAGGAGAGAAGAAAGAAATTTAGAAATGGAAAGGACGATGGTGGAAAGGAAGGGGAAGGGAAGGAGGGAAGTAAGAAAGGTGGAAAGTAAGGGGAAGGGAAGGAGGGAAGGAAGAATGGTGGTAGAAAGTAACGGGAAGGGAAGGAAGGGGGAAGAAAGGTGGAAAGTAAGAGGATGGAATGGGGAGGAGAGAAGGAAGGAATGAGGAATGGAAAAGAAAGGACGATGGTGGAAAGGAAGGGGAAGGGAAGGAGATAAGAAAAAGGTTGAAAATAAGGAAAAGGAAAGGGAGGGGAAAGAAAAGTAGAAAGTAAAACCGAAGGAAATGGTGGAAAGTACAGGGAAGGGAAGGAGAGGAGGGAGAGAAGAAAGGTGGAAAGTAGGGGATAGAAAAGGGAGAAGAGGAAGAAGGGGAATGGAAGGGGGGGGAAGAAATGTGGAAAATAAGGGAAGGGAGAGGGGAGCTGGAAAGTAAAGCCAAGGAAAGGAAGTGGAGGGAAGGAAGAATGGTGGTGAAAGTAAGGGGAAGGGAAGGGAAGGAGGGTAGGACAAGAAGTGTAAAGTAAGGTAGTAAAGAGGATGGAAAGGGGAGGAGGGAAGAAAGAACTGAGGAAAGGACGATGGTGAAAAGGAAGGGGAAGGGAAGGAGTGAGGAAAGAAAGGTGGAAAAAAGGGAAGGGAGGTGGAAGAAAGCTAGAAAGTAAAACCAAGGAAAGGAAATGGAAGGAATAATGGTGGAAAGTACAGGGAAGGGAAGGAGAGGAGGGAAGGAAGAAAGGTGGAAAGTAAGGGTATGGAAAGGTGGGAAGAGGAGGAAGGGGAAAAGGTAGGGAAGGGAAGGAGGGGAAAAAAAAGCTGGAAAGTAAAGACAAGCAAAGGAAATGGAAGGAGGGAAGGAAGAGTGGTGAAAAGTAAAGGGAAGGAAAGGGGAGGAGGGAAAGAAGAAAGGTGGAAAATAAGGGGAAGGGAAGGGGAAGGGAACAAGGGAAGAAAGAAAGATGGAAAATAAAGGCAAGGAAAGGGAAAGGAATTTCTCTTACATTAAACACATCTCCCTAAAGTCACATTGTGGCACTACTAAGATACACGTTTCTCTCGCCTAC
This sequence comes from Lithobates pipiens, assembly GCF_037356315.1. Lineage (NCBI taxonomy): Eukaryota > Metazoa > Chordata > Amphibia > Anura > Ranidae > Lithobates > Lithobates pipiens. The sequence goes on along the minus strand of NW_027507764.1, from coordinate 33,192,197 downwards.
AGAAGGATGAAAAGTGTCCAGGCTTGGTCCCGCACGGACCATTCATCCCTGTGAATGAAGCTGCACTCTGCAGGAAAACAAGGGACATCCAGGCGAATTATGGACTGATTAACTCAGCATTAATGTTATTAAGAAGAGTAGGCTTGACCCGGGGTTATGCTTGCAGTTATAAGCTAATATTGGTTGAGGGAGGTGATGGGAGCCCTGCAGATAACTTCCTCCGATGCTTTGAAGTTGCAGCCAAGGCCTCTCCAGAGAACATGCTTGAGCAACACACGTTTTTCTCCAGATTTCATAGAAAATCTCTAATATTTTATCTTGTTCTCTGTCTTGGCAAGCCTGGGAGGCACAGAGAGAGCTATTGAGAAGTACACTTGGCGATAAGGTGCAGTAATGGTGGCTCTGTTCTATCATGGGGCAGAGCAAACGAAATATCGATCAGATCTATTCCCCACCGGCAAAATAACACATTGAGATGTCAAGTAATTCATGAGTGGTACAGTATATATGTGTGTGTGAATAGTACCCAGTGATAGATAGATAGATAGATAGATAGATAGATAGATAGATAGATAGATAGATAGATAGATATAGTGTGGGACCAAGGCAAACGCGCACGAGCACAGGAGGACAATGGGCACGTACATTTTTTTTTGTATTATTATTATTATTTTTTTTTTAAACTATCACTTTCATTTTCTTTTTTTATCACTTTTATTGCTGTCACAAGGAATGGAAACATCCTTGTGACAGCAATAGGCACGTGACAGGTCCTATTTATGTAGAGATCTGGGGTGAAGAGGACCCCAAATTCCTCATATGCACTTAAAAGCATTCAAAATGCCAAGATCACTTCCCGACCCGCGCACGCCGATGTACGTTGGCAGAATGGCAGGGGCAGGCATATTGGCGTACAGATACGTCCAATCTTTAATGGCACCCTGCCATCGCGGCGCGCTCGCGTGCCGGTCGGGACCCCCGCGAGTCCGGGTCGCGGGTCCCGCGGACTCAATCGCCGCAGGGATACCCGCGATCGTCTCACGGGGCGGCTGAACTGGGAGATGCCGTTGTAAACAGCATCTCCCCGTTCTGCCTAGCAACAAGTGACGCTGATCTCTGCTCCATGTGATTGGAGCAGAGATCAGTGTTCACTAACACACAGCTCGGCCCCCAACAGTTAGTAACACGCCCCTAGGAACACTTAACCCCTACACTGCCACCCACTGGTTAACCCTTTCACTGCCAGTGTCATTTACACAGGAATCACTGCATTTATATAGCACTGATTGCTGTATAAATGACAATGGTCCCAAAAATGTGTCAAAAATGTCCGATGTGTCCGCCGCAATGTCGCAGTCACAATAAAAATCGCTGATCGCCGCCATTACTAGTAAAAAAAAAAAATATTAATAAAAATGCCATAAAACTTTCCCCTATTTTGTAAACGCTATAACTTTTGGGCAAACCAATCAATAATCGCTTATTGCGATTTTTTTTTACCAAAAATATGTAGAAGAATACGTATCGGTCTAAACTGAGGGAAAAACATTTTTTTTATATATTTTTGGGGGATATTTATTATAACAAAAAGTAAAAAATAATGCGTTTTTTTTCAAAATTGTTGTTCTATTTTTGTTTATGGAGCAAAAAATAAACACCGCCGGGGTGATCAAATACCACCAAAAGAAAGCTCTATTTGTGGGAAAAAAAGGGCGTCAATTTTGTTTGGGAGCCACGTCGCACGCCCGCGCAATTGTCAGTTAAATCGGCGCAGTGCCGAATCGCAAAAAGTGGTCTGGTCTTAAGCCAGCAAAATGGTCCGGTCTGTAAGTAGTTAAAGAGGAAGTAAACCCCGATGAGTTTACTTCCTCTTTTGATTCCCTGCAAAGGTAAAGCATAATGGACTACTGTGCATCGCATAGTAGTCCATTACGTGTCACTTACCTGACACAGGAGCCAGCGATGTCACCGCTGTCCCCTGTAGTCCGGAGCCTCCATCTTCTTGGTGGGGTCTCGCAGCTCCGCCGCTGTCATTCGTCGGAGCCACGATGACGTCACTCCCGCGCATGTGCACAGGAGCCGCCACTCGCAGGATATCGCCGTTAACTGCGGCGCGCTCAGTGCGATTGCGCGCCATTGTCTACGATGCATGCGCCGTAGACAGCGGTGCCTGTCTTTCGGCAAATATCTCCTAAATCGTGTAGGTTTAGGAGATATTTCTTGGACCTACAGGTAAGCCTTAATCTAGGATTACCTGTAGGTCAAAGTGGTTTGTAAGGGTTTACAACCACTTTAAATGGTTTCGATTTTTAAAAACTGGCGCCGATGGCATTTCTGAGTAAACCGGAAGTGATGTCATGTTATGAACAGTCAATCAACAGCCAATCAAAGCTGATCCTGGCCTCCTGTTGGCTGGTGGGAGGGGGGAGCCCGAGAGAACCATGGAAGGTGACGGGAGGAAGTTACGAATTATCCAAAATAACAATTGCTGTATCTAAATGAATGGAACACAACTAATTAATGATAATAGATAACATTAACCACTTGACAACCGGGCACTTAAACACCAGACCAATTTTCAGCTTTCGGTGCTCTCACACTTTGAATGACAATTACTCAGTCATGCTACACTGTACCCAAATGAATTTTTTGTCCTTTTTTTCCCACAAACAGAGCTTTCTTTTGGTGGTATTTGATCACCTCTGGGGTTTTTAATTTTTTGCTCTAAAAATGAAAAAAGACTGAAAATTTGGGAAAAAAAACCTCATTTTTCTTTGTTTATGTGATAAAATGTTGCTAATTATTTTATGCTACATATCTTTGGTAAAAAATAACCCAAATTAGTGGATATTATTTGGTCTTTGTGAAAGTTGGAGAGTCTACAAGCTGTGGTGCGAATCATACAAAATTGATCACATCTGATGTACTGGTGGCCGATCTCATTTCTTGTGACCCGAACAAGCCAGGAAAGTACAAATACCCCCCAAATGACCCCTTTTTGGAAAGTAGACATTCCAAGGTATTTAGTAAGAGGCATGGTGAGGTTTTTGATGTTGTCATTTTTTCCCACAATTCTTTGTAAAATGAAGATTTATTTTTTATTTTATTTTTTTTCACAAAATTGTGATTGTAATAGGTCATTTCTCTCACGTGGCATGTGTATACCACAAATAATGCCCCCAAATAAATTCTGCTACTCCTCCTGAGTATTATGATACCACATGTGTGGGACTTTTCCACAGCCTGGCCACATAGAGAGGCCCAACATGCAGGGAGCGCCATCACGTGTTCTAGGAGCATAAATTACACTTACTTGTTGACTACCTATTACACTTTTGAAGGCCCTGGAGCACCAGGACAATGACACTGACATGGCACTGATGACAGATGGCACTGATAAGTGGCACTGATAACACGTGGCACTGATGACATATGCCACTAATACGTGGCACTGATGACACGTGACACTGATGACAGATGGCACTAATATGTGGCACTGATGGCACGTGGCACTAATACGTGGCACTGACAGATGGCACTAATACGTGGCACTGATGACAGATGGCACTAATATGTGGCACTGATGACAGATGGCACTAATGCGTGGCACTGACACGTGACACTGATGACAGATGGCACTGATACGTGGCATTGATGACACGTGACACTGATAACAGATGGCACGTGACACTGACAGGTGGCACTGATGACAGATGGCACTGATACGTGGCACTGATGACAGATGGCACTAATATGTGGCACTGATGACAGATGGCTCTAATACGTGGCACTGATGACAGATGCCACTAATACGTGGCACTGATGTCAGATAGCACTAAAACGTGGCACTGATGACAGATGGCACTAATGCGTGGCACTGACACATGACACTGATGACAGATGGCACTGATACGTAGCATTGATGACACGTGACACTGATAACAGATGGCACGTGACACTGACAGGTGGCACTGATGACAGATGGCACTGATACGTGGCACTGATGACAGATGGCACTAATATGTGGCACTGATAACACGTGACAGTGATATGGCACTGATGACAGATGGCACTATGTGGCACTGATGACACGTGGCACTGATGTGGCACTGATCACAGATGGCATTATATGTGGCACTGATGACAGATGGCACTTATATGTGGCACTGGGGACAGATGGCACTGACAGGTGGCATTGGGGCAAATGTCACTGACACTGTTTACATATGAGATCATCTCTCATTGGGCACGCCGATCACGCTGTAAACGGCCGCTGTGATTGGCCGTTTACAGCGATCTGTGACTGGCTGTGTCCGGGGGACACGGCCAGCATAGAGCTTCCCCGATGTGCGCTCGCGGAAGTAAACAGGAGGATGTCCAGGGACGGCCTCCCGGCAATTGGTGTCCGCTCTGCAACCGTCTTTCGGCTATAGGGCGGGCACCTAGTGGTTAATAATAATAAAATGTTTTTATTATTATTATTAATTCATTCCGTTCCCTTTGTTTAGATGCGGCATTTGTTATTGCGAGTAATTCGTAACTTCGGATAAATTTGTACTTGTTACATTGACTAACAGCCAAATATAAAAAGGAAATTGAATAGTTAGTTATTATTAGTTAATTAGTTTGTTAGTATTTCGCACGCGCAGGAGTGACATCATCGCGGCTCCGGCCAATCACAGCGCCAGAGCCCGTGAACCCGGAAGTAACATTCCAGAGACATGTCTCCGGTCACAGCGGTGTACGGGGACTGCTGCGCCAGCTCTAGCTTCAATCGAAGGTTTTTATTTTTATTTTTTACCACTACTATTACTTTATATTGGCTTTTAAAATGTATAAATGTAGCAATTTAGAAATCAGATGAAAGGTTTAGCGCTGGAAAACAGTTTTTGAATGATAAAACGTGAATTTTATATAAAACTATATTTCAGACCAAAATGAGGGACAAATGAGGAGGAAAGAGGGACAGAGGGACATTGTTCCAAACCAGGGACATTCCCTCCAAATCAGGGACAGACCCTCCAAATGGGGGACAGACCCTCCAAATCAGGGACAGTCCCTCCAAATCGGGGACAGACCCTCCAAATCAGGGACAGTCCCTCCAAATCAGGGACAGACCCTCCAAATCAGGGACAGACCCTCCAAATCAGGGACAGACCCTCCAAATCAGGGACAGTCCCTCCAAATCGGGGACAGACCCTCCAAATCAGGGACAGTCCCTCCAAATCAGGGACAGACCCTCCAAATCAGGGACAGTCCCTCCAAATCAGGGACAGACCCTCCAAATCAGGGATAGTCCCTCCAAATCGGGGACAGACCCTCCAAATCGGGGACAGTCCCTCCAAATCAGGGACAGACCCTCCAAATCAGGGACAGTCCCTCCAAATCAGGGACAGTCCCTCCAAATCAGGGATAGACCCTCCAAATCAGGGACAGTCCCTCCAACCCTCCAAATCGGGGACAGACCCTCCAAATCGGGGACAGTCCCTCCAAATCAGGGACAGTCCCTCCAAATCAGGGATAGACCCTCCAAATCAGGGACAGTCCCTCCAAATCAGGGATAGACCCTCCAAATTAGGGACAGACCCTCCAAATCAGGGACAGTCCCTCCAAATCAGGGACAGACCCTCCAAATCAGGGACAGTTGGGAGCTATGCTGATCACTGTATTGGCATCACCGGTCCCCCCCCTCCCCAAAAAAAGTGTCACTTAGTGTCAGATTTGTCCGTCGCAATGTTGCAGTCCCGCTAAAAATCGCTGATCACCGCCTTTACTTGTAAAAACAATAAAAAGTCCATATATCTATCCCATAGTTTGTAGACGCTATAACTTTTGCACTAACCAATCAATATGCGCTTATTGGGATTTTATTGTATATTGTTATAATACATAGTGGCCTAAATTGATGAAGAAATTCGTTTTTTGTTTTGTTTTTTGAATGTTTTATAGCAGAAAGTAAAATATATATATATACTTTTTTTTCAAAATTGTCGATCTTTTTTTGTTTATAGCGCAAAAAAATAAAAAAACGATCAAATACCACGAAAAGAAAGCTCTATTTGTGGGGGGGGGGGGGGGAATACATAAATTATATTTGGGTACAGCGTAGCACGACCGTGCAATTGTTAGTTAAGGTGACGCAGTGCCGTATCACAACAAAAAAAGAAATAATAAGATAAATAAATAAATAGATAAATAGCACATTGGAATAAATGTGCAGATAGGAAACACCTAAAACACGGATGAAATCGAACGGCCTATTTTTAGCCGGCGGGGGATTATTTTGGGGAAATATCTGCGTTCTGTTTCGGTGAAGTGGAACTCCTCGGAGCTTGCGGCACGTCAGGCTGGAATTTTATTAACCTAATTGCTTCTGTGAGAAAATCCCGGGGTTATAAAATCTATTTTTATATAAATACAGAGTGTTTTCTCTGGCTGGACGGCTTCGCGTTAAATGCCGGGTCTTGCCTGATGTTGGTCTGGTGAGGACTGTGTGTGGGATGCCAGGGATGGGGAAACCACATCGGGAATGAGAAGAGACCCATAATGCCATATTCACCCACCTCCAGGGTCCTCTCCGGAGCCCCTGCTTTCCTTGGCCAAGGAGGTGAAATACTCCCACAGTCCACACATCTGTGACTGCTGGAGAACTACAACTCCCAGTGCGGGAGAGGAGAGAGGGAGAGGAGTGCACTGGAGGAGAGAGGAGAGCACAGGAGGAGAGAGGGAGAGGAGAGAGGGAGAGGAGAGCACGGGAGGAGAGAGGGAGAGGAGTGCACTGGAGGAGAGAGGAGAGCACAGGAGGAGAGAGGAGGGCACAGGAGGAGAGAGGGAGAGAAGAGCACAGGAGGAGAGAGGGAGAGGAGTGCACAGGAGGAGAGAGGAGAGCACAGGAGGAGAGAGGGAGAGGAGAGCACAGGAGAAGAGGAGGGCACAGGAGGAGAGAGGCAGAGGAGAGCACAGGAGGAGAGAGGCAGAGGAGAGCACAGGAGGAGAGAGGGAGAGGAGAGCACAGGGGGTGAGAGGTGAGCACAGGAGGAGAGGAGTGCACAGGAGGAGAAAGGGAGAGGAGAGCACAGGAGGAGAGAGGGAGAGGAGAGCACAGGAGGAGAGAGGGAGAGGAGAGCACAGAAGGAGAGAGGAGAGCACAGGGTAGGAGGAGAGAGGGAGAGGAGTGCACAGGAGGAGAGAGGGAGAGGAGAGCACAGGAGGAGAGAGGGAGAGGAGAGCACAGGAGGAGAGAGGAGAGCACAGGGTAGGAGGAGAGAGGGAGAGGAGAGCTCAGGGGGAGAGAGGGAGAGGAGAGTACAGGAGGAGAGAGGGAGAGAAGAGCACAGGAGGAGAGAGGGAGAGGAGAGCACAGGAGGAGAGATGGAGAGGAGAGCACAGGATAGGAGGAGAGAGGGAGAGGAGAGCACAGGATGAGAGAGGGAGAGAAGAGCACAGGAGGAGAGAGGGAGAGAAGAGCACAGGAGGAGGGAGGGGGAGGAGAGCACAGGGTAGGAGGAGAGCACAGGAGAAGAGAGGGAGAGAAGAGCACAGGGTAGGACGAGAGAGGAAGAGGAGAGCACAGAGAGGGAGAGGGAGAGGGAGAAGGAGAGGAGAGCACAGGAGGAGAGAGGAAGAGGACAGCACAGGGGGAGAGAGGGAGAAGGAGAGGAGAGCACAGGAGGAGAGGGGAGAGCACAGGATAGGAGGAGAGAGGGAAAGGACATGAACTTTTTTTTATTTTTTTCATTTGACCAATGCATGGGCTACCTTGCAGAGAATAAACCCGGGCCTGTGTCTTCTGTATGTAGAAGTGTATGGCGCAATCTTTTCGTAGCTGCTTATGTACATTAGAAGAGATCAGTGAAGCTCTTTTTTTATGAGAAGCCGCCCGGTCTGGTGTTTGGGAGGTCTGACAAGTTCATCACAGAGTCAGGCGTGCGCAGAGAGATAAGGAGTGTCAATGTTCTTTTCTCCCCCACATGTTCTGATGTTTGCGCACGCTTGTTTGCTCAGCGACTCCACTATTGTGGTTACAGATTTGGTGATTTGGGTTGTCGGAGAATGTTGGGGGGGTCCGCTCAGACTGCTCCCCGCTTGGAACCTCCTTTCCACCCACAATAAATTAATATGACCCGATTTTATTGGTCAAAACCAGAAACATATAAAATATTATACTGTGAAGAAATCCGATATCACAAACCACCACGAGATTTACTCCAACAACACCGGCACTGCTGCCTGCGATATTTGTATGAAGGGTTGGGGTGGGGTGGGGTGGGGTTTGAAGGCACCAACTTAGAAGCCTTTGAGGAACCTCAATAGAAAAGTGTCTGCTGGTTTTTGAGAGTCACCACCCAGAGGGCACCCAGTGCTGGCTGGCATCCATAGACGCCATGAAAAGTTGGCTCCCCTCCAAACGCCACCAAGCTGCCATGATAGTAAAACCTTTCCTCCTTACCTGCTGTGAAACTCTAGTGGGTGGCGGGGTAGGGCAAGCCAATCAGGGGCTACGGGCCTCCGATTGTGGACCTCCATGTGACCCCATGGCTCCGCCTCCCAATGCTCGGAGACAGTGGTCATCCGGCGCCATGGGCAAAGGTGCCAAACCGTGCCCCCCCCACCCCCCGGTTCATGATGTGCAAACTTAGGAGATCCTACCCCCAGCAGTCACATCCCTATAGTATACCATTGTGCCCAGGGCAGCTGCCCCTTCCACCCACCCAGGGTTGGTGCAAGGATTTTTGACACCCTAGGCGAGACCTCATTTTGCCAAACCCCTGACTCCACCCCCTTTACCCTGCCCATGTATACCCCACCTTTTTAACTAAACGCCCCCTAAAATGCAACCCATCAGCGCCCATCAAATGCAGCCTCACCAGCGCCCATCAAATGCAGCCTTACCAGCACCCATCAAATACAGCCTCACCGGCGCCCATCAAATGTAGCCTTACCAGTGCCCATCAATGCAGCCTCACCAGCGCCCATCAATGCAGCCTCACCAGCGCCCATCAAATGCAGCCTCATCAGCATCCATCAAATGCAGCCTTACCAGCGACATTAAAAAACAGCCTCACCAGCGCCCATCAAATGCAGCCTCATCAGCATCCATCAAATGTAGCCTTACCAGCGCCCATCAATGCAGCCTCACCAGCGCCCATCAAATGCAGCCTTGCCAGCGCCCATCAAATGCAGCCTCGCCAGCGCCCATCAAATTCAGCCTCACCAGCGCCCATCAAATTCAGCCTCACCAGCGCCCATCAAATGCAGCCTCACCAGCGCCCATCAAATGCAGCCTCACCAGCGTCCATCAAATGCAGCCTCACCAGCACCCATCAAATGCAGCCTCATCAGCATCCATCAAATGAAGCCTCACCAGCGCCCATCAATGCAGCCTCACCAGCGCCCAACAAATGCAGCCTCACCAGCACCCATCAAATGATGCCTCACCAGCGCCCATCAAATGCAGCCTCAGCAGCGCCCATCAATGAATGTTTGCTTGCTTCCATTAATTAGAGAGTCGGGACACAGGCACAGTCCTCTTCCACTGCTGCTCCTAATTATTATTATTATTATTATTATTATTTTTGGGTTAGGGTGTTTAGTTATTTATTTTTTATTTTATTTTTTAAGGGGTAAGGGTGAAAGTTAAGGGTTAATTATTTATTTATGATTACTTACTGATTTTAATTTATTTGTGTATTTATTTTACATTTATTTATTCATTAATTGTTTCATTTATTATTACTCGTAAAATAATAAATAAATAAAGTGATAATAAGTAACCCGTTACCTCAACTGAACTTGAGGTAACTGAACTGAACCCTAACGAAAAAAACATTATTAATAATAATTATTATTATTATTATTATTTTAGGGTTAAGGAGTTTAGTTATTTATTTTTTATTTAATTTTTTAAGGGATAAGGGTTAAAGGTAAGAGTTAATTATTTATTTATGAATACTTAGCATTAATTTATTGAATTAATTTTTTATTTATGATTTTTATTTATTTGTGTATTTTTATGTTTATTTATTCATTTCTTATTATTCCTAAAATAATAAATAAAATGTAAAAAATAAATAAATAAAATGATAATAAATAAACAATTACTTCAACTCCTAATGCTGACCCTAACCTAAACTGAACTCAAACCCCTTAACCTAACGAAAAAACATTAATAATAATAATAATAATAATAATAATAATTATTATTTTTGGCTTAGGGTTAGGGTGTTTAGGTATTTTTTTTTTCAAGGGGTAAGAGTTAAAGTTATGGGTTAATTATTTATTTATAATTACTTAGTATTAATTTATTGAATTCATATATTTTTTATTTATGATTTTTATTTGTGTATTTATTTTACATTTATTTATTAATTTATTATTATTTGTAAAATGATTAAAAATAAATATATCAATAAATAAAATGATAATCAATAACCCGTTACCTCAACTCCTAATCCTAAAGAAGAAATAAAAGCTAATGGAAAAGCTAAAAAAAGCTGAAATACCTACCAAAAAATTGTGCAACAGATAACAGTTTTCTCTATTGGCTAATAAAAAAACCACCAAAGCCTAAATACGCTGTATACAAATGCGTCAAAAATGCCAGAAAAGCGCTCAAAGATGCTTTGCTCAGGTGTGAATGCACCTCAAAGGGCCAAGGGATCAGTGGGAAGGGCACCGGTTGGGGGTCAAGGGGACCCTTCATGGTTCCTTGCACCAGGGCCTTGAAGGTTCTAGTTACACCTCTGGGGTTATGTATCCACATGGATGTCATATGGGGAGACAGCAGCTGTGTATCCCAATAGACATCTATGGGGTTGCCTGCGCAGGCATGCATACCACACCTGTGCATCCCTGTGCCAGTGGAACACAGCCCTGCATGGCACACAGAAGTAATCGGCTGTGTGAACAAAACCTTATATACTTAAGAAAAATAAATAAAAAAGAAACCGAAAAGGTCACTGCATTTTTTTTTATAACTGTCTGGAGTTCCCCTTTAAAATCAAGAGGCTTGAAGTATTGCAAAGCAAAGAGAAGAAAAAATAAATAATAATAAATAACTAAACATCCTAACCCTAACAGAAAATAATAATAATTATTATTAAATTTTTTATTAATAATGTATTTTTTTTTGTTCAAGTTTGGGTGTTGTTATTTTATTATTATAATTATTATTATTATTATTAGTAATAATAATGTATTTTTTTAAAATTGTCTGGAGTTCCCCTTTAATTCAGGAGAGTTGAAGTACTGCAAAGGAAAGAGGAGACAAATAAATAACAATAAATAACTAAATACCCTAACACTAACACAAAAATAATAATTATTAATAATAATCTTAATAATAATAATTATAATGATAAAATAACAACACCCAAACTCGAACCAAAAAAAAATACATTATGAATAATAATAATAATAATAATAAAATAACAACACCCAAACTCGAACAAAAAAAATACATTATTAATAATAATAATAATAATAATGTATTTTTTTTGTTCGAGTTCGGGTGTTGTCATTTTATTATTATAATTATTATTATTATTATTATTATTAATAATGTATTGTTTTTGGTTCGAGTTTGGGTGTTGTTATTTTATTATTATAATTATTATTATTATTATTATTATTATTAATGTATTTTTTTTGGTTCGAGTTTGGGTGTTGTTATTTTATCATTATAATTATAATAATAATAATAATTATTATTATTATTATTATTAATAATGTATTTATTTGGTTTACATTGGGGTGTCATTTTATTATTCTAATTATTATTATCATTATGTATATTGTATTGTATGTATTTTTTTTTTTTGTTCGAGTTTGGGTGTTTTTATTTTACAATTATAATTATTATTATTATTATTATTATTAATATTATTATTATTAAAAACTGTCTGGAGTTCCCCTTTAATTCAGGAGGCTTGAAGCATTGCAAAGCAAAGAGGAGAAAAAAATAAATAACAATAAATAACTAAACACCTTAACACTATATAATAATAAATAATAATAATAATAATACTTATTGTTTTTATTATTATTATTATTATTATTATTATTATTATTATTATTATTATTATTATTAATAATAATAATAATAATAATAATGTATTTTTTTGTTGAAGTTTGGGTGTTGTTATTTTATTATTATTATTATTATTAGTAGTAGTAGTAGTAGTAATAAAACATTTTTTTTGTTCAAGTTTGAGTGTTGTTATTTTATTATTATTATTATTATTATTATTATTATTATTATTAGTAGTAGTAGTAGTAGTAGTAGTAGTAATAAGACATTTTTTTTGTTCAAGTTTGAGTGTTGTTATTTTATTATTAATTATTATTATAATAATAATATAATATATATAATTAAAATAATATAATAATAATGTTTTTAATATTTTGTTAAGGTTAGAGGTTAATTATTATTTCCTGCGAAGTCCAAATTCTGCCCAGGATACAGAAAAGGTCACTGCAATTTTTTTTTATAACTGTCTGGAGTTCCTATTTAATTCAGGAGGCTTGAAGTATTGCAAAGCAAAGAGGAGAAAAAATAAATAATAATAACTAACTAAACACCCTAACACAAAAATAATATTAATAACAATAATTATTATTATTATTATTATTATTATTATTATTAATAATGTATTTTTTTAGTTCGAGTTTGGGTGTTGTTATAATAATAATAATTATAAAAATAAAATAACAACATCCAAACTCGAACAAAAAAGAACATTATTAATAATAATAATTATAATAATAAATTTATTAATAATAATGTATTTTTTTATAACTTTCTGGAGTTCCCTTTTAATTCAGGAGGCTTGAAGTATTGCAAAGCAAAGAGGAAAAAAAAAAAAAAATAATAAATAACTAAACACCCTAACACAAAAATAATAATAATAATAGTTATTATTATTATTATTAACAATGTATTTTTTTGTTTGAGTTTGGGTGTTGTCATTTTATTATTATAACTATTATTATTATTATTATTATTAATAATAATTTATTTGGTTTACATTGGGGTGTCATTTTTATTATTCTAATTATTATTATCATTATGTATATTGTATTGTATGTATTTTTTTTTGTTCGAGTTTGGGTGTTTTTATTTTACAATTATAATAATAATAATTATTATTATTATTATTATTATTAATATTATTAAAAACTGTCTGGAGTTCCCCTTTAATTCAGGAGGCTTGAAGCATTGCAAAGCAAAGAGGAGAAAAAAATAAATAACAATAAATAACTGAACACCTTAACACTATATAATAATAAATAATAATAATAATAATACTTATTGTTTTTATTATTATTATTATTATTATTATTATTAATAATAATAATGTATTTTTTTGTTGAAGTTTGGGTGTTGTTATTTTATTATTATTAGTAGTAGTAGTAGTAGTAGTAGTAGTAATAAAACATTTTTTTTTTTACAAGTTTGAGTGTTGTTATTTTATTATTAATTATTATTATAATAATAATATAATATATATAATTAAAATAATATAATAATAATGTTTTTAATATTTTTTTTAAGGTTAGAGGTTAATTATTATTTCCTGCGAAGTCCAGTTTCTGCCCAGGATACAGAAAAGGTCACTGCAATTTTTTTTTAAAACTGTCTGGAGTTCCTATTTAATTCAGGAGGCTTGAAGTATTGCAAAGCAAAGAGGAGAAAAAATAAATAATAATAACTAACTAAACACCCTAACACAAAAATAATAATAATAACAATTATTATTATTATTATTATTATTATTATTATTATTATTATTATTATTATTAATAATAATGTATTTTTTGTTCGAGTTTGGGTTTTATTTTCTTCTTCTTATTATTATTATTATTATTATATTGTTTGAGTTTGGATGTTGTTATTTTAGTATTATTATTATTATTATCAATAATAATATATTTTTTGCTTGAGTTTGGATGTTGTTATTTTAGTATTATTATTATTATTATTATTATTAATAATAATAATAATAATATATTTAATATTTTTTATTATTTGCTGTGAAGTCCGGTCTCGGCCCAGGAGCCCGCTCAGCTGAGTCTGTAGGAAAAGGTCGGATTTGGGGTTGTTGCTCCATGGAGTAGAGATCTGGCACGGCACAGATAGGGAGTCGGCTCGGTACCTAGCAGCTGCCCCCGCACAGCCCCCGCACAGCCCCCCGCACAGCCCCGCACAGCCCCCGCACAGCCCCCGCACAGCCCCCCGCACAGCCTCCGCACAGCCCCCGCACAGCCCCGCACAGCCCCCGCACAGCCCCGCACAGCCCCCGCACAGCCCCGCACAGCCCCCGCACAGCCCCGCACAGCCCCCGCACAGCCCCGCACAGCCCCCGCACAGCCCCCGCACAGCCCCCCGCACAGCCCCCGCACAGCCCCGCACAGCCCCCCGCACAGCCCCGCACAGCCCCCGCACAGCCCCCCGCACAGCCCCGCACAGCCCCCCGCACAGCCCCGCACAGCCCCCGCACAGCCCCGCACAGCCCCCGCACAGCCCCCCGCACAGCCCCGCACAGCCCCCCGCACAGCCCCGCACAGCCCCCGCACAGCCCCGCACAGCCCCCGCACAGCCCCCGCACAGCCCCGCACAGCCCCCGCACAGCCCCGCACAGCCCCCGCACAGCCCCGCACAGCCCCCCGCACAGCCCCCGCACAGCCCCGCACAGCCCCCGCACAGCCCCGCACAGCCCCCGCACAGCCCCCGCACAGCCCCGCACAGCCCCCGCACAGCCCCGCACAGCCCCCCGCACAGCCCCCGCACAGCCCCGCACAGCCCCCGCACAGCCCCGCACAGCCCCCGCACAGCCCCGCACAGCCCCCGCACAGCCCCGCACAGCCCCCCGCACAGCCCCCGCACAGCCCCCGCACAGCCCCGCACAGCCCCCGCACAGCCCCCGCACAGCCCCGCACAGCCCCCGCACAGCCCCGCACAGCCCCGCACAGCCCCGCGGGTGAATGGCCGGGACGCATCATTACACAATGTTTTTCGTGTTGTCAGTTCCGAACTTTTTGAATGTTTGTTTCCTGCAGAATCATTATGCCGAGCTCCGGCTCCATCCTCAAGTCACTATTAGAACGACTCCGTTGGATGGTTTTACTTCCGGACTAAGTGGAAATTAGAGTCAAACTGAATACTTTTTCATTTGTAATTTGTTTTGTGGGAAATAAGAACACCCCGTCTGATTCTAATATCTATTATCCTCTCTCTGTTATCTAGTAATGCCTTGAAAAAGTATTCATACCCCTTGAAATTTCCCACATTTTTTCATGTTAAAACTAAAAACGTAAATGTATTTTATTGGGATTTTATGTGATCGACCAACACAAAGTGGCACATAATTGTGAAGTGGAAGGAAAATGATAAATAGTTTTCAACATTTTTTTCACAAATAAATATGTGAAAAGTGGGGGGGGGGGGGGGGGCATTTGTATTCAGCCCCCTTTACTCTGATACCCCTTAACTAAAATCTAGTGGAACCAATTACCTTCAGAAGTTACCTAATTAGTAAATAGAGTCCACCTGTGTGTAATTGAATCTCAGGATAAATACAGCTGTTCTGTGAAGCCCTCAGAGCTTTGTTAGAGACCCTTAGTGAACAAACGGCACCTTGAAGGCCAAGGAACACACCAGACAGGTCAGGGATAAAGTTGTGGAGAAGTATAAAGCAGGCTTAGGTTATAAAACAATATGCCAAGCTTTGAACATCTCACGGAGCTCTGTTCAATCCATCATCGGAAAATGGAAAGAGTATGGCACAACTGCAAACCTACCAAGACATGGCCGTCCTCCTAAACTGACCGGCCCGGGCAAGGAGAGTATTCATCAGAGAAGAGCCAAGAGGCCCATGGTAACTCTGGAGAAGCTGCAGAGATCCACAGCTCAGGGGGGAGAATCTGTCCACAGGACAACTATTAGTCGTCTCTCCACAAATCTGCCCTTTATGGAAGAGTGACAAGAAGAAAGACATTGGTGAAAGAAAGTCATAAGAAGTCCTGTTTGCAGTTTGTGAGAAGCCATGTGGGGGACACAGCAAACATGTAGAAGAAGGTGATCTGGTCAGATGAGACCAAAATTCAACTTTTTGGCCTAAAAGCAAAAGCTATGTGGGGGGAAAACTAACACTGCACATCACCCTGAACACACCATCCGCACTGTGAAACATGGTGGTGGCAGCATCATATGGTGGGGATGCTTTTCTTCAGCAGGGACAGGGAAGCTGGTCAGAGTTGATGGGAAGATGGATGGAGACAAATACAGGGCAATCTTAGAAGAAAACCTGTTAGAGTCTCCAAAAGACGTGAGACCGGGGCGGAAGTTCACCTTCCAGCAGGACAACGACCCGAAACATCCAGCCAGAGCTACAATGGAATGGTTTACATCAAAGCATATTCATGTGTTAGAATGGCCCAGTCACAGTCCAGACCTAAATCCAATTGAGAATCTGTGGCAAGACTTGAAAATTGCTGTTCACAGACGTTCTCCATCCAATCTGACAGAGCTTGAGCTATTTTGCAAAGAAGAATGGGCAGAAATGTCCCTCTCTAGATGTGCAAAGCTGGTAGAGACATCCCCAAAAAGACTTGCAGCTGTAATTGGAGAGAAAGGCGATTCTACAAAGTATTGACTCTGGGGGGCGCCATACAAATGTACCCCCCACACTTTTCACATATTTATTTGTAAAAAAAAATTGAAATCCATTTATCATTTTCCTACCACTTCATAATTATGTTGCCACTTTGTGTTGGTCTATCACATAAATCCCAATAAAATACATTTATGGTTTTTGGTTGTCATTCTATAGCCTCATACACACAATCAGACTTTGTACAAACTTTCCCATGGACTTTTGTACAAAGGGCGTATTGCATACACACGATTGGACTTTTTAGGCAACAAACACGAACGTAGTGACGTTTCAACGTACTGATGACACTTCAAAAGAGGATGTTCAATTACTCTGGCGCCACCCTTTGGTCAACTTCTGTATTGTTTTCTGATCTTTTGCATTGGTTGTGAGAATGCGTGTTTGTACTTTGTACAAAAGTCCTATGGTTTTCTGCACACACGATCGGACTTTGCTCCATCGGACTTTTGTTGCCGGAAAGTTTGTCCGTTCGCACAGCCAACAAAGGTCCGATGAAAACCAAAAAAGTTTGTCGGATGGAGCGTACACACGGTCGGATGTTGCTCCAAAACAGCTAAAGCCTCATACACACGATAGGACTTTGTACAAACTTTCCTGTGGATTTTTGTACAAAGGGCGTCGGCCGTGAACTTGTATTGCATACACACAGCAGGACTTTTTCAGCCAACTTTCACCAAATCACATGGTTTTTCTGCTCTTTACCGCCACCTTTGGTCAACTTCTGTATTGTTGTCTGATCTTTTGCATTGGTTCTGAGCATGCCTGTTTGTACTTTGTACAAAAGTCCGATGGTTTTCTGCACACACGATCGGACTTTGCTCCATCGGACTTTTGTTGCCGGAAAGTTTGTCCGTTCGCACAGCCAACAAAGGTCCGATGAAAACCAAAAAAGTTTGTCGGATGGAGCGTACACACGGTCGGATGTTGCTCCAAAACAGCTAATTTGCATGTTTGTTCTCAAAAAGTCCGATGGTGTGTATGGGCCTTTAGGACTCTTTTTTTTTCACTCTGAAGATTCTGATGCCGCGTACGCAAGACCAGACTTTCCAGCAGACTAGGTCCAACAGGATCAGTCGGACAATCCGATCGTGTGTGGGATAGTCCGATCGTTTTTCGTTATAAAAATTTGACGCACCTAGAAACAGAACATGTTTCAAATCTGTGCGACGGAATCAATTCCTATCAGGAAAAAACGTTCGTCTGTGTGCTGGTCCGACAGACCAAATACGACGCAAGGGCAGCTATTGGCTACTGGCTATTGAACTTCCTTTTTTAGTCCCGTCTTACGTCATTACGTTCAAAATTAACGGACTTTCCAACGGACATATGCCTTGTACACGCGGTCGGTAATTCCAACGGAAAAGGTCCGATCGGATTATATTGTCGGAAAATCCGATCGTGTGTGGGCTCTATCGGACTTTTTCCGTTGGAAATTCCGGCGGAAAAAAATGTGAGAGCAGAATCTCAAATTTTCCGACCAAAAAAAAAATTGTATTTGACTTTCTCCGATCGTTTGTAGAGAATTCCGATTGGACAAAGTGCCACGCATGCTCAGATCAAATTTACGAGACCAAAGCTATTGGCTACTGGCCTCTATGTAGTCCCGTCGCACGCAACGAATGTCACCACGTTCCGAACGTTCGGATTTTCAGACAAAATCCGTTGGGAAAAATCCAACGGATTTTGTGGTCGGAATGTCCAACCGTGTGTACAAGGCAATAGTCCGTTCGTGTGTGGCCAAGTCCGTTTGTTCAGAAGTCCGTCGGAACTGAAAAGTCAGTCGGGAAGACTGTCGGACCTAGTCTGCTGGAAAGTCCAGTCGTGTGTACGCGGCATTAGGCCCCTTTCACACTGGGGCGGTTTTCAGGCGCCACAGCGCTAAAAATAGCGCCTGAAAAAACCGGCCCCTTTCACTCCAGTGTGAAAGCCGGAGGGCTTTCACACTGGAGCGTTGCGCTGGCAGGACGGCGAAAAAAGTCCTGCTAGCTGCATCTTTGGAGCGGTGAAGGAGCGGTGTATTCACCGTTCCTACCCATTGAAATCAATGGGACAGCGCGGCTATACCGCCGGCAAAGCGCTGTTGCAGTAGAACTTTGCAGGCGGTTTTAACCCTTTTTCGGCCGCTAGCGGGGGTTAAAACCACCCCACTAGCGGCCGCATACTGCCTCTAAAACGACGGTAAAGTGTGGCTAAAAATAGCGGCGCTTTACCGCCGACGGCGCTCCCGCCCTAGTGTGCAAGGGGCCTTAGTCACCATTCTAAGGACCCCCATCCATTGCTATAAGAAATGTCACCTTCTACACTAATGCCGCGTACGCACGA
Source organism: Lithobates pipiens (assembly GCF_037356315.1). NCBI lineage: Eukaryota > Metazoa > Chordata > Amphibia > Anura > Ranidae > Lithobates > Lithobates pipiens. The sequence continues at coordinate 33,173,202 of NW_027507764.1, read as the reverse complement.
TTAGAATTCCGGCCAGAAAAAGACAGATGAGAGCTTTTCATCGGAAAATGCGACCGTGTGTACGCTCCATCGGAAATTTAGCTGTCTGAATTTCCTCCTGCCAAGAATTGATAGCATGTTCTCAATTTTCCTGATGGAAAAACTTTGTATCTGTAATTCCGATCGTGTGTATGCAATTCCGACACGCCAAAAATCACGCATGCTCAGATTCAACTACGAGACGGAAGCTATTGGCTACTGGCTATGAAACTTCCTTTTTCTAGTCTCGTCGTACCGCGTTATAAACGATCGGAATTTGGTGTGACCGTGTGTAGGCAAGACAGCTTGAGCGGAATTCCATCGGGAAAACCATCAGAGCTTTTTCTGACGAGAATTCTGATCGTGTGTAAAGCCTCATTCATAAGGCCCATACACACGATCAGACTTTTTGACAACAAACATGCAAATTAGCTGTTTTGGAGCAACATCCGACCGTGTGTACGCTCCATCGGACAAACTTTTTTGGTTTTCATCTGACTTTTGTTGGCTGTGCGAACGGACAAACTTTCTGGCAACAAAAGTCAGATGGAGCAAAGTCTGATTGTGTGTACAGAAAACCATAGGACTTTTGTACAAAGTACAAACGGGCATGCTCAGAACCAATGCAAAAGATCAGACAACAATACAGAAGTTGACCAAAGGTGGCGGTAAAGAGCCGAAAAACCACGTGATTTGGTGAAAGTTGGCTGAAAAAGTCCTGCTGTGTGTATGCAATACAAGTTCAGGGCCGACGCCCTTTGTACAAAAATCCAAGGGAAAGTTTGTACAAAGTCCTATCGTGTGTATGAGGCTATACACACGGTCGGACTTGTACAAACTTTTCCGTGGACTTTTGTACAAAGGGCGTGGTCCACAAGTTTGTATTGCATACACACGGTCGGACTTTTTGACAACAAACACGAACGTGGTGACGTCACAACGTACGGACGCCACTTCAAAAGAGGACGTTCAATGACTCCAGCGCCACCTTTGGTCAACTTCTGTATTGTAGTCTGATCGTTTGCATAGGTTCTGAGCATGCGTGTTTGTACCTTGTACAAAAGTCCGATGCTTTTGCGTACACACGGTCGGACTTTGCTCCATCGGACTTTTGTTGCCAGAAAGTTTGTCCGTTTGCACAGCCAACAAAAGTCCGATGAAAACCCAAAAAGTTTGTCCGATGGAGCGTACACACGGTCAGATGTTGCTCCAAAACAGCTAATTTGCATGTTTGTTGTCAAAAAGTCTGATCGTGTGTATGGGCCTTAAGTCATCGCTGGGATCCCTAGTTGTAAAGGCCCGTACACACGATCAGACTTTTTGACAACAAACATGCAAATTAGCTGTTTTGGAGCAACAGCCGACCGTGTGTACGCTCCATCGGAAAAAAACTTTTTTGGTTTTCATCTGACTTTTGTTGGCTGTGCGAACGGACAAACTTTCTGGCAACAAAAGTCCGATGGAGCAAAGTCTGATCGTGTGTACAGAAAACCATAGGACTTTTGTACAAAGTGCAAACAGGCATGCTCAGAACCAATGCAAAAGATCAGACAACAATACAGAAGTTGACCAAAGGTGGCGGTAAAGAGCAGAAAAACCACATGATTTGGTGAAAGTTGGCTGAAAAAGTCCTGCTGTGTGTATGCAATACAAGTTCATTGACCCTTTGTACAAAAATCCAAGGGAAAGTTTGTACAAAGTCCTATTGTGTGTATGAGGCTTTAGTATGGCTGACTAACCGCCGAAAAGTCCGCCGGACTTTCCAACGAGCGGACCTGCCCACACACAACCAGATTTTTCCGGCGGACCACTATGGCAGGAGTCCGCCAGACTTTTGAAATGAACGGACTGGCCCACACACGGAGAAAAGTCCGTTCATTTTGAACGCGGCTCCAGGTAGCGAAGGAAGTTAATGTCGCCGCTTTCGGCGGCGAGATTGACACGTCGCTGGCCCCGTCACCTGGTATGGACTTAAAGGGGAAGCCCTACGCCGAAAAAAACGACTTGACTTCAACATTGACTTCCTTCGCTAGTCCCATCTACCTGGAGCCGCGTTCAAAATGAACTGACTTTTCTCCGTGTGCGGGAAAGTCTGTTCATTTCAAAAGTCCGGCGGACTAGCACACAGACGGCCGGTGTCCTATCACATACAGTCCCCCATCGGATAGTGTCCGCTGTGTACTGCGCATGCGCAGTACACAGCACACACAGATTCCGAAAATAGCCAAGGATGAACGGCGCCTGCGCCCTGAGTCCAGGTTCTATCCCCACCTTCCAAGTGGACATAGAGTAGTAATATAAAAGAGCCGAGTGCAGCGAGGCCGAGCCCGAAGCGTGGCGAGTGAAGCTCGCCCGCGAGGGGCCCTATAATTTTCCAACCCTATGTCCGCTTGGATGGTGGGGCTACCACCTCCATTCATGGCGCAGGCGCCATTCATCTTCAGAGATTTTCCGAAGCTTCTTCTGCCCCGTACTGCGCATGCGCAGTACGGCGCGGACACTATATGATGGCAGGACACTATCTGCCAGAACACCGGATTGTCCGGCGGACTCTGGTCCGTCGGACCAAGTCTGCCGGATAGTCTGATCGTGTGTACGTGGCATAAGGACTCAAAAATGCAAATTTAAGGACCCCAAACTGTCATTCTATAGACTTCCAGCCATCACTTTAAGGTCCTCAAGTCGTCACACACCTCTGATAACCAAAAGATCAAAAGTAAAATTAAGCGATTATACGGCACAATGAAAACCCCCCGTCTGTAACGGTTGTACTTTTTTTTTTGTTTTTCCCCCTTGGAGTGAAGTTGCTGGAACACAGATATCGCAGGCCGTCTTCAGCGAAAAGGTTACTGTCATAAAATATGAAGGTTTTATCTGTAGTTCATTTTTATACGCGTTGTCTGGGCCATCGTTTAGAATTGATGCGCCGAAGGAAAAATTATATCTAAAAGCGGTGAAAAAGAGCAGGCGCTGTCAGTTGTGAGAGGCTCCATGTTTTGTCGTGTCAGGAGAAGACGCATTAATATGGAGGAGGACGAGACCTGGGCTATGTTATTGTCATGGCCAAATCAGTGACCTGCAAAATACGCATTACTGGACGGGTCTTGGCATTCTCTCTCGCAAAGTCACAAAGTATCCAGATTTCATTTCCAAAGTCTGGAAAAGGATAGAAAAAAACAAAAAAACAGAGAGAGAGAAAAACAATCCTCTCCAAAATAAAAGCTGAGTCTTTGGGAGCAACCACAAATCCCAAACAACCCAAAGAGTATAGTCAACCCTTCACCTGGAGGCCTTTGTCTGCCTGGCCAATGGCCCAAACATTGTTGACTCTTTAACCACTTTCAGCCCCGGACCCTTTTGCCGGCCAAAGACCAGACCACTTTTTTGCGATTCGGCACTGCGTCGCTTTAACTGACAAATGCGCGGTCGTGCGACGTGGCTCCCAAACAAAATTGACGTCCTCTTTTCCCCACAAATAGAGCTTTCTTTTGGTGGTATTTGATCACCTCTGCGGTGTTTATTTTTTGCGCTATAAACAAAAATAGAGCGACAATTTTGAAAAAAAACGCATTATTTTTTACTTTTTGTTATAATAAATATCCCCCAAAAATATATAAAAAAACATTTTTTTCCCTCATTTTAGGCCGATACGTATTCTTCTACATATTTTTGGTAAAAAAAAATCGCAATAAGCGATTATTGATTGGTTTGCGCAAAAGTTATAGCGTTTACAAAATAGGGGATCGTTTTATGGCATTTTTATTCATATTTTTTTTTTACTAGTAATAGCGGCGATCAGCGATTTTTATTATGACTGCGACATTATGGCGGACACATCGGACATTTTTGACACATTTTTGGGACCATTGTCATTTATACAGCAATCAGTGCTATATAAATGCAGTGATTCCTGTGTAAATGACACTGGCAGTGAAGGGGTTAACCAGGGGGTGGCAGTGTAGGGGTTAAGTGTTCCTAGAGGCGTGTTACTAACTGTTGGGGGCTGGGCTTTAATTTAGTGAACGCTGATCTCTGCTCCAATCACATGGAGCAGAGATCAGCGTCACTAGTTGCTAGGCAGAACGGGGAGATTCTGTTTACAACGGCATCTCTCCGTTCAGCCGCCCCGTGAAATGATCGCAGGTATGCCCGCGGCGGTCGAGTCCGCGGGACCCATGACCGGACTCACGGGGGTCCCGACCAGCACGCGAGCGCGCCGGCGGCGGCGCGCTTGCGATGGCAGGGCGGCAAATTTAAAGGGACGTACAGGTACGTCCATTTGCCTGCCCGTGCCATTCTGCCGACGTACATTGGCGTGCGCTGGTCGGGAACCGGTTAAAGCTTAACTACAAAAAAAAAAAGGAGAAAAAAAACCCTAAAATAATAATATAAAAATAATAAAAATTCAAAAACAGTACCTACTGCTATACTTATGCCGCGTACGCACGATCGGAATTTTAGTTGGAAAAAGCTCTGATGGTTTTTCCGACAGAATTCCGATGGAATTCCTCTCAAGCTTGGCTTGCATACACACGGGTCACACAAAAGTTCTCTGAACTTTCGACCGTCAAGAACGCGGTGACGTACAACACTATGACGAGCCGAGAAAATGAAGTTCAATGCTTCCGAGCATGCGGCGAATTGTTTCCGAGCATGCGGCGAATTGTTTCCGAGCATGCGTCGAATTGTTTCCGAGCATGCGTCAAACTGTTTCCGAACACACGTAGGAATTTTGCGCGTCGGAATTAGTACATACAATCGGAATTTCCGATCGGGACTTTTTCCAACCGAAAAATTGAGAACATGCTCTCAATCTTTTGCTGGCCCGAAAATAGGCCAGCAAAAGTTCCGATAGGAGCGTACACGCGGTCACATTTCCCGACCGAAACCTCTCATCGGACTTTTGCTGGCAGAGTTTCCGATCGTGTGTGTACACGGCATTGCTTTCAATCTGGAGCTGTCCTATGCAGTACTTCTTCTCCATCACTAGATATTCTGTGTTGATTGGCGGTCAGTAGTCATTCCGATTCCTCTAAACGCAGGCTGTCGTGGACCTGCCGAGAAAAAGACAAAGCTTGCAGCGCCCACCTGTGGAGAACTGGTGTATCCAGGCATGGAATACAAATACAGGTGCTCTGGCCCAGAGTGTCCTCCACACACTGCAGATAACGTGGGACAAAAGGGAGAGCCGACGACTCTGGTATCCGTGTTACAGTCTTTATTGGCTACATGATAGTAACATTAAGAAAAACTGACGCGTTTCATCGAGTAGCCTTAGTTATAGCTATTATTAGGACTACTTGCCGAAACGCGTTAACTTTTTTTAATGTCACTATTATGTAGCCAATAAACATTGCAACACAGATACCAGAGTTGCCGGCTCTCCTTATCGATTCCTGTCATGGACCTGCCCCCTGGGTGCCATCATCAAGCCACCCCCCCCCCCCCCCACACTGCCTTCACTGCACTGAGAAGAGGAAAGGCAAACTGACTGTCCGAAAAACCCATGGAGAAAGGGTATATGAATCCTGTATCCTGTATATAGTGTTTCTATTTTCAACTAGACTTTGACTTTAATAATGGTAGTTGGGTGCATATTATACTCCATATAGTATTGATATGCAGTAGGTTTAAGGGCCGCCCCCTGCATAGCTCTTCCGGCCCCCTAATTCAGGTAAGTAGTCACTGACTGTAGCTTAGGGAAGGCTTTTTGATGATAAAAATGTTTTTGAAAAATGAACCGCATTCCGTGACATATCAGCATGACTTGACAAGTTATTACTTCGAAAATATCAAAAAGATTTTAGTATTTGAAGATTTGGGATTGGCAGCTTGTAGGCAGGTGCAGTTTTATTTCTACACTGCAGGTGGCACTCACACGCAGAGACTCTGCAGCTGGAGAGGAAGTCAGGAGGAACCTGGTTCCTCTATGGTTTTCCTGGACTACTAGGGAAGCGATCCGGTTGGATGCTGTTGGTCCATGTGACTCTGGAATCCATCTTGGGTATGGCAGAGCCGATTTAAGATCCTGCTTCCCGGGTCCTTCAGGTCTGGTATGGATTTTAAGGGGAACCCTGTGGCAAAATGTAAAAAAAAAATAAAAAATGCCGTGAGCCCCCCCCCCAAATCCATACCAGACCCTTATCCGAGCATGCAACCTGGCAGGCAGTAGGAAAAGGGGAGGGGGGACAAGAGAGCGCCCCCCTCTCCTGAACTGTACCAGGCCACATGTCCTCAACATAAGGACGGTGCTTTGGGGTCCCCCCGAAGTACTTTGTCCCCATGTTAATGGGGACAAGGGCCTCATCCCTGCAACCCTTGCCCAGTGGTTGTGGGGGTCTGCGGGTGGGGGGCTTATCGGAATCTGGAAGCCACCTTTAATAAGGGATCCCGTTGGTTCCTGGACCACCTCAATGGCGTTGTTATGGCGGTGTGGGGGGTGCGGCCCACACCGGGTGACACCCCCCATAGGGGTGACACCGGGGCAGCCACTAAACGCTATAGCTTGGAGCAGTGCGAGCAGGGCATTCAGGTGTGCGGGGGACGGGGGAGGCTGCCTATAACACTCCCGGCTGTCACTCAGGCCAGAATCTCCAATAGCTCCTGTGGCAGCCGAATTAAGATGAAATAAATAAAAATAGTGATCACATAGTTTTAAAAAGCAATATGGGAAGCCAGATGAAAATAGCTTGTCTTTTTTATGTTTTTACATGATACTTATTTTTATTTATTTCATCTTTTTATGCCTTGTTGTTAGAATCTTGTTTATTTGCTGGCACTTTTTTGCAAATAAAAACACCAACACTTATTCTTGGATCTACACCATTAGGAGCTTGTCTTTTTTATGTTTTTACATGATACTTGCTCCATGTATGCATTGATCCTTCCAAGAAATATACATTCGGACCTTTTTGGTACCTGTGTTCTGGCCTGCTGGACTTCTCAGACGATCGATGCCGATGTAGGACCATATACAGCCTGCTTTCCAAGTGGCTTTCGTTCCATGCTTGTAAGATCTGGTGTCGCTGACATACAGGTCCACCAACTCTGGTAAGAGTGTTTAATCATATTTATCTGTTTGGATTTTACTTTTCCTCGAAGTACAGTCGACTGTTGGCTTCCCTTGTGCAGGATTGATCTGCGAGTCTTGGTGGCCCATTATCCATCTAGATGGACTTCTAGTGGACTCTTTTTCTTATTTCATCCACTGATTTATTTCACATTTTTCCCTTTTCTTTTATCACATGAATTTTTGTCACATTCGTATGTAGCTGCTGTATGTCATTTTATTGTATTTTTTCACTGTATGATAGTGCAGTAATTTCCGTTTCTTTTTCTAAAAATAAAAGGTAAAATAAATAAGAAAAAAATAATTTTAACACGCCCCGCCCCACCGAGCTCGCGTGCAGAAGCGACCGCATACATGAGCAGCGCCCGCATATGAAAACAGTGTTCAAACCACACATGTGAGGCATCGCCGCGATCGGTAGCACGAGAGCAATAATGCTAGACCTAGATCTCCTCTGTAACTCAAAACATGCAACCTGTAGAATTTTTTAAACGTCGCCTATGGAGATTTTTAAGAGTAAATGTTTGTCGCCATTCCCCGAGCGGGCGCAATTTTGAAGCGTGACGTGTGGGGTATCAATTTACTCGGCGTAACATTATCTTTCACAATATAAAAAAAATGGGCTAACTTTACTGTTGTCTTATTTTTTTAATTTAAAAAAGTGTATTTTTTTCCTAAAAAAAGTGCGCTTGTCAGACCGCTGTGCAAATTACGGTGTGACAAAAAGTATTGCAACGACCGCCATTTTATTCTTTAGGGTGTTAGAAAAAAAAAATTATAATGTTTGGGGGTTCTAAGTAATTTTCTAGCAAAAAAAAAAAAAATTTTTTTAACTTGTAAACACCACATCTAAAAAAGAGGCTCGGTCCTAAACGGTAATTTAGGATGAATCTCTACTTGTTGCTTGTTTTCTTTTGATGGCGGATCTGGAGCCGGAGGGGAAAAAGGTTTCTTAATAAGGAGGTATTAAGCTAGAGCAGTGATGGGGAACCTTGGCACCCCAGATGTTTTGGAACTACATTTCCCATGATGCTCCACTACACTGCACAGTGCATGAGCATCATGGGGAATGTAGTTCCAAAACATCTGGGGTGCCAAGGTTCGCCATCACTGAGCTAGAGCCTTGGCAGTCTATCATAGAGCTGTAGAACACTGGGAAAGGCTGGACCCATTTATTGATTTAAGGGGTCATGGAGATCTGGTGAGTGCGTCACCTGATGAGGAGCACCCAGGTGAAACGGAGGAGGTGTTTTATAGTTCCAACACTGATTTTGGTGAAACTAGCACCTGGAGATCACAGTGAGACTTTGGAGTTGATTTTTTTTTTTCTATTTTGGATATGTCTGGAAAAAGCTGTTATGGGGCTTTTTACTTCATTTCATTTATTTTGAAGGGATTTTTTTTTTGGAGCACCTAAAGCGGTATCAAACCAAAAATGTAATAAAGTGCAGCTAACCAAGGACTTGATGTGGTGGCTGCATTTGTTTTCCTTACTTTGGCTTTTTTTTCCCCTTCCCCTCTATTTTCACCTGGTGATCTGGCTGGTAACATACCTTCTGTATTAGTGAGAAATGAGCGCAGCGGGTACATTGTCAACCTGTAGGTGCAGGGGAGTGTTAAGCCGCGTACACACGGGCGGACTGTCTGTCCAACTTAGTCCGCCGAAACACATTTCAGCGGACAGTCCGCTCGTGTGTGGGCTTCAGCGGACTTTTTCAGCGTGCAGTCTGGCGGACTAAGTATTTTGGAATTTCCGTAATATTGTCCGTCCAACTTTGGTTTCAGCGGACAATCCGCTCGTGAGTAGGCTAGTTCGACGGACTAAGTATGGCGCATGCTCAGAAAGGATTTACACGGCGGAAGGTTGCTTTGCTGTGTATTGGACGTCCTATTTCTAGTCCCGTCGTACGTGCTGTACACGTCTTCACGCAAGCTTTCGACGGACTGTTTGTTCATCATGTGTGGTCAAGTCCGTTCATTCTAAAGTAGGACGGACTGTCCGTCGGATTGTCTGACGGACTTAGTTGGCCAGACAGTCCGCCCGTGTGTACGCGGCTTTAGATGTATTAGCAGATTTAAATATACTAACAAAATGAAGCTAAACTCTGGCTCACACTAAAGCCTCATACACACGATAGGACTTTGTACAAACTTTCCCTTGGATTTTTGTACAAAGGGCGTCGGCCCTGAACTTGTATTGCATACACACAGCAGGACTTTTTCAGCCAACTTTCACCAAATCACGTGTTTTTTCTGCTCTTTACCGCCACCTTTGGTCAACTTCTGTATTGTTGTCTGATCTTTTGCATTGGTTCTGAGCATGCCTGTTTGTACTTTGTACAAAAGTCCTGTGGTTTTCTGTACGCACGATCAGACTTTGCTCCATCGGACTTTTGTTGCCAGAAAGTTTGTCCGTTCGCACAGCCAACAAAAGTCTGATGAAAACCAAAAAAGTTTGTCCGATGGAGCGTACACACGGTCGGATGTTGCTCCAAAACAGCTAATTTGCATGTTTGTTGTCAAAAAGTCTGATCGTGTGTATGGGCCTTTACAGTTACAGCAGTTTTTGTTTTTCCATTTTGGGATGAAGATTTTATATGAACAAATAAAAGCTGATCATTGTAACCACCCCTGCCACTGGCGTAGTATCAGTGGTCACAGGGGTCATAATGGCAACCCCGTCCATGCTTCAGGGGGATTTTACATTGGATTTTACAGCTGGACAGGAGGGGCGGCATATTCAGGAACAAATCCTCTCCATTTTCCTCCTGCAGCCATTAAAATCCTGCCACTTCTCTGGCCTTTATCTAATCGGAGCATCTTCACACACGGTGCGAGTATCTTGGCGTGTGGTGGAAGCTGCGGGTGGCAGTGCGGGGGAAGGGGGGGGGACCTGGTCAACTTGTGCATTGGGTTCCAAAAGCTTTTGACCACTGACGGTGTCTTTTAGCAGAGTTTAGGTGGGCTTCAACCTCCCTCTCCTGAACGCGGAAGAATCGCATTCAGGATAGTAACCTTTTGACCGCTGGGCGCAGGAAAAATGCAAAATGCGGCAAAAACATTCCGCGTTTTCACGTAAATGTAGGCCTGTGTACATGAAGCCTAAAATGTTTGTGTCTTCCCTGTAGACTGACGCATGGAGAGCTTGAGCCTATGAAAAAGCTACAGACCTTCTGGCTGGATCACCAGATAAAAATAGAAGAAAGAAAGCCTAAAAAAAAAAAAAAAAAAAAAAAACGAATGCAGCCATCACATCTAAGAATTGGTAAGCTGAAAAAAGATTTGCTTTTGGGTTTAGTAATACTTTAATAATTCACGGGCTGCCCTAATGCATTGCACATTAACACGAGACATAATGAGGGTAACTCTGGGTCCTCTTTCCCTGACGTTGGATCTGGTTCGTAGATTCAGATTTTACGCTCTTAAAAATAAGCCGTTTGGATTGATGAATGGCGGGCCTGGCGCGGCGACAGGAGCCGAAAAAACAGCCGGGGAGACCGCATGTAAAATGGAAGGCTGTGAGTAAATAAACGGGGAGAGGAGAGGGGTGTAGTTAGTCCGCACGGTGGTGAAAACTCAAACAAAGAGACAGAAGAAGGAGAACACAGCCCGGGATTCATCCAGCACAGGAGACCCAGCTGGACATGTGCAGGTCTGTAAACAAACCGAGCCATTTCTGGTGACACAGAGCGATTCACACAGCGACACGGCCAGCGAGCTCCACATACTGACATTCAGAGACCAGAATATCTCCCCCCACCGTGAGGGGGGGGGGGAACGCTATGAATATAAAAATGAAGTAATGATGGATGGCAACATACCACGGGGATGGATCTACGAGAAGGAGAACATGGAGCTGTGAAAGGGAACGTTTCGACTTGTGATGCCAATTTTTGTATCGGGTGACTCTGTCCATAGGATAAAACTGCCAAAAGAAGTCTTCCGAAGAAGGATAGTAAATACCCCACATTGTCATGGTCAGGGGTCAGGCTCCCACCGACCAGCTGGATAAGTACACCTGCAGATCACCCTGGTGGATGATGGGGGCTGACCTGAGGTTCAAGGTCTAAGCCAGTCTTTCTCAACCTTTTCAACACAGAGGAACCCTTGAAATAGTTCTCCGGTCTCGGGGAACCCCTACTAAAAATTAGTAACCTACAACTCATGATGCATTAGTGTGATGGTCGGTGGGAAGAACGGTCCTTACACTTGTGGTCATTGGGAAGAATTACCTCCTTACAGAGAGCTAAAAAAATCAATGGTGTCAGTGGGAACTTATCTGAGAGGCAGAAATTGCCCAATGCTGAAGGAACCCCTACAACCTCTGGAGGAACCCTGGTTGAGAATCACTGGTCTAAGCACTAACCAGAGCTCCTGGTGGTGGAGATGCATTTTGCTGCGTGTTAGTAGATCACCCTGATGGATGAGATGGGCTCACCTGAGGTGCGGGGTCCAAGCACTAACTGGTATTTAACAGAACTTCAGATGGTGGAGGTGGGTTTTGCTGTGTGTAAGTCAGTGGTGGCCTGTCCACAGAGGGCGCATGGGCACCACCCCCCCCCATCCATGCGTTCGGCCCCCTGATCTACAGATCAGTGGTGCTTGACCATGGATTCCAATGAAGGGGGGGGTGTCTTTTTGAAGAACCTGATTAGAGCCAGAGCCTCTAATAGGCTTCAAAAAAGGGTGGGCTTGGAGCGCAGAGCATTGTGCTCCGAGCCCACTCAGTTGTGTGAACATAGAGAATTCATTTTTGCTATTATTGCACTAAAGTTTCTCCCCGCCAATCAGGAGGTAGGTCTGTGAGACCTGTTTCCCGGTTGGCCAAAGCATCAGGCGATCCTATTGGATGCCTAGCATTTTGGCAGAAAACACGCGGCGGAGGATGATGGAGGAGCGAACACCGGAGCCGCCGCGGCCGGTGCCCGCACTGCAGGAGAGGACACCACAGCCCCACCACATGAGCGGGTAAGTGCCGGACCGTTTGCGGGGGGGGGGGGTTCTGTGCCACACCGCCGGGGGGTGTTGTTTGTTTGCCGCCCCCCCCCCAAAGAAGAAACCACCAGCCGCCACTGGTGTTAGTACCAGGTCACGGTCTTCAGGATTGACCCACCAGGAGGTGAGTGAGCCGGGGTCCAATAGTAGATACAACAGGTAGGAATAAAGCAGAAGCATAATTAAGGAACAAGCCAAAGGCCGGTAGTTAGTAGTAGAAGAGATAAGGACAGCTTCGGGTATGCAAAGGAGCGAGATATTGGCTGGAAAGAGCGCAATATTCTGGCAAACAGGAAGTGCAAAAGCTTGGCTTAAATAGGAAGTTCATGGGAGGACCAAAGAGTTAGAGGTTCACCAGAAACATGGGACAAGACAGGGGCAAGGAAAGACAGGGCTCAGGCTTGGAGACCTGTAGCTATAGTAGTAGAGAAGCTCCCACCGACCAGCAAGACGAGTACATAAGCAGATCATCCTGGAGGATGAAGCACCCAAGGTGTTTGGTCTAAGTACTAACCAACATTCCCCAGAGCTCCTGATGGTGGGGATGGGTTTTGCTGCATGTTAGTACCATGTCAAGGCCTTTAGGATCTCCCAAAATGGAGGTAAGAAAGCCAGAGTTGAGTAGCAGATATAGCAGGCTGGGATGAAGCAGAAGCATAGTCAGTAAGCAAGCCAAAGGTCAGTAACAAGTGGTTGCAGGTTGGGATCAAGCGGAAGGATAGTCGAGGAACAATTCAAAGGTCAGTCATGAATGATAGTGGAGATAAGGACTGCTACAGGTACACAAAGGAGCAAGATATCGGCTGCAGAGAGCACAATAATCTGCCAAACAGGGAGTGCAAAGACATGGCTTAAATAGGAAGTTCATGGAAGGAGCAAAGAGTTCAAGGTTCACCAGAAACAGGAGGCAAGGCAAGGTTGTCCTAAGAGATCATATAGGGATGTGTCTGGGATCTCAGGTGTAACAGTGAAAAGCGTCATGACCAGACTCCACAGGGGTCGCAGGTTCAGATCCAGACCCTGACACCCTTCCTGCCTTCTCTGCTGAGCAACATGGTAATGAAGAGGTCTCGGCATAATCGCACACTTCTGAGAGAGTGTCAGGGTTGGGCTCAGCCCTTCCTTCTCGGAGCTGTCGGCTCATTGCCAGCTCCTATCGCTCCACAGTTACTCACCTGTTGAGGATATCCTGCTCGTCAGTCCTGCCTGCTTAAGCCATCCAGCCAAGAGGATCTCTGCCTTGGTCACATCTTTAGAGACGCTCTCCTGTGTTCCTGTTAAGGACTTGCTTGGCTGACCTTCCTTCTGGCTCCAGATCCTGCTTGCCATTCTACTACGCTCATCTCTGGCTCCCTGACGTTTTGGCTTGTCTGACTATCCGTTCCGGTTCCTGAACTATGTTTTGACTATGTTTTTTTTATTATTATTAAACAAGTGTAATTTAACTGTACTTCTTTCTCAGTCTGATTCATGGTTTCTGACAGAGAGTCAGATTCCTTCTGGGGACACAAAGCTAATGAAGTAACCCCAAATGATTGTAATCCCCACAAGGCCCCTCTTTTTTTTATGCACTGTGATGATTGTACCTTGGTTTGGTTGGAGGCCGGTTTCAGCGAGCATTGCTGAAGTTTAGGTGCCAAACCTGAACCCAATTGAAGTCAATGGGAGCCAAATGTTTAACAGTCCATTTTCTAAGGCTAATAGCTAAGGAATTGGTAAACAAATGTCCGGGGTGGGGGGGTTGGGTGGGGCTGGGCACTGCCCTGGAGGACATGTACCAAAGTAAAATGTATGTTTAAAAAAGTTCAGTTTGGTGGGGAGCAACGATTTTATTAATGCTTAAAGAGAAGCATTAAAAATGTCAAATTTGGGGGGGGGGGTGTGATCATTCACTTCTGTGGCTGGCTGTCCATACCACTTGCAGCTATTATTTTATGTTTCTATTTTATACAAATTCGAATTTATTCTATTCAAAATTAGAATTTCGGAAGATGGTTATATTCCTTCTATTCTATTCTATTCTTTTTTCTATTTAATTATTTTCTCATATTTGCCCTGTTGCTATAGACAGCAATTACTGGCTGTCAAAATGACAGCAGAGAATTGCTCTTTAAAAAAAATAAAAAAATAATATATATATATATATATATATATATATATATATATATATATAAATAAATATACATATATACAGATATATACAGTGCCTTGCGAAAGTATTCGCCCCCCTTGAACTTTTCAACCTTTTGACACATTTCAGGCTTCAAACATAAAGATATAAAATTTAAATTTTTTGTGAAGAATCACCAACAAGTGGGACACAATTGTGAAGTGGAATGAAATCTATTGGATAATTTAAATTTTTTTAGCAAATAAAAAACTGAAAAGTGGTGCGTGCAAAATTATTCGGCCCCCTTTACTTTCAGTGCAGCAAACTCACTCCAGAAGTTCAGCGAGGATCTCTGAATGATCCAATGTTGTCCTAAATGACTGATGGTGATAAATAGAATCCACCTGTGTGTAATCAAGTCTCTGTATAAATGCACCTGCTCTGTGATAGTCTCAGGGTTCTGTTGAAAGCGCAGAGAGCATCATGAAGACCAAGGAACACACCAGGCAGGTCCGTAATACTGTTGTGGAGAAGTTTAAAGCCGGATTTGGAGACAAAAAGATTTCCCAAGCTTTAAACATCCCAAGGAGCACTGTGCAAGCGATCATTTTGAAATGGAAGGAGTATCAGACCACTGCAAATCTACCAAGACCTGGCCGTCCCTCTAAACTTTCAGCTCAGACAAGGAGAAGACTGATCAGAGATGCAGCCAAGAGGCCCATGATCACTCTGGATGAACTGCAGAGAACTACAGCTGAGGTGGGAGAGTCTGTCCATAGGACAACAATCAGTCGTACACTGCACAAATCTGCCCTTTATGGAAGAGTGGCAAGAAGAAAGCCATTTCTCAAAGATATCCATAAAAAGTCTCGTCTAAAGTTTGCCACAAGCCACCTGGGAGACACACCAAACATGTGGAAGAAGGTGCTCTGGTCAGATGAAACCAAAATCCAACTTTTTGCCCACAATGCAGAACGATATGTTTGGCGTAAAAGCAACACAGCTCATCACCCTCAACACACCATCCCCACTGTCACACATGGTGGTGGCAGCATCATGGTTTGGGCCTGCTTTTTTTCAGCAGGGACAGGGAAGATGGTTAAAATTGAGGGGAAGATGGATGCAGCCAAATACAGGACCATTCTGGATGAAAACCTGTTGGAGTCTGCAAAAGACCTGAAACTGGGACGGAAATTTATCTTCCAACAAGACAATGATCCCAAACATACAGCAAAATCTACAAAGGAATGGTTCACAAATAAACGTATCCAGGTGTTAGAATGGCCAAGTCAAAGTCCAGACCTGAATCCAATCGAGAATCTGTGGAAAGAGCTGAAAACTGCTGTTCACAAACGCTCTCCATCCAACCTCACTGAGCTCCAGCTGTTTTGCAAGGAAGAATGGGCAAGAATTTCAGTCTCTCGATGTGCAAAACTGATAGAGACATACCCCAAGCGACTTGCAGCTGTAATCGCAGCAAAAGGTGGCTCTACAAAGTACTAACGCAAGGGGGCTGAATCCTTTTGCACGCCCCACTTTTCATTTTTTTATTAGTTAAAAAAGTTTCAAAAATCCAATAGATTTCGTTCCACTTCACAATTGTGTCCCACTTGTTGGTGATTCTTCACAAAAAATAAAAATTTTATATCTTTATGTTTGAAGCCTGAAATGTGGCAAAAGGTTGAAAAGTTCAAGGGGGCCGAATACTTTCGCAAGGCACTGTATATTATCTCACAAAAGTCAGTACACCCCTCACATTTTTGTAAATATTTTCTTCTATCTTTTCATGTGACAACACTGAAGAAATGACACTTGTCTACAATGTAAAGTAGTGAGTGTACAGCTTGTATAACAGTGTAAATTTCCTGTCCCCTCAAAATAACTCAACACACAGCCATTAATGTCTAAACCGCTGGCAACAAAAGTGAGTACACCCCTAAGTGAAAATGTCCACATTGGGCCCAAAGTGTCTATTTTGTGTGGTCACCATTATTTTCCAGCACTGCCTTAACCCTCTTGGGCATGGAGGTCACCAGAGCTTCACAGGTCACCACTGGAGTCCTCTTCCCCTCCTCCATGATGACATCACAGAGCTGGTGGATGTTGGAGACCTTTCGCTCCTCCACTTTCTGTTTGAGGATGTCCCACAGATGCTCAATAAGGCTCATACTGCTCCAGACCATTTACACTCTCACCACCATGCTTTAGTGTAGGAAAGACACACTTGTTTTTTGTACTCCTCACCTGGTTGATGTCACACACACTTGACACCATCTGAACCAAAAAAGTTGATCTTGGTCTCGTCAGACCACAGGACATGGTTCCAATAATCCATGTCCATTAGTCTGCTTGTCTTCAGCAAACTGTTTGTTGGCTTTCTTGTACATCATCTTTAGAAGAGGCTTGTTTCCTTTAGAGATAACAGCCATAGTGACCAATTTGATGCAGTGTGCAGCGTATGGTCTGAGCACTGACAGGCTGAACCCCCCCCCCCCCCACCCCTTCAACCTCTGCAGCAATGCTGGCAGCACTCATACGTCTATTTCCTAAAGACAACCTCTGGATATGACGCTGAGCACGTGACCTCAACTTCTTTGGTGGACCATGGCGAGGCCTGTTCTGAGAGGAACCTGTCCTGTTATACCGCTGTATGGTCTTGGCCACCGTGCTGCAGCTCAATTTCAGGGTCTTGGCAATCTTCTTATAGCCTAGACCATCTTTATGTAGAGCAACAATTCTTTTTTTTTCATATCCACACCATAATCCCCCCCTTCCCCAAATGATTTGGACCAGTGCACAAAGCAAGGTCCATAAAGACATGGATGACCGAGTTTGTGGTGGAGGAACTTGACTGGTCCTGACCTCAACCCGATAGAACACCTCTGGAATTAATTAAAGTGAACCATAATGGTGTGGGGGTTGTATTTCAGGGGTTGGGTTTGGCCCCTTAGTTCCAGTGAAGGGGACTCTTAAGGCGTCAGCATACCAAGACATTTTTGGACAATTTCAGGCTCCCAACTTTGTGGGAACAGTTTGGGGACGGCCCCTTCCTGTTCCAACATGACTGCACACCAACGTACATGAAGACATGGATGAGCGGAACTTGACTGGGGTGGAGGAACTTGACTGGTCCTGACCTCAACCCGATAGAATACCTCTGGAATTAATTAAAGTGATAAACCATAATGGTGCGGAGGTTGTATTTCAGGGGTTGGACTTGGCCCCTTAGTTCCAGTGAAGGGGACTCTTAAGGCGTCAGCATACCAAGACATTTTTGGACAATTTCATGCTCCCAACTTTTTGGGAACAGTTTGGGGATGGCCCCTTCCTGTTCCAACATGACTGCACATCAACGTACATGAAGACATGGATGAGCGGAACTTGACTGGGGTGGAGGAACTTGACTGGTCCTGACCTCAACCCGATAGAACACCTTTGGAATTAATTCAAGCGGAGACTGTGAGCCAGGCCTTCTAGTCCAACACCAGTGCCTGACCTCACGAATGCTCTTTTGGAAGAATGGTCAAACATTCCCATAGACACATCTCCTAAACCTTGTGGACGGCCTTCCCAGAAGAGGTGAAGCTGCTATAGCTGCAAAGGGTGGGCCAACTCAATATTGAACCCTACGGACTGAGACTGGGATGCCATTGAAGGTCATGTGTGTGTAAAGGCAGGTGTCCCAATACTTTTGGTAATATAGTGTATATGTATATGTATATATATATATATATATATATATATATATATATATATATATATATATATGGTATATAAATATACACTTTTGGCATAAATTGGATTACTGCTTCGCTTTAGATGCATTCTAGAAGGCTCCAAGCGCCTCGTCACATGAAATACGCTCCCGTTTTCAAGCCAGACGGCATAAAAAAATAATAAAATAAAACTAACTTCAGGGAAAGAACTCGGCTTAATCTGATGTGGGAATTGCAGCTCTGAGATAAAAGGATAAGAGTTTGTTTCCAGATGGCTGAGTGCAGGAACATGGACCGAAAGTGACTTTCTCAAAAATTCACAGGGAGCCGGCCGTGGAGTCGGGACCAACAATCGCAATCACATGATCGAGAAAAAAAAAAAAAGAAAAAGAAAAGCGCTCCCCCAACCCCCGCACTATGGCGGCCACATGACCCTGGCGAGTGTTTAGTGAGACGTAATCTCAGAATTTGATAAAATAATCGAATTTCATAGATGAAGAGATACTGGAATGTTTTACGATGGGATTCGGGTTCCATGTTTATCGCGGATCCTCAGGGACCCCCCAGGGCACATGGCCACAAGAGGGGCCCCACGATAGTTAAATACCCAGAAGAATTCCAGTACATAAAAGGAAGCCGAATTTTACCTGCCAAAGGATTTGTGTTTCCGCCCATCCAGTCCTGAGATTTACATAGCTCCGCCGCACAGCGCAGACCCAGTCTGGCTGGGCAGGATACCTGATTGTTCTCTTTAGTAGTTAAAAGCAGAGCTCCACCCAAAAGGGAAGCTCTGCTTATTTGCACCCCCCCCTCCTTCCACATTTTTGGGAGCGGGTACCTGGTCTTGACAGGTACCCGAGTGCCCGGGATCCGGTATTTCCTTTTTTGTGTATCCAGGGAACCGCTTCTTTAGCCACTTCAGATCTGTGCTATAGCCGAATGACGGCTGCGGCGCGGATCTGTGTTGCTGGGAGGACGTCTATTGACGCCCCCTCCCCTCCGCGGCCTCGCCACGCCCCCCCCAAAGGGGGCGCGGGGTGCGCACACTGTGACCGCCCGAGTCAATGAGACACAGATCCGAGTAAGGGGCCGATCCCGGCCCTTTACCACGTGATCAGCCAATGAGAGCTGATCACGTAGTGTAAACAGAAGATCGGTAATCGGTTTTTGTTTTTTTTTCTCCTCATGCTGACAGCGATCGCCGGCTTCTGTTTGCAGGGACATCAGTCCCGAAGAGGGACAGCGTGTTATATGCCTGTCAGTGCCACAAATCAGTGCCAAAAATCGGTGTCCACAGTGCCCACCAATCAGGGCCCACAGTGCCCACATTGCTTAAGTGCTAGCAATCAGTGCCACTTATCATTGCCCACCAGTGCTGCCAATCAGTGCCACCTAGCAGTGCTGCCTATCAGTGTCACCTACCAGTTCTGATCAGTGCCCATCACAGTGCCCATGCCCTTCAGCGCCACCCCATCAGTGCCACCTATCAGTGCCTTATCAGTGCCCATCAGTGTCGCCTTATCAGTGCCCACCAGTGCTGCCTATTAGTGCCCATTATTGTCGCCTTATCAGTGCCCACCAGTGCTGTCTATTAGTGCCCATTAGTGTTGCCTTGTCAGTGCCCACCAGTGCTGCCTATTAGTGCCCATCAGTGCCGCCTTATCAGTGCCCATCAGTGCAGCCTATCGGTGCACATCAGTGTCGCCTTATCAGTGCCCATCAGTGCCCCCTTATCAGTGTCCATCGGTACAGCCTATCAGTGCCCATCAGTGCCGTCTTATCAGTGCCCATCAGTGCCACCTATTGGTGACCATCAGTGTCGCCTTATCAGTGCCCCCTTATCAGTGCCCATCAGTACAGCCTATCAGTGCCCATCAGTGCACCCTATCGGTGCCCATCAGTGTCGCCTTATCAGTGCCCATTAGTGCCCCCTTATCAGTGCCCATCAGTACAGCCTATCAGTGCCACCTTATCAGTGCCGCCTTATCAGTGCCACCTATTGGTGACCATCAGTGTCGCCTTATCAGTGCCCATCAGTGCAGCCTGTCGGTGCCCATCAGTGTAGCCTCATCAGCGTACATCAATGAAGGAGAAAAAATACCTGTTTTAAATTTTGTTAATACATTTTGCAAACGGTTTTGTATTTTATTTATTTTTTCGGTCTTTTTACATTTTTTTTGCAAAAAATAAAAAACCCCAGAGGTGATTAAATACCACCGAAAGAAAGCTCTATTTGTCGGAAAGAAAATATAACAATTTCATTTGGGTACAGTGTTGTAGGACCGCGCACTTGTCATTCAAATTGCGTCAGCGCTGAAAATTGTCATGGGCAGGGGGGGGGGTTTAGGTGCCCGGTAAGCAAGTGGTTAGATATTGCTCAAAGCCAGTAGGAGAAATTCATAGCGCAGAGTTTCCGATATAAACGTCATTATACTGAGGCAGGTTGGCACGGCTGCACGAATCGCCATAGGTGTACGTTGGCCGCTTTAAGAGCAATAGAGGGGGCACGTGCCCGCACCGACCAAAGCATCCGCCACCAGTGATCGTTGCACAGAGAGCCAGAACGGGGATCTGTCAGTGTAAACATACAGATCCTAGTTCTGACAAGGGGAGGAGAGAGAGATCTGCTGTTCCTAGTGATCAGGAACAGCAGACTTCTCTCCTCCTCCAACCAGTCCCCCCCCCCCACATTTAGAAACACCTCCCTGGGACACACTTAACCCCTTCATCGCCCCCCCCCCCTAGTGTTAACCCCGCCTTTCCCTACCAGTGACATTTATACAGCAATCAGTAGCTATTTTTAGCACTGATTGCTGTATGAATGTCAACGGTCCCTCTAATGTGTCCAATCTGTCTGCCGCAACGTCGCAGCCCCGCCCAAAATCGCATATCGCCGCCATTACTAGTAAAAAATGAATAAATAATAAAAATGCCACAAATCTATTTCCTATTTTGTAGACGCTATAACTTTTGCGCAAACCAATCAATATACGTTTATAAGGATTTTTTTATTTTTTTTTTATCAAAAATATGTAGCAGAATACATTTAACAAATTAGATTTTTTACATTATTTTTATTAGATGTTTCATAGCAGAAAGTATAAAATATTGTTTTCTTTTCAAAATTGTGTGTCTTTTTTTGTTTATGGAGCAAAAAATAGAAAAAAAATTCAAATACCACCAAAAGAAAGCTCTGTGGGGAAAAAAAAATTAAATAAAAATAAATTTTGTTTGGGTGCAGCGCCGCACGACCGCACAATTGTCACTTAAAGCAACGCAGCGGCGCAGCGCAAAAAAAAAAAAATGGTCCGGTCATTAAGGGGGCAAATCCTTCCGGTCCTTAAGTGGTTAAACAGATAAAAAAGTGCCCACTCCCATTTAGCAAATCGTGTAATATCCCTTTTGTAGTGTTAAGCCTTGGAGAGCTCGCCTCCTCGCCATTGCTTTCCGAGATATATGAGACACCGGAAGTGACTGGCTCCTCCCGACGCGTTGCGTCACTGGTCACGTTACTTTTTCAAGGGAATCCTTTGCATCTGAGATATATATATATATATATAGACCCAAGGCATATCTTCACCCTTGGGGGGGGGGGGGGGGTCTTTCATTGAGGTGAGCAGCCATTGCACTCAGAGGCGGCTGTGTTAGTCTTCTGAAATCCCCTCTTATACCATTGATGTGTGGCACGGATTTGAAATGGAATATTATCTCAGAAGTTATTGCACTTTCATTCACTGGATAGTTGCAGCTGTCCTGTGTCTTTACGTGATTATTATCCCCATACATAGCAGCGCTTGGGTATTTCTTATATGTTTGACAGGTACCTGCTCCCACTTTCGGCTCAGATCACCGTGACGATCGGCTTTGGCTCCTCCCCCCGGAGTCTTCTGGTCCAAGAAGAATATTGGACCGCTCAGAATGTGCAGCACAACTCGCGCACGCGGAGTAGGAAACAGGCTTCACTTCCTGTTTCCCTTAGTGAAGATGGCGGCGCCTGCACCTGAAGCTGCCTGACGAATCGGCTCCGGTAAGGACATCGCGGGATCCCTGGATAGGTAAGCGTCCTTATATTAAAAGGGGGGGGGGGGGCCTGGAGCTTCTTTTTAAATATCACTTACAGGTCTTGTCCCTCCCCCCGGCCTGTGATTGGACAGTAAAAGGAGATGCATCAGACTGATGAGCTCATCTCTCTCCGTCATTCTGCTCTCTCCTCCTATCAGCACGCTCCTTTGCACTACAAAGCAACAAATCTGCTCCTTGTGCTACCGAAATCCGAGACTGAGCTCTGCAAGCGAGCACCGCAGCACAACTGGCTGCTTCCTAGAGATGCTTTTTCCTCTCTCAGTCTGAGCTCTGCTGTACAAGGACTGCAGCCAGAGGCTGATGTCAGGTCAAATTCAGGTGCTTGTGTTAAAAAAAAAAAAATTACACTTAATGATGTGTTTACCTTATACAGAGTTGTATTATTTGAGTCTTTTATATCTGCTTGGAGTCCAGCTATAAAGAGTCCCCGTCATTGTGACCTATAGGCACCGGGAGCACACATAGGTGCACCCACCCCACAGAGCTACAGGAAAACATCCCCATCCCCCCCCCCCCCCCCCACGATACTCCTGACACTGAGGCCGAGCTGTTACTGACAGCTCCGAGTCTGGTTCTATCAATCGGGAGCCGGGACAACCGACTCCTGACCATGTGATCACTGTGATTAGCCAATCACAATGATCACTACTATGAAGATCCAGCCCAGCGTGTTTTCTCCTCTGTGAAGAAGAAATGATACATTGTATCTGGAGGAGAAGTTCAGGGGGGAAAGAAAACAAATAAAGATGAACTAGATCTGGTTCAGTGAGTGTCAGTTTCAGGGCAAGTGTCACTTAGTGTCAGTATCACTTAGTACAAGTCAGTTAGTGTCAGTGTCAGTTAGTGTCAGTGTCAGTTAGTATATGTCAGTTAGTGTTAGTTCATGTCAGTTAGTGTCATTGTCAGTTAGTGAGAGTGTCAGTTAGTATATGTCAGTTAGTGTCAGTTAGTACATGTCAGTTAGTGTCAGTTAGTGAGAGTGTCAGTTAGTATATGTCAGTTAGTGTCAGTGTCAGTTAGTACATGTCAATTAGTGTCAGTGTCAGTTAGTGAGAGTGTCAGTCAGTGTCAGTTAGTGTCTGTGTCAGTTAGTGTCAGTTAGTACATGTCAGTTAGTGTCAGTGTCAGACTCGGTTCACACTAGTGTGATGCAGACACCGCATGTGATTGGCACTTGAATCGCACCACATTGCTGTGCACATCACATGCATTGTCTGTGCGGTGCGATTTCAGCCGTACATTTTGTATGGCTAAAATCGCATCCACACCAAAATGGCGCAAGGTCCTTCCCCCCCCGCACCTGAATCACAGCACATGGGTGTTCACACCCATGCTATGCGATTCTGGCAATCGCACTGCGTTTTGTGATTTGTTTCGGGGTGGCGTTAAGATAACATTGACACCCACAGCAGATCTCATTGGATGCTATGCAATTGCAATGCGATATGGGAAACGCAACAGGATTTGCTACGTTTCCTGCATCTCATCAGCGTGAACCAGGCTTATGTGTCAGTGTCGGGCCCCTTTCACACTTGCGTGACCTGAAAGTCGTGCGAGTTGGACGCGACTTGAAGCAACGCCTGTATAATGTTGAGGTCAATGGACCTAAAGTCGGACCAAAGTAGTGCAGGGACTATTTAGAAGTCGCTGCGACTTGAAGTCGCAACAGATATAAACAGTACTGATTGGAAATCACGGGGTACGACTTGTCATGCGACTTTTCAGTCCCAAGTCGCAGGACAAGTTGCACAAGTTTGAAAGGGGCCTAAGTGTCAGTGTTAATGTCAGTTAGTAAGTGTGAATGTATGTCAGTGTGTCAGTTCGTGTGAGGGTAAGTGTAATTTAGGTTTAAAAAATATTTATTAATAATAATAATAATAATAATAATAATAAATTATTATTATTATTATTATTATTATTACAAGTATTATTATAATTATTACAATTATCATTATAACAATTATTATTATTATTATTATTATTATTATTAATAGTAATAATAATAATTGTTATAATAATAATTGTAATAATTATAATAATAAATAATAAAAATAACAATTGTAATAATAATAATAATAATAATATTGAAAATAAATTATTATTATTATTATTACAAGTATTATTATAATTATTACAATTATCATTATAACAATTATTATTATTATTATTATTAATAGTAATAATAATAATTGTTATAATAATAATTGTAATAATTATAATAATAAATAATAAAAATAACAATTGTAATAATAATAATAATAATAATAATAATGAAAATAAATTATTATTATTATTATTACAAGTATTATTATAATTATTACAATTATCATTATAACAATTATTATTATTATTATTATTATTATTATTATTATTATTAATAGTAATAATAATAATTGTAATAATTATAATAATACTTGTGATAATAAATAATAAAAATAACAAATTGTAATAATAATAATAATAACAATATTATTATTATTATTATTAATTATTGTTATAATAGTAATAATAGTGTCAGTGTAAGTTGGTAAGTGTGAGTTTTAGGGTCAGTGTGTTCTAGGTAGAAAAACAAGATAATATCCAGTATTTAGTGTCAGTGGAAGTATTAGATGGTAAAGATAAAGATCCGAGGCTGCAAACCCCCGGAAGCCCCCATAAGATCCATTTAGACATATGTCTAAATCTACACTCCCCTCTGAACAGCGATCTGTATTTGAATCACTTTTCAGAGGCGACTGACAGGCAGTGAGGAGAGGATGTGATGCCGCTTTGCCACCTTTTTTTAACCCCATTTTTGCCAATAACAATAAACCACATTGCATGCGGTTGTTGGGCATTTGAAGTGCTTCCCTGTTCGCCCAAATGGGTCACGTTCAACAGGCTTGCCACCCACCGATCGCTATTTGTTGGGTAGTTTTTTTCCATTGGGTATGAAGCAATGTATTGTGACCACAGCATGTGGCGGTTGGGGGGGGGGGGGGGCTGAGCTACGCATCTCTTCCCCCCCCCCAAGTGGAAGTCTGAATAAGGCCAAATGAGTTCCAGCGCATAACATAAAAATCCGAATCGGGATAATCCGAGCGACGTTCTGACTTTGCCGCGGTTATCAGTTGACTGGCCAATTATTTTTGATGATGTTCCCGAGCGTTTTTTTTTTTCTTTCCGCGCACGCGGTGACACGATCGCTCTGAATGTGGTGTAGGTCTGGCAGCGGATCCGGAGGGATGGCGCGTCCCACGTTTGTTGCGATTCCCACTCCGTGACATCCAAAGATAACGTCTCCAAGGTCCCCCCCCCACCCCCGACTCTCCGCTTGAGAACTGCCAGACGCACGCCGCTGACATGTCTCCCCGCCAAGGCCCCGGAGAAGATGGCGGTCCGGGCAGACGTGTGCAGCGACAGCTGGGAGATCTCCGCTCCTCTAATTCTCATCTCCCAGAGATGAAGATGTGCAGAGCTCGGGGGGGCGGCCGCCCTTTCCAGCTGGGACCCCAACCCTACAATTTAACTTATTATAGTCCAAGTTTAGTCTGCTGGTATTTTACCTTCTCTGGATCCAAATTCTCCGATCATCCACATGTCAGCGAACCGCGCCTTCACCGAAAATCTTTCCATTTTTATTATACAGTGATGTCATCACCGCGTCTCTGCGCTTCTCTATGCAATGCGGGGCGGGTGGGAGGGGCCTGGACATGTGCAGAATGAAAAAAAAATGTTTGTTTCATTTGTTTAGTTAAATTAGTTTAATTCGTTTTCGCAATTCGTTTGTTCAAAATCAATTTTTTCGAACTGCTTTTGAATTCAAATAGAATTCTATTCTATTCAAAATTCTAGTTTTGGAAGATGATTATATTCTTTCTATTCTATTCTATTCTATTGTTTTTTCTATTTAATTCTTTTATTTTTTATTCTATTCTAGTCTTTTCTATTTTAATTGAAGCTTGAATTTATTCTATTAAAATTTTGTAAAATGGTTACAGTATACTGTTATATTCTTCTTTATTCTATTATTTTCTATTGTTTATTCTATTTTTTCCTATTCTATTTTTTTTTTTCTATTCACATTCAAATTTATTCTATTAGAAAATCGAATTTGGGAAGTTTGGTTATATTCTTTCTAATCCATTCTATTCTATTGTTTTTTTTCTATTCTATTCTTTTATTATGTATTCTAATTTTTTTTCTATTCTATTCTATTATTTTCTATTCTATTCAAATTTATTCTATTTGAAATTTTGAATTTTGGAAAACAGTTATATTGTTATATTCTTTCTATTTTATTTTATTCTTTTTTATGTTTTATTCTATTTCATTTCTTTATTTTCTTTCTATTTTATTCTGTTCTTTTATCTTCTATTTTATTTTTTTCTGTATTTTGTTCTGTTTTACTCTATTATATTATATTCTTTTATTTCCTATTCTATTATTTTATTTTCTATTCTATTCACATTCTAATTTATTATTTTCAAATTTTGGAAGATGGTTATATTTTTTCTATTCCATTCTATTCCATTGTTTTTTTTCTAATATATTATTTTCTATTTTAATATTTATTTTCTATTCAATTCTATTATTTTCTATTTTATTCAAATTCAAATTTATTCTATTTGAAATTTGAATTTCGGAAAACAGTTATATTCTTTCTATTCTATTTTATTTCTTTATTTTCTATTCTATTTTTTCTATTAAATGTTTTTTTATTTATTTTTATTTTGTATTCTGTTCTGTTTTACTCTATTATAATATATTCTTTTATTTTATATTCTATTCTTTTATTTTATATTCTATTCCTTTCTATTCTATTTACATTCTAATTGATTCTATTCAAAATTAGAATTTCGGAAGATGGTTAAATTCTATTTTATTCTATTCTATGTTTTATTCTATTCTATTTCTTTATTTTCTATGTAATTGTATTCTGTTCTTTTATTGTCTATTCTATTTTTTTCTATTTTTTGTATTCCTTCTGTTTTACTATATTATATCCTACTCTTTTATTTTCTATTCTTTTCTATTCTATTATTTTATATCCTATTCTATTATTTTCTAGTCTATTATTTTCTATTCTATTCACATTCTAATTTATTCTATTTGAAATTTGAATTTCGGAAGATGGTTATATTCTATTTTATTTTATTCTATTCAATTTTTTATTCTATTCTATTTCTTTATATTCTATGCTATTTTTTTCTGTTCTTTTATTTTTTGTTCTTTTTTTTTATATTTTTATATTTTGCATTCTGTTCTGTTTTACTCTATTATATTTTATTTTTTTTATTTTCTATTCTATTATTTTATTTTTTATTCTATTCACATTCTAATTTATTCTATTCGAAATTTGAATTTCAGAAGATCTTTCTATTTTATTCTATTTTTTTTATTCTATTCTATTCCTTTATTTTCTATGCTATTTTTTTCTGTTCTTTTATTTTCTATTCTTTTTTTTATTTTGTATTCTGTTCTCTTTTGCTCTAATATATTCACTTTTTTTAAAAATTTTCTAATCTATTCTTTTCCATTCTATTCCTTATTTTCTATTCTATTTTATTCTCTTTGGAAATGTAAATTTGAAAACTTTTTCGAATTCAAATTTAATTTGAAAACGATGCGAATTTCATCCAAAATTTAGATTTTTTTTTTTATTTGTTACTATTGTAATTCAGAAATTCGGATACAACCGGATTTCCGAATAACGACCTCTCATGGGCCCTCATGCCTGACATTACGTCTACCCCGAAAAGGATGAATTCATTCTGGCTGGATGTCATATGACGTCCTCCCGAGACACGCCTCAGGTGCACCCTGTGGGCTGCGCGATCTGTCCACCGCTGTGTTCAGCCAATGACAGATCACTGTACCGGGCCGTTGTCGGTATCATGTGATTGCTGTGACCAATCGCAGTGGATCACATAACAATTGTATACAACGGATGGCTTCCAATTCATGCCATTCATTGCGTACTATTGTGTTGCTAGCTGAGATTGGTCACAGTGATCACATGGTACAGACAGGGCCAATCACAGCCCACCTGTACTATTTGATTAGCGGTGGCCAATCGCTGCTAATCAAAACAATACACACAGAATAAACCTATTTCATTCAGTAAAAATGGTTGCTTATACCAGTGAAATTCACTGGTATAAGCAATCATGATGTATATATATATATAAAAAAAAAAACCTCCTGATTACTTTCCAATAGTACAGTCTTACTATGGTAAAATTATATTGCGCTGATCACTGTATGTTAAAAAAAAAAAAAAATAATAATAATAAGTTAAACAGAAAAAAGTTAATAAAAGAAGAAAAATTATTTATTTATATTTTTTTGGTTGCTTACACTATTGTAATTCACTGGTATAAGCAATCATAATGTAAAAAAATATATATATTTCCACTTTCCCAGAGTAGTACAGTGTTACTATGGTAACACTACATTGCTCCGGTCACTTTATGTTAAAAAAAAAAAAAAAAAAAAAGATTGTTTTTTTTTTTTTTTTTGTTTAACATACAGTGACCAGAGCAATGTAATGTTACCATAGTAACACTAAAACCATAGTAACACTAAAAGAAAAAACTGTTACCATAGTAAAACTAAAAGAAAAAAAAAAAAAGGACATCAAATAAATAAATAAATAAAAAAAACAGATAGAAAACAATGTAATATAAAATAAAAAAAAATAAAAAAAATTTTTTTTTTGGTTGCACAATGTAATATAAAAGAAAAAAAAAAGAAAAATAAATTTTTTTGGTTGCTTATACCACTTATCTTATCTTATCTTATCTATCACTTCCCCAGAGTAGTACTATGGCAACACTACATTGCTCTGGTCACTG
Source organism: Lithobates pipiens (assembly GCF_037356315.1). Lineage (NCBI taxonomy): Eukaryota > Metazoa > Chordata > Amphibia > Anura > Ranidae > Lithobates > Lithobates pipiens. Next base: position 33,144,375 of record NW_027507764.1, on the reverse strand, counting down.
TATGCTAAAAAAAAGAAACACGTTAAAAAAAAAACAAAAAAAAATGTAATATAAAAGAAAGGAAAAAAAAAAAAGAAGAAAAATGTTTTTTTTTTTTTGGTTGCTTATACCAGTGAAATTCACTGGTATAAGCAATCATGATGTATATAAAAAAAAAAAACTCCTGATTACTTTCCAATAGTACAGTCTTACTATGGTAACACTGTATTGCACTGATCACTGTATGTTAACAAAATAATAATAATAATTAAAGAGAAAAAAGTTAATAAAAGAAGAAAAATTATTATTATTTTTTTTTTTGGTTGCTTATACCAGTGAAATTCACTGGTATAACCAATCATAATGTGTAAAAAAAATCCTTTTCACCTCCCCAAAGTAGTACAGTGTTACTATGGTAACACTGCATTGATTTGGTCGCTGTATGTTAAATGAAATTTAAAAAAAACATTAAAAAAAGAAAAGAAATTGAAAAAAATATATATATATATTTTTTACATACTGTTACCGATCAATGTCCCTGATCACTGCCACTCCAGTTATATGATGATACTGTACTGCACTGGTGACAGTATGTAAAAAAAAAAAGGGTGACAAAAAAATGACAACTTAAAAAAAACTCGCCACGCCTCTTACTAAATACATTGGCCTGTCTACTTACCAAAAAGGGGTAATTTGGGGGATATTTGTACTTGTCCTGACATTTTTGGGCCTCAAGAAATGAGATCGGCAGTCAGTACATCAGGATTGATCGATTTTCAGATATACATCCAGGGGCGGACTGACCATTGGGTCACTCGGGCACTGCCCGAGGGCCCCATGCCACTAGAGGGCCCCATCAGGGTTGCCAGCCTCAGTAAAGCCAGGTAGTGATGGACGAACTTCCGACGGGACGTTTCGCGAACGCGAAACGCGAACGGGCACAAACGTTCGCGAAAACGACCGTTCGCCGCGGGCTCCATTGACTTCAATGGGAGGCGAATTTCGCAAACCTTTAGGTCGAATTTGCGGCCACGTGGTAATTATTAGGGGGTAGCACGTAGTCCCACCACCTGGACAATAGCATAATACATGTATGAGGTGAATTTGGGATCGATAACTACAAGCATTTTTTTTTTATTTGGGAAATTGTTCTGACAATTCAGGACTATGGAGCTAATGAAGGCAATGGAGGAGAGGGAAGGTCAGGGACCAGGGTAGGCAAACAAGAGGGTGCAGGAGATACAGAGCACTGACAGCAGCACCGTAATACAGAGCACTGACATCAGCACCGTGACATACAGCGCTGACAGCAGCTCCGTGACATACAGCGCTGACAGCAGCACCGTGACATACAGCGCTGACAGCAGCTCCGTGACATACAGCGCTGACAGCAGCTCCGTGACATACAGCGCTGACAGCAGCACCGTGACATACAGCGCTGACAGCAGCTCCGTGACATACAGCGCTGACAGCAGCTCCGTGACATACAGCGCTGACAGCAGCTCCGTGACATACAGCACTGACAGCAGCTCCGTGACATACAGCGCTGACAGCAGCTCCGTGACATACAGCGCTGACAGCAGCACCGTGACATACAGCGCTGACAGCAGCTCCGTGACATACAGCGCTGACAGCAGCTCCGTGACATACAGCGCTGACAGCAGCTCCGTGACATACAGCACTGACAGCAGCTCCGTGACATACAGCGCTGACAGCAGCTCCGTGACATACAGCGCTGACAGCAGCACCGTGACATACAGCGCTGACAGCAGCTCCGTGACATACAGCGCTGACAGCAGCTCCGTGACATACAGCGCTGACAGCAGCTCCGTGACATACAGCGCTGACAGCAGCTCCGTGACATACAGCGCTGACAGCAGCTCCGTGACATACAGCGCTGACAGCAGCTCCGTGACATACAGCGCTGACAGCAGCTCCGTGACATACAGCGCTGACAGCAGCTCCGTGACATACAGCGCTGACAGCAGCACCGTAAGCAGCCCCAGGAGGAAGTCAGCACAGCACAGGGATGGTGTGATCCCCTCATAATAAGAACCCCCAGGAGGAAGTCAGCACAGCACAGGGATGGTGTGATCCCCTCATAATAAGAACCCCCAGGAGGAAGTCAGCACAGCACAGGGATGGTGGGAGCCCCTCATAATAAGAACACCCAGGAGGAAGTCAGCACAGCACAGGGATGGTGGGAACCCCTCATAATAAGCAGCCCCAGTAGAAATATGACACCGCTCAACCTCTTCAAAGAGGAGGGTAGGGGCATATAGTACGGTGTGCTTTTTTGGGTCAGGGAAGTGAGCCAAATGAATTAAGAAGGTCTGTGTGCTTGATTCCAAAAATTGTTTATAGACATATACATGGTCTACTGATCACATGTGTTGAATTCCTCCGAGATCCATGCCTCATTCATTTTTAGAAATGTGAGGTAGTTAACACTGTGGTGAGCTAGGCGAGTACGCTTATCGGTCACAATCCCCCCTGCTGCGCTGAACGTCCTTTCGGACAGGACACTGGATGAGGGGCAAGCCAACAGTTCGATTGCAAATTGGGCAAGCTCTGGCCAGAGGTCAAGCCTGCCCACCCAGTAGTCTAGGGGTTCATCACTCCTCAGAGCGTCCACATCGGCCGTTAACCCAATGTAGTCGGACACCTGACGGTCTAGGCGTTCCCTGATGCTGGATCCGGATGACACCTGTCGATGGGTCGGCTGAAAGAATGACCTCATATCCGAAGTCACCAACACATCTTCAAACCGGCCTCTTCTTGCAGGCGCTGTTGGATTGGTACCCGCAAATCCTTCTCTGGGAGTGGGAATTGCTCCTCTGCCAGCGCACGCAAAAGCAGAATGCAGCATTTCTCGAAGCAAGGCCTGGAAGTGCTGCATTCTGACAGCCCTCTGCGACGGCGGTAACATTTCCGCCATTTTGTGTTTGTACCGGGGGTCTAAGTACGTTGCCACCCAGTACTGGTCCTTGACCCTCATGCTTTTTATACGGGGGTCCCTATTAAAACACTGGAGCATGAAGGCCCCCATTTGCACTAAAGTGGAAGCGGTGTGGTGGCCTGGCTCCTGCTCATCATCCAGGATAATGTCGTCCTCTTCATTCTCCTCTCCCCATCCTCGCACAACAGGGATCCCAGAAAGGTTTAAAGCATGCTCTTCTTGCTCCTGCTCATCCGCCCCGGCACCATCCTCCTCTGACTCCTCATCAGACTCCTGTTGTTGACTTGTCTCAGATAGAGTAGCCCCCCCTGGGAATTCATCCAGCATTGCGACTTCCTCATCTTCCCGCTCCTGCTCCTCCACAGCCTGATCAATGACACGACGCAATGCACGCTCCAGAAAGAAGGCATAAGGTACCATGTCACTGATGGCGCCATGGCTGCGACTGACCAGTTTGGTGATCTCCTCAAATGGCCGCAGAAGTCTGCATGTGTCGCGCATGAGCAGCCACTGGCGCGGTGAAAAAAAACCCAGCTCCCCAGAACCGTTTCTTTCGCAGAGTTCATACAGGTAGACGTTAACTGCACGTTTCTGCTGGAGCAGCCTATCAAGCATATAGAAGGTTGAGTTCCATCGCGTCGGGCAATCGCAAATAAGACGTCTGACCGGCAGATGGTGTCGCCGCTGAATGTCAGCAAGGCGAGCCATGGCCGTGTAAGATCTTCTGAAATGGGCCGAGATTTTCCTTGCCTGCCGCAAGATGTCCTGGACCCCAGGGTATTTGACAAGGAATCGCTGCACGACCAAGTTTAAGACGTGTGCCATGCACGGCACGTGCGTGATTTTGCCCTGTTTCAATGCGCTAAGCAGATTGGCACCGTTGTCACACACCACTTTACCAACTGTCAAATTGAGCGGTGTTAGCCACTCATCTGCCTGTGAACGCAAAGCTGAAAGGAGTGCCGGGCCAGTGTGGCTCTTTGCTTCCAGGCACAACAGACGCAGCACGGCATGGCAACGTCTCACCTGGCATGTGGAATAGGTTCTGGGGAGCTTGGGCGGTGCAGTGGAAGAGACGCTAGCAGCGGAAAAGGAGGAGGCAGCTGAGGAGGAGAGGGAGGAGGATGGAGTAGGAGGAGGAGAAGAAGAGTCAGGCCTGCATGCAATCCGTGGCGGTAAAACCAAATCTACACGGGTGCCACGGGTTACATGCTTGACGGCCGTCAGAAGGTTCACCCAGTGGGCAGTAAAACTGATATACCTTCCCTGCCCGTGTTTGCTAGACCACGTGTCTGTGGTCAGATGTATCTTGGCACCGACACTGTGTGCCAGAGATACATTCACTTGCCGCTGAACATGGCCATATAGCTCTGGGATGCCCTTCTCTGAGAAATACTTCCTTCCTGGGACCTTCCATTGTGGTGTTCCAATGGCCACAAATTTGCGAAAGGCCTCCGAGTCCACCAGTTTATATGGCAGTAGTTGGCGGGCTATGAGTTCTGACAAGCCAGCCGCCAACCGTTGGGCAAGAGGGTTATCCGGCGTCATCATTTTTTTACGCTCAAACATTAGGCCCACGGAAGCCTGCCTTTTTGCAGAAAAATGTGAGCTTGGCGTGATGGAAGGTGGAGTGGAGGACAATTGTGAGGAGAGAGGAGAAGGAGAAGTAGAAGACGAGGCTGGACGGTGAGAGCCTGCAGTGTGGCTTTGTGTGTTCCGTTGCTCCCACTGGGCTCGGTGATGGCTGCTCATGTGCCTTCTTAAGGCGGTCGTCCCTAGGTGAGTATTGGGCTTACCGCGACTAACGCGTTGACTGCAAAGATTGCAGATGGCAACGCTATTGTCAGCAGCGGACACGTTAAAAAAAGCCCACACTGCGGAGCCATGTGCCGGTGTCCTGGGAGCGCCAGATGTGACCGTACATGGTCGATGACTCGCTCCTGATACATTTGCAGTCTGCTTTGTCCCTGCTGTGCAATGTAAGTCATTGCTGCTTCTCCTCCCTATCTGCTGGTCCATATCTCCCTCTGAACTCCCCTCCTCTTCCTCTCTTGTGGGCACCCACGTGACATCACTAGACACGTCATCATCAACGTCACCTTCCCCACCGCTATAAGTAGAGTAGGCAGCAACACCGGGGACCAACCTCCTCCTTGGGCTGATCTGGGTACTGGCGTCAGACTGCTGAGTAGCGCTTGTTGCTGCCTCCTCTTCCTGATCCAATACCAAGAGTGGCTGCGCATCAGAAATGTCCTCTTGATATGGATCGGAAAATAATTCCAGTGACTCAAGCGGAAGGTATGTGGTGGTGGTGGTGGTGGTCGTGTTGTTGGTGGTAGTGTCTTTGGGGGTGCACATAGCAGAGAGTGAAGAAGAGGGTGCAGATCGAGAGGATGAGGAGGGTGCAGAAGAATAAGGCTGAGTGAGCCACTCAACCAAGTCTGGTGCGTCCTTTAAAGTAATTGAACGCACCTTCTGCAACTTCCCACTTTGGCTCAAGGCTGTTGCTCCTGCCCTACCCCTACCACCCCTGCGGAAGGGCCTGCCTCTTCCTCTGCCTGTCATTTTTTAAATCACCCTGTGACAAAACTCTTAGTCCCTATACCGCTGAAGGACTGCTGCAGTATAGGGCAGCGGTCAGCAGTAGTGCACGTCAACCCTATGTATTGTGGACCGATAGCGGTCCTTACAGAACAGTAGACTGTACTGCACTCAGGCCTATGTACCGTAGCACCCTATACCAAGTTACCAGTCCTTATAAAAACTTTTGTGGACCAAGCAGGTTGTGTGTTAGTGTTTAGCAGACTGTGCGTCAGTCCCTATACCGCTGAAGGACTGCTGCAGTATAGGGCAGCGGTCAGCAGTAGTGCACGGCAACCCTATGTATTGTGGACCGATAGCGGTCCTTACAGAACAGCAGACTGTAACGCACTCAGGCCTATGTACCGTAGCACCCTATACCAAGTTACCAGTCCTTATAAGAACTTTTGTGGACCAAGCAGGTTGTGTGTTAGTGATTAGCAGACTGTACGTCAGTCCCTATACCAATGAAGGACTGCTGCAGTATAGGGCAGCGGTCAGCAGTAGTGCACGGCAACCCTATGTATTGTGGACCGATAGCGGTCCTTACAGAACAGCAGACTGTAACGCACTCAGGCCTATGTACCGTAGCACCCTATACCAAGTTACCAGTCCTTATAAGAACTTTTGTGGACCAAGCAGGTTGTGTGTTAGTGATTAGCAGACTGTACGTCAGTCCCTATACCAATGAAGGACTGCTGCAGTATAGGGCAGCGGTCAGCAGTAGTGCACGGCAACCCTATGTATTGTGGACCGATAGCGGTCCTTACAGAACAGCAGACTGTACTGCACTCAGGCCTATGTACCGTAGCACCCTATACCAAGTTACCAGTCCTTATAAGAACTTTTGTGGACCAAGCAGGTTGTGTGTTAGTGTTTAGCAGACTGTGCGTCAGTCCCTATACCGCTGAAGGACTGCTGCAGTATAGGGCAGCGGTCAGCAGTAGTGCACGGCAACCCTATGTATTGTGGACCGATAGCGGTCCTTACAGAACAGCAGACTGTAACGCACTCAGGCCTATGTACCGTAGCACCCTATACCAAGTTACCAGTCCTTATAAGAACTTTTGTGGACCAAGCAGGTTGTGTGTTAGTGATTAGCAGACTGTACGTCAGTCCCTATACCAATGAAGGACTGCTGCAGTATAGGGCAGCGGTCAGCAGTAGTGCACGGCAACCCTATGTATTGTGGACCGATAGCGGTCCTTACAGAACAGCAGACTGTAACGCACTCAGGCCTATGTACCGTAGCACCCTATACCAAGTTACCAGTCCTTATAAGAACTTTTGTGGACCAAGCAGGTTGTGTGTTAGTGATTAGCAGACTGTACGTCAGTCCCTATACCAATGAAGGACTGCTGCAGTATAGGGCAGCGGTCAGCAGTAGTGCACGGCAACCCTATGTATTGTGGACCGATAGCGGTCCTTACAGAACAGCAGACTGTAACGCACTCAGGCCTATGTACCGTAGCACCCTATACCAAGTTACCAGTCCTTATAAGAACTTTTGTGGACCAAGCAGGTTGTGTGTTAGTGTTTAGCAGACTGTGCGTCAGTCCCTATACCGCTGAAGGACTGCTGCAGTATAGGGCAGCGGTCAGCAGTAGTGCACGGCAACCCTATGTATTGTGGACCGATAGCGGTCCTTACAGAACAGCAGACTGTAACGCACTCAGGCCTATGTACCGTAGCACCCTATACCAAGTTACCAGTCCTTATAAGAACTTTTGTGGACCAAGCAGGTTGTGTGTTAGTGATTAGCAGACTGTACGTCAGTCCCTATACCAATGAAGGACTGCTGCAGTATAGGGCAGCGGTCAGCAGTAGTGCACGGCAACCCTATGTATTGTGGACCGATAGCGGTCCTTACAGAACAGCAGACTGTAACGCACTCAGGCCTATGTACCGTAGCACCCTATACCAAGTTACCAGTCCTTATAAGAACTTTTGTGGACCAAGCAGGTTGTGTGTTAGTGATTAGCAGACTGTACGTCAGTCCCTATACCAATGAAGGACTGCTGCAGTATAGGGCAGCGGTCAGCAGTAGTGCACGGCAACCCTATGTATTGTGGACCGATAGCGGTCCTTACAGAACAGCAGACTGTAACGCACTCAGGCCTATGTACCGTAGCACCCTATACCAAGTTACCAGTCCTTATAAGAACTTTTGTGGACCAAGCAGGTTGTGTGTTAGTGTTTAGCAGACTGTGCGTCAGTCCCTATACCGCTGAAGGACTGCTGCAGTATAGGGCAGCGGTCAGCAGTAGTGCACGGCAACCCTATGTATTGTGGACCGATAGCGGTCCTTACAGAACAGCAGACTGTAACGCACTCAGGCCTATGTACCGTAGCACCCTATACCAAGTTACCAGTCCTTATAAGAACTTTTGTGGACCAAGCAGGTTGTGTGTTAGTGATTAGCAGACTGTACGTCAGTCCCTATACCAATGAAGGACTGCTGCAGTATAGGGCAGCGGTCAGCAGTAGTGCACGGCAACCCTATGTATTGTGGACCGATAGCGGTCCTTACAGAACAGCAGACTGTAACGCACTCAGGCCTATGTACCGTAGCACCCTATACCAAGTTACCAGTCCTTATAAGAACTTTTGTGGACCAAGCAGGTTGTGTGTTAGTGATTAGCAGACTGTACGTCAGTCCCTATACCAATGAAGGACTGCTGCAGTATAGGGCAGCGGTCAGCAGTAGTGCACGGCAACCCTATGTATTGTGGACCGATAGCGGTCCTTACAGAACAGCAGACTGTAACGCACTCAGGCCTATGTACCGTAGCACCCTATACCAAGTTACCAGTCCTTATAAGAACTTTTGTGGACCAAGCAGGTTGTGTGTTAGTGTTTAGCAGACTGTGCGTCAGTCCCTATACCGCTGAAGGACTGCTGCAGTATAGGGCAGCGGTCAGCAGTAGTGCACGGCAACCCTATGTATTGTGGACCGATAGCGGTCCTTACAGAACAGCAGACTGTAACGCACTCAGGCCTATGTACCGTAGCACCCTATACCAAGTTACCAGTCCTTATAAGAACTTTTGTGGACCAAGCAGGTTGTGTGTTAGTGATTAGCAGACTGTACGTCAGTCCCTATACCAATGAAGGACTGCTGCAGTATAGGGCAGCGGTCAGCAGTAGTGCACGGCAACCCTATGTATTGTGGACCGATAGCGGTCCTTACAGAACAGCAGACTGTAACGCACTCAGGCCTATGTACCGTAGCACCCTATACCAAGTTACCAGTCCTTATAAGAACTTTTGTGGACCAAGCAGGTTGTGTATTAGTGTTTAGCAGACTGTGCGTCAGTCCCTATACCGCTGAAGGACTGCTGCAGTATAGGGCAGCGGTCAGCAGTAGTGCACGGCAACCCTATCTATTGTGGACCGATAGCGGTCCTTACAGAACAGCAGACTGTACCGCACCCAAGCCTATGTACCGTAGCACCCTAGACAGACCAAGTTACCAGTCCTTATAAGAACTTTTGTGGAACAAGTGAGTTGTGAATGATTAGCAGACTGCAGCAGAAGGGCAGCAGTCAAGTATAATATTCTTTCTATATTTGGAAGAAAGAATATTATACGTGTACAAGCCTATTACCGTACCACTGATACCAGTCCTGAAAAGAACCTTTGTGGAACTAATAGTAACAGCAAGTCTTTAAAATTATCCTCACTGCCTGACAACACTGCTTCCTGCCTGTCCCTATACAAATTGGCAAAAAAGAGTAGGCTGGAACGATTAGCTGGAACAGCTCTTTTGTGGACCTGATAGTAACAGCTAATGATGATGATGATGATGATGATGAAGAAAGACTAATCTGGCTGAGCTGTCCCTAAAATAGCAGCATACAGCGCTCTGTCCCTTTATCTAAACTGACAAAAGAAACTCAGGCTGCTGACCTAACACCTATACCAGTCCTGAAAAGAACTTTTGTGTACCAAATAGCTAGCGTTTTCTCTGTCCCTACTCCACACAGGATCCTTTCCCTACAGTGACAGAAGAAAGAATGTAAAATGGCCACCGGATCGGGTGTATTTATAGGTTAGGGGGAATGTCCAAGTGTCCATGAGCTGTCATGTCTCAATTGGTTGTCCTGTAACACATGATAAACGTGTCACGAAAGGTTAAAGTTCTTGTATACATTAAACACGTAAGTCCGCCGGGGCGAACGACGGAAAAAGGCGTTCGAACCCGCGGACGGCGAAAGTCGGAAATTCGCCGCGAAACGACCGCCGGGCGAACCGTTCGGCCATCACTAAAGCCAGGGACAGAATGTAAAAATCTGTGTTTTTTTTTTACATCTGTCTCTGAAATGTCACTTACTGACATCCTTTTGGTCTAAAAATCCAGAGATTATAGCTGCCCCACCTCTCCAGTACCTTCTCAGCCAATAGAAATATGTGACCCCATAATCTCTGATTGCCTGGGGGCCCCATAATCTCCTATTGCCCGGGGGCCCCATGAGTTGTCAGTCCGCCCCTGTATACATCCCATAGATTGTGGACTCTATAACTTTCCTACAGACTAAATAATATACACCAAAGAAATGTAGCAGAATATAGTTTGGCCTAAATTTATCACCAGCAAGTTTGTTTTTCAAAATAACTAGCTCTCCAGTGTAATGTATCAGTTTACATGGATGAGACAAACCATTTACCACTGGGGGTGCTTACAAAGAACAGCTTTTATTTATGTTATATCTTTATCCCCCCCCAAAAAAAAAAACGGAAACTGGTGTAACTGATTATAAAGTGTGAGTTGGAGTTTGTCTTCAGATTTGTTAGTGTATCTAAATCTGCTAGTGCATCTAACACTCCCCTCCAGACTGACAATGTGGCTGTCTGCTTGATTTTAGAGCGCCCCCTCCACTCTGCATTAAAGAGCACAGAGGGTTTTCCTTCATCCAGAAGGGGGGGGGGGGGGTGCTCTAATACAGGAGGTGTGTTACTGGCCAGATCACCAGGTAAACACAGAGGGTGAAAAAAAAAGCCTAAAAAAGAAAACGAATGCAGCCACCACATCCAATTATTGGAAAGCTGCAATATATTATATAGTATTATATTATTATTATTATTATATTACATTTATTATTATTATTATTAGTAGTAGTAGTAGTATTAATATTTGTATTATATATATATATTATTAGTATTATTATATTATTATTTATATTATTAGTATTATTATTTTATATTGTTTTTATTATTTTTAGGTAAAAACAGAGGGGGGAAAAAAGACTAAAAAGGAAAACGAATGCAGCCACCACATCTAATGATTGGAAAGCTGTAATACATTATATATTATATTATTATTATTCTTATTACTATTATAACTATTATTATTTGTATTAGTATTAATATATATTATATATATATATATATATATATATATATATATATATATATAATTATTATTATTATTATTAATATATTCTTTTATTATTATTTATATATCATTATTATTATATGTTATATATTATTATGTTAATTATTATTATTATTATTATTATTATTATTATTATATATAATATTGTTATTATAGTAATATTACTATTAGGTAAAAACAGAGGGGGAAAAAAGCCTAAAAAAGAAAACGAATGCAGCGCCTTATCTAATAACAATAATATATTATCTTATTATTATTATTTATATTATTATATTATATTTAATTATTATATATATATATATATATATATATATATATATATATATATATATATATATATATATATATATATATATATATATTATTGTTATTATTATTACTATTAGGTAAAAACAGAGGGGGAAAAAAGCCTAAAAAAGAAAACGAATGCAGCACCACATCTAATGACTGGAAAGCTGCAATATATTATTATATTATTACATTTATTATTATTATTATTATATTTATATATTATATTATTATTATTATATGTTATTATTATATTAATAATAATAATAATAACAATAACAATCATAATAATAATATTATTGTATTATTATTGTATTATTATTGTATATTGGTTATGAGTTTATTATCGTTTTAATTGGAGAGAAGATGTGAGAGGAGGGTTCAGGGCCGTATGAAGAAAAGAAATGCTAACTCTATACATGTCTCTCTTACATTGTAAAAGCTGCCATTACCGAGTAATCAGCAGTGTAAAATCCCAGAGTCTCTGACTTCACTCGCAGGCACACAGACGGCTGAGGCTGCAGGGAAAAGGGTGCTAACGAGCTCTTGTTTTTATTTTTAATAGCAGCGGGAGACATATTTTATTGGTGTACACGTCGCTTGGCAGGCTTGTCACGCGGGACAGAATGTGGTTTATTTTGGAAGGCCGAGCCGATATTCCGCCCTGACATGTGTGCGCCGCAGTTTAAATCACGGTGATTGATGCCCGGGAGTCTGGGCTCTCTGTATGGCTTGGATGCGATGTTATTTACCAAAACATTTTCCTCGAGCGCGGTTTAGCAGTCGCCCCCCAAAAAAAACAGCGGATGACAATAACCAACTCCGCGCCCCCCTCCCCCACTCCGTCCGTCCCTCCTGTGCGAGGTCCCGAGGATTCTTCCCGTAAATCCCGCGGACGGCGGAGAGCAATTCTGCTGTTTAAAAGGAATTCCCTGTAAAAAAGTGTGAGGAGTGCGAGGCTGAGGACGCTGTTGGGGGTCATTCACACGAGCGGCTTGGTGGGGGGGGGGCGGTGAAAGTGGGTGGCTGAGCCTGAAGCCAAAGATTTTTTTGTAGCTTTAATCGGGCAGATTGGTGAGTTTGTTTAACCACGAAAGCCGAATGACAGCTACAGCACGGCCGGCTACTTCTGGGAGGCCGTCATATGATGTCCTCCTGTGGTCGCACTTCTCACGGCCCCCCTGGGACGCACAGCCGGGAGGGTCTATGATGGCTGGGTCCTCAGGAGCATCACGGATCGCTTTACTGCCTGATCGTTCTGTCCAATGACGGATCGATCACTTGTCAACAAACCGTTGTATCGGTGTGAGGAGAGGAGAGAGAAACACCACAGCAGCAGGAGCTGGCATGATCCTGGTATGATCCTGTGTGCAGTTCAGTGCCCCAACAGTGCCATCAGTCCCCCAACAGTGCCATCAGTGCTCCTACCCTCCCATCAGTGCTCCTACAGTGCCATCAGTGCCACTACAGTAACATCAGTGACCGCCCCTACCCTCCCATCAGTGCTCTTACAGTGCCATCAGTGCCCCTATAGTGCCATCAGTGTCACTACAGCTCCCATCAGTGCCGCTACAGTGCTATCAGTGCTCCTACAGTATCACTGCAGTGCCCATTAGTGCCCCTTTAATGCCATCAGTGCTACTACAGTGCCCCTATTGATGGGCACTGTTGAGCATTAATGGAGCACTGTAGTGGCACTGATGAGCACTCACTGATAGCACTGTAGGTCACTGAGGAGCACTTACTGATGGGCACTGTAGGGCACTGATGTGCACTTTTAGAGCACTGATGGCACTGCTGAGCACTGAAGTGGTACCGTAGGGCACTGGTGACACTGTACAGTGCCCATCAGTGCCACTACATTGCCCATCAGTGCCATCGGTGCTCCTACATTGACACTACAGTGCAATCAGTGCTCCTACACTGCTATCAGTGCCATCAGTACTCCTACAGTGCCATCAGTGCTCATACAGTGCCATCAGTGCCACTGCACTGCCATCAGTGCCCCTACAGTGCTCATCAGTACCCTACAGGGTCATCAGTGCCACTACTGTGCTATTCAGTGCCACTACAGTGCCCATCAGTGCCCTATAGTGCCACTACAGTGCTCATCAGTGCCCTACAGTGCCCATCAGTGCGTATCAGAGCTCATCAGTGACCTACAGTGCTATAAGTGAATGCTCATCAGTGCCACTACAGTGCCCTATTAGTGCTCATATGTGCCCTCAGTGAGTGCTTATCAGTGCCACCCTATCAGTGGATCCTCATCAGTGCCGTAAAAATGTCTATAAAAAAAAATGCGTTTTCATTTTCTATCCACATATTCCAAAAACTTGTGTAAAAAAATGACATCTTCAAAAGACTCGATATGCCTCATAGATAATACGTTGGGGTGTTTTCTTTCCAAAACAGGGTCATTTTGTGGGCATTTCCATTGTCCTGGTGCTCCAGGGCCTTCAAAAGTGTGATAGGTAGTCAGGAAAATAGAGGTGAAATTTATGTCCCTATAAACCCTGATGGTACTCCCTGGATGTTGGGCCTCTGCATGTGGCCAGGCTGTGTAAAAGTCCCACACATGTGGTAGGGAGTGGGGATGAGCCAAACACCCCCCCCCCCTCCCCGTTTGGTTCGCACCAGAACATGCGAACAGGCAAAGCGGCAAAAGACAGGCAAAACATTGTGGGGGGGGGGGTGTCTATAATATGCCTGTGAAGTGGCGCATGTTTCCCGTGTTTAGAACAGTCCCTGCACAAAATGACATTTCTAAAGGTAAAAAATCATTTAAAACTGATCGTGGCTATAATGAATTGTCGGTCCGACAATACACATAAAAGTTCATTGACAAAAACGGCCACAGGGGAACCCCGAACCAAAATTAAAAAAAAAATCCGTGGGGGGGGGGGGGTCCCCCTAAATCCCATACCAGGCCCTTCAGGTCTGGTATGGATATTAAGGGGAACCCCGCGCCAAAATTTAAAAAAAAAATGTCGTGGGGGTCCCCCTCAAAATCCATACCAGACCCTTATCCGAGCATGCAACCTGGCAGGCCGCAGGAAAAGAGGGGGGACGAGAGAGTGCCCCCCCCCTCCTGAACTGTACCATGCCCTCAACATTGTGAGGGTACTTTGAGGTAGCTCCTCAAAGCACCTTTTCTCCATGTTGATGGGGAGAAGGGCCACATCCCCACAACCCTTGCCCGGTGGTTGTGGGGGTCTGTGGGCGGGGGGCCTATCAGAATCTGCAAGCCCCCTTTAACAAGGGGACCCCCAGATCACGCCCCCCCGTTTGAATTGGTAATGGGGTACATATGTACCCTACCATTTCACAAAAAAGGTGACAAAAAGGTTAAAAAAGACAAGAGACAGTTTTTGACAAGTCCTTTATTTATTTCTTCTTCTTTCTTCTGGTCTTCCTTCAGTGTTCTTGGTCCTCCTCCACTTCTTAAATAACGGAGGGCGGGGCCACCCATGATGTCAGAGGGGGGTGACCCCGCCCCCTCTGACATCACAGGGAAAGCCATAGGGAAGTCCCCGTGCGTCAGAGGAGGGTGGGGTCACCGGGTGGCCCCACCCTCCGTTTTTTAGGAAGTGTCAGAAGAATCGAAGCTTCACATGGCTGAAGACTCCCACAGAGGCGGATCATCAACAGAGGCGGCGCGGAGAAGAAGCTGGAGCAAGATGCGAGACCAGAAGAGCAGAGGAAGAAGAAGATGAAGAAGAAGATGGAGAAGAAGTTGGCAGAACAGGAACACCGAAGGAAGACCAGAAGAAAGAAGATGAAAGAAGAAGAAATAAATAAAGGACTACCTCAAAGCACCCTCCCAATGTTGAGGGCATGTGGCCTGGTACGGTTCAGGGGGGGCACTCTCTCGTCTCCCCCTCTTTTCCTGCAGCCTGCCAGGTTGCAGGCTCGGATAAGGGTCTATTATGGATTTTTGGGGGGACCCCACACCATTTTCCTTTTTAATTTTGGTTCGGGGTTCCCCTTAAAATCCATACCAGACCTGAAGGGACCGGGATGGATTTTGGGGGGGACCCCCCCTGTCATGTAAAAAAAAAAATTGGCATGGGGTTCCCCTTAATATCCATACCAGACCTGAAGGGCCTGGTATGGAATTTAAGAGGAACCCCACACATGTTTTTTAAATATTGGTTTGGGGTTCCCCTGTGGGGAAATCCTCATGCCGTTTTTATCAATGAACTTTTATGTGTATTGCCGGGACCGACAATTCATTGTAGTCGCGAGTAGTTTTAAATGACTTTTTTTTCCTTTAGACATGTCATTTTGCTGTCAGACTGTTCTAAACACAGGAAACATGCGCCCCTTTACAGGCATACTATAGACACCCCCCAGGTACGAAATTTAAAAGAATATTTCACTTTTATTGTTTCACTTTAAGCATTATTAAAATCACTGCTCCCGAAAAAAATGCAGTTTTTAAAACTTTTTTTTGCATTGATACATGTCCCCTGGGGCAGGGCCCAGGTCCCCAAACACTTTTTATGACAAGACCATGCATATAAGCCTTTAAAATTAGCACTTTTGATTTCTCCCATAGACTTTTAAAGGGTGTCCCGTGGCTTTCGAATTTGCCCGAACACCCAAAATTGTTTGCTGTTCGGCGAACTGGCGAACAGAAAATGTTCGAGTCGAACATAAAGCTCATCCCTGCTCGGGAGGAGTAGAAGAATTTATTTAGGGGTGTCATTGCAAGTATGTATATGCTGTGTGAGTGTTATGACAATTTTGTGAAAAAAAAAATAAATATTGCAAAGAATTGTGGGAAAAAATTACGTCAAAAAACTCACCGTGCCTCTTACTAAATACCTTGGACTGTCTACTTTCCAAAAAGGGGTAATTTGGGGGGTATTTTTAAATTCCTGGCTTGTTAGGGTCTCAAGAAATGAGATTGGCTTTCAGTACTTCAGGTATGATCGATTTTCAGAGATTGGCACCACAGCTTGGGGACAAACCTACCTATAACCTTCACAAAGACCAAATAGTGTCCACCGATTTGGGTTATTCTTACCAAATGTAGCGGTATAAATTTTGGCCAAAGTTTATGAAGAAAAATTACTAATTTGCTAATTTTTATAACCGAAACTAAAATCTCTATTTGTGTGTGAAAAAGGAGAAAAATGTAATATGGGTGCAGTGTTACCCGACTAGGGGTGAGGTATGAACCCCACCAGGGAGGGGCCTTAAGAGGAGAATACTCTTCTATCTATCTATCTATCTATCTATCTATCTATCTATCTATCTATCTATCTATCTATCTATCTATCTATCTATCTATCTATCTATCTATTCCCAGCTGTTGCATGAGTAATTGTCATTCAAAGTGTGAGAGCGCTGAAAGCTGAAAATTGGCCTGACCCAGTGATGCCAAACCCATAGCTCCCAACTGTCCCAGATTTCGAGGGACTGTCCCTGACTTGGAACAAAGTCCCTCTGTCCCTCTCTTTGGTCTGATCTATATAATTGTATATAAAATACACTTTTTAGCTTTCAAAAAGTGTTTCCCAGCGCTAAACCATTCATCCAAATTATAAATTTGTCAATTTGAAAAGCCAATATAAAGGAATAGTAGTGGTAAATATATTTGTTTACAAAGAGTTTTTATTCAATGAATGTAAAAATGAGTACAACAATAGCGTCAGAACAGATTTTGTATACAGAGTGAGATAAAGTTTACATATACAGGATGGGATATAAAAGGTTATTAGGTATAGAAATTGGTCTGAGAGAGTAAGAAGCAAGACAATAACTGAGGGGTGGAAGTTTGGAAAACATGCAAGGCATTTATAGTAGTGATGTGTTCCAATGTTTCCATTTAGCATCAAATAATTGCATAGTGTCGAATAAGATATGGTGGATGCGTTCAGATAGTTTAACCACTTGCTTACTGGGCACTTAAACCCCCCTCAGTCCCAGACCAATTTTCAGCTTTCAGCGCTGATGCACTTTGAATGACAATTGCGCGGGCATACAACACTGTACCCAAATGAAATTTTTATCATTTTTTTCCCACAAATAGAGCTTTCTTTTGGTGGTATTTAGTTACAGCTCGGAGTTTTATTTTTTGCAAAACAAACAAAAAAAGATGCAAAAAAAAAAAAAATCATGTTTTAATAGTTTGTTATAAAATTTTGCAAACGGGTCATTTTTCTCCTTCATTGAAGTGCGCTGATTAGGCGGCACTGATAGGCTGCATTGGTGGGCACTGATGGGCTGCATTGGTGGGCACTGATGGGCTGCATTGGTGGGCACTGATAGGCTGCACTGGTGGGCACTGATAGGCATAGTTAAGGCGGCACTAATAGGCACAGATAAGGCGGCACCGATGGGCACAGATAAGGCGGCACTGATGGGCAAAGATGGGCACAGATAAGATGGCACGGATGGGTGGCACGGATAAGTGGCACGGATGGGTGGCACGGATGGGCACTGATAGGTACCACAGATAGATGGGACTGATGGGCACTGATAGGTGGCACTGATAGGTGGCTCTGATAGGTGGCACTGCTGGGCACTGATGGGCGGCACTGCTGGGCACTGATGGGCGGCACTGCTGGGCACTGATGGGCGGCACTGGGGTGCAGCACCTTTGAGGCAGATTTTGGGTGGCACTGTGGGTGGCACTGCTGGGTGGCACTGTGGGTGGCACTGTGGGCACTGGTGGGTGGCACTGTGGGCACTGGTGGGTGGCACTGTGGGCACTGCGGGCACTATGGGCACTGCTGGGTGGCACTGACAGGGGGGCACTTACTTTATTTCAGGATGGCACTGCGGGTGGCAGGTGGGCACTGGCAGGGGGCAGGTGTCCGCTGGATATGCTGGCCGTGATCGGGACTGATGTCCCGAACACGGCCGCCGGCGATCGGCTTTTTTTTTTTCTCCTCGCGCTGTCAGCGCGAGGAGGAATACTAGCCGATTACCGGCTCCGTTTTATCACATGATCAGCTGTCATTGGCTGACAGCTGATCACGTGATAAGGGGTCGGGATCGACCCCTTACACGGATCGGTGATCAGGCGAGTCTCACGGACTCGCCGATCACAGAGCGCGCCGCGCGCGCCCCTCAGGGGGCGTGCAGGCCGCTCGTATCCGGGATGACGTCAATAGACGTAGTCCCGGAAATGTGGGTCCGCGCTATTGCCGTCATTTTGCAATAGCGCGGTACCCAAGTGGTTAATAGTCTCCATTCTTGACAAGACTTGTGCCCAAGGAAGAGATGGAGAACGCCAGTTAAAAGCAATAACCCAGTGGATCGCTATAAAGAGTGTGTAAATAAGCTTTCTACAGTGTTTTGGTATATTAGGGATGGAAGAAAAACATAGGCAGGTTTGCATCGTAAAGATAATAGGACGGCCTACTATGGAGGAGACCACGGCCGAGGCTTTCTGCCATATTGGGGAAAGGCGGCTACAGCTCCAAAAGATATGTGATAGTGTGCCTGTTTCGTTGCATCCACGGAAGCAAAGTGGGGAAACTGCAGGATAAATCGAATGGATTTTTGCGGGGGTCATGTACCATCTCATATGTAATTTAACAGCGGTTTCACGTATCGAGTAAGATATTGTACTTTTGAGCATGTTGGACAGCATTTTCTGCCAATCAGATGGACTAAATGATAAGCCCATATCTGTTTCCCATTTGAGTATTGGTTTGGTTTTATCATCTATTGTGGTCTCCATAAGTGAGCGATATAAGATAGAAATGATGCCTCTATCTCTAGGGGAGTGAGAGCAAATACGTTCAAAGCAGGTACATTGTAGGCGTGAGTCTAAGGGGCCTCTAGATTGAAAAAATTGTTTAATTAACGTGTAATTATGTAGTTGTGAGGAAGGAAGTTTGTATTGCATTTGTATTTGAGGAAAAGACTTAAAGTGAGATCCTGTTAAAAAGCACTGGAGTGTGTTTAGATTAGCCCTTCGCCAAAGAAAAAACTGTGAGGAGTCATGGAACGCTTGGGGAAACTCAGGGTCTCCCAGATATGACAGTAAGGGTGAGATAGAGGAGGCTAGATGGAATTTCTTTCTATAGTGACCATAAATATATGGATTGATAGATGATTGTATTGCGAGAGGTGAAACAACTGGGTTTGATTGAATTAGACCATAGCAATCCTGAGGGTAGGAAGGGAAAGATGGAGTTGCTTTCAAATTTAAGCCACTGGAGGGCTATGCCATTGAGCCGATTGGGCTAGTCTGGCGGATAAATAGTAAAGCCATACATTTGGAAGTCCTAGGCCTCCCACATGAAGAGGTCTGTATAGCAAGGATTTGTGGAATCTGGGCTTTTTATGGTGCCAAATAAATTTGTTGATGTCTCTTTGAATAGAGTCTATGTATGTTTTTGTGATATAAATAGGTAGGGATCTAAAAAAAAAGAGTAATTTTGGCAATATAGCCATCTTAATGGCTGTGACCCTGCCAAGAAATGAGATATGATACTTATCCCAAGTAAGTAGAAGCAATCTAATTTTTGTAACTACCGGGTGATAATTTGCTTGGAGCAAAGTTTTGAAATCAGGGGTAAGTTGAATACCTAGGTAGCGAAACGTTTGGGTGCACCAAGCAAAGGGGAAGAGGCGTTGTAATGATAAGGCCAAGTCGTTAGGGATGTTAATGGGCATAGCTGAGCATTTGGATAAATTAACTCCTAACCCTGAGATAGAGAAAAAAGAATCTAACAGAGTAGTCAGGTTGGGGAGCGCAATTAAGGGGTTGGTTATAAAAAGAAGTACATCGTCAGCATATAGGCTTATTTTGAATTCGTCTGGGCCTTTGTGATAACCTTGAATGTTAGTGTTACCTTTAATGGCACGGGCTAGGGGCTCTATTGCTAGAGCAAAGAGGAGGGGGGATAAAGGGCATCCCTGCCTTGTGCCTCTCTGCAGTGGGAAAAATTGGGAGTTATTACCTGGTAATTTGATTCTAGTTTGTGGTTCCCTATATAAGGCGTGGAAGCCGTGTAAGAATTCGCCAGAGATACCGAATTTGGGTAATAGGTGGTCTAAGTAGGACCAGCTGACGCTGTCAAATGCCTTGTGAACGTCAAGACTAAGCAGGAGTGTTTGGTTCGAGTTAAGATTGGCATCCTGGATTATGTTGGTGACCAAGCGAATATTGTCGGTAATTTGTCTGCCTGGAATAAATCCGGTTTGGTCAGGTGAGATGAGAGAAGATATAACAGCAGCCAACCTGTTGGCTAACAACTTACCGAAAATCTTCAAATCGTTGTTAATCACTGATATTGGGCGAAAATTTTGGGGGAGAGTATGGTCTTTGTGGGGTTTGGGGATAAGGGACATGTTGGCTAATAACATTTCTGTAGGGAAGTCATTACCCTTTAATACATGATTATATAGAGAGGTCAGTTTGGGAGATAGGATGTGTGCACATTTTTTGTAGTAAGAGGCTGAGTATCCGTCGGGGCCTGGCGCAGTAGAAGTTTTAAGTGATTTGATAAGCGTCAAGATCTCTAGCTCTGTGCATGGGGCATTTAATGCCTCTATTTGTTGAGGTGACAAAGATGGCAGTGAGAGGTTGGAGAACCAAGATTGGGAGGAAGGGTCCTTAGTAGAAAAGGGAGCAGCATAAAGTTTTTCATAATAATCTACAAAGATTCTAAGTATATCATCAGGGTGTGTAACCAGGGAGCCTGTGGAGTTACGGAGTTTGTAATTGTGAGTCGGTTTAACCGTTTGATTGAGTTTGCGAGCAAACATTGTAGAAGCAGTATTACTGTAAAGGAGGAACTTAGCTTTAGCCCAACGTAGGGATTTTTCTGTTTTGTCAGATAATAAAAGGTCTAAGGTTTGTTTTTGGCTGTTTATTTGCTGTAATAAGTCAGGGGTGGGTGATTGGTTGTAACGATTGTAAAGTTTATCAAGTGTTTTAGTAAGTGATTTGAGTTCCAACAACCTAGCCTTATTCTTCTTGGAGGCTATGTTGATGAGATGACCACGCATCACTGCTTTGTGGGCAGTCCAGAGAGAACCAGGTTGGGTGTCTGGTAGTTGATTCTCATTAAAGTAGTTATGGAGATGTGTTGTGAGATTCTCCACAGTTAACGTATCAGTTAACAGGGAGTCATTCAGTCTCCAGGTGTGAGTGGTGGGCTTAAGACCTAATCTAGAGATGCTGAAAGCCACAATTTGATGGTCTGACCATGGGCAGACATGTATGTCAGCATTGGTGGAATTTGCAAGAACTAAAGGAGTACAGAAGATGTAGTCTATGCGGGCTGAGCTATCATGTGGATGAGAATAGAAAGTGTATGATTTACAACCGATATTGTGTGCTCGCCATGCGTCTAAAAGTTGATGTGTGTTTAAACTATGTGAGAGTGATTTAGGGAAGGCCTTGGAGGAAGGGGTAACACTGCTTCTGTCAAGGGTGGGGTGTGCTGTTAGATTAAAGTCGCCACCTACTATCATATTAGGAGATATGTACCTATCAAGAATGGTAAAAAAATGTTGAAAAAAAGTTGCTTGTGCGACATTTGGGGCGTAAACAGAGGCAGTTGTTGTGGTACGGCCTTGCAGTTTGCCTTGTAAAATTATAAATCTGCTACCAGGGTCTCTATAAATATGTTTGGGGTCAAAAAATAGAGAGTTTTTAATGAATATGGCCACTCCACGAGACTTGGAAGAATAAGAAGATATAAAAAATTGTTTAAATGATTTATCAAAGTAATGTGGGTGGTTATCGGTTGAAAAATGGGTCTCTTGGAGCAGGAGGATATCAGCTCCCAGGCTTTTATATTGATAAAAGGCTTTTTTGCGTTTTTGTGGTAGGTTAAAGCCTTGAACATTATGTGATAAAATTTTTAAAGCCATTGATAAAATATCAACATTTTGACTAGGATATCATAGGCAAGATAGAGGGGGATTACGTATCGCGGAGAGACCATAAGCAGAATGCATACATAATGACAGAAATAATGACCAAATCCATGTGTTAGTATTTTACAAGTACCGTATATACTCGAGTATAAGCCGAGATTTTCAGCCTCTTTTTTGAGGCTGAAAGTGCCCCCCTCGGCTTATACTCGAGTCATCGCCGTCTGTCTGCCCGATCAGCGTGTCGAGCAGACAGACGGCGGCCATTCGAGCGTTCAAAATCCGCGCCGCCGTCTGTGATAGGCGGAACACTCACTTTCCCTGCAGTCTGTGTTCCGCCTATCACGGACATCCTCTCATCCTCGTCCGTAGTATGAGGATGAGCGGACGTCCGTGATAGGCGGACCACTGGCTGCTGGGAAATTGAGTGTTCCGCCTATCACGGCGGAACACTCAATTTCCCAGCAGCCAGTGGTCCGCCTATCACGGACGTCCGCTCATCCTCATACTACGGACGAGGATGAGAGGATGTCCGTGATAGGCGGAACACAGACTGCTGGGAAAGTGAGTGTTCCGCCTATCACAGACGGCGGCGCGGATTTTGAACGCTCGAATGGCCGCCGAGGATGCCGACGAAGAGCAGAAGGACGGAGGCTCGGCGGCTCGGCTCGGGACAGGACGGGACGGAGGCTCGGCGGCTCGGCTCGGGACAGGACGGGACAGGACGGGACGGAGGCTCGGGACACAGGTAGGCTGGACACACAAGGCTGCACACACA
Source organism: Lithobates pipiens (assembly GCF_037356315.1). NCBI lineage: Eukaryota > Metazoa > Chordata > Amphibia > Anura > Ranidae > Lithobates > Lithobates pipiens. Next base: position 33,121,548 of record NW_027507764.1, on the reverse strand, counting down.
CACACACACACACAAGGCTACACGTACACACACACAGGGATGGATGGACACAGGGATGGATGGACACAGGGATGGACACGGACACAGGGATGGATGGACACAGGGATGGATGGACACAGGGATGGATGGACACAGGGATGGATGGACACAGGGATATGGATGGACACAGGGATGGATGGACACAGGGATGGATGGACACAGGGATGGATGGACACAGGGATGGACACGGACACAGGGATGGATGGACACAGACACAGGGATGGACGGACACACAGGGATGGACAGGCATGTCTCACCCTCGGCTTATACACGAGTCAATCATTTTGCCAGTTTTTTTGGGGTAAATTGGGGGCCTCGGCTTATATTCGGGTCGGCCTATACTCGAGTATATACGGTAACCGTCTGATCGACTATAACATACTGAATATTTAAATGAGTGTAAAAAGAACAAAATGATGTAACCAAGCTTTCTAGCATCATTGAAAAAATCTGGAAAGAGAAAAGACCCAGGGAAAAAAAGTGGATCAATGAGGGGCCAAAAAAAGGCCGGATCTCTTCCTTATTAATCTGAAGGCAATGGGGTCATAAGAAAAAAAAATCCTAATGACCAAAAAATTCAAAATAACCATGGACAATACGTCCAATATCAGCCAGTGGATCCAGAAAAAGGAGGATGCCAGTGGCTGATAGGGGGGCATAACAGCGGACGAGGGGAGACCAGTCGCCCAAAAGGACTACAGTAACAAACTTAAAAGTGTATAGGTGTAGGAAGGCCGTCCCCATTTTGTGGATATAAAAGGCGAAAGGGGTGGAGAAAGAAGTGGACACACAGGGGGGGGGGTAAGGGGGACAGAGGGGGGTAGGAGGGAAAACCCAATGTTCAGCCATAGACCTAGAGACCGGTCATAGAGGACAGATTGAAATGTTAAGTGGTGAACAAATAGGCCAAGTGGCCAACGGCAAGTGGGTAAAAATTAGCTGTTGGATTAAAGTTTGAGTTCGTGAAGAGCAAAAACGTGAGGGAAATGATGATTCAGGCTGGCTTGTCACGGAGGGATTGGCGCCAACTACCTTGACCACGGCGTGAAGAAGGTGTGTTCCAGATAGGACTGGGTGCCGGTGTAGAAGGGCGGCGGTTTGGAGTGTTTGGTTCCATGAGGCCCAGCTTAATCAGTATCTCCTTTCCTTCTATTGCGTTGTATGCTGTATATGTTGAACCATTATGAGGTATCGTAAGTTTAAACGGGAATCCCCATCTGTAGCGGATCCTAGCAGCTTGTAGTACAGAGGTGACTTCTTTCATCTTACGTCTACGGTCCAATGTAGCTTGGGAGATATCTGGATAGATTTGAATTTTGTTTCCTTCCAATTCAATATTGGTGGAATTTCTTGCCGAGCGCAGGATTTCTTCCTTAGTTAAATAGTCTTTGAGGCACAGAATAATGTCTCGAGGCGGTTTGTCTGCGGGAGGTTTGGGGCGGAGAGCCCTGTGTATCCTGTCGCATGTGAACGCTGAAGAAGGGGTAGTGGGGAGAAGAGATAGAAATATTTTAATGGCCGCCGCAGTGAGGTCGGTGACAGTTTCGGGAATGCCACGCAAACGAAGGTTATTTCTGCGGTTACGATTGTCGAGGTCCTCGACCTGTGATTGAACCATGTGAAAGTTGTCGGCAAGGGCTTCGTATTCTTTACGAAGATCCGCATGCGCTAGTGCCAACTCATCGTGTTTGGTTTCTAGGATATCCGTTCGGTTGCCTAGGTTCGTGATTTCCAATGATAAAGTGTTCGTAGCTTTGTGCAGCTCTGATTGGAAAGTCCCGGCTAACTTTTCATACATGGATGTCAGGCTATCTTCCAAATCTGCTTTAGTGAGATGTGCGGGGCACTCACCATCATCCTGGACAGGAGAGGAGATTCCAGGGCAGACCTCCGGAGATAAAGCGGATCGCCGCGCCTGGGCGCCATCTTTAGCCATGCTTGTTCTGGGAGTTGTGCGGAGGAGGTAAGTTGAAAGCGACCCTTGCGGCTTGTTGTTTTTCAGTTTTTTGCGGGACGGCATAAACCCGGAGTTCCCGCAGGGGTGTCTGGCAATTTCGGTAAGATTTAGTGGGATATTAGCCCTGCGGGAAGGCGAGAAGTCTCCGTGCCTCTGGAGCTCTCTCTATGGACGTCCGCTCTCCATCGCGCCGCGCATGCGCCCCCAGTAGTGGTAAATATATAAAATAAAAAAATAAAAAAAAAGAATGTGTGTTTTTAACCAATCACATTTCTGTGAAATTCTCCCTTAAGGGGGCGTGGCAGGGGGGAGTGTCCTATGCCTACATACTTTTGCAAATAGGTGTCCCTCATTCACATCTCCAAAAAGTTGGGAGGTATGCAAGCCTGCCCCCAGGCAGACGCCGCAGCTCCTGGACAAAAACAGATTTGTGTGCGACTAGCCCACAGTCCAGTCTGAATATTGTGTCCGGGTTTCAGGCAGGCTGAAACCCGGACAAATGATTCAAAACCCGAACTGTCCAGGTGAATCCTAAACAGGTGGCAACCCTAGGAGGACCCTGCCCTGCTTTAAAGGGGGATCTATGGGGAGCCCTCTCTAAAGGGGGATCTATGGGGCCCTGCTTTAAAGGGAGATCTATGGGGTCCCTGTTCTAAAGGGGGATCTATGGGGGCTCTGCTCTAAACGGGATCTATAGGGACCCTGCTCTAAAGGGGGATCTATGGGGACACTGCTCTAAAGGGGGGTCTATGGGGACCCTGCTCTAAAGGGGATCTATGGGGGCCTTGCTCTATAGGGAAACTATGGGGGACCCTGGCCTGCTCTAAAGGGAGATCTATGGGGACCTTGCGCTAAAGGAGGATCTATGGGGGCTCTGCTCCAAAGGTGGATTCATGGGGACCCTGTTCCAAAGGGGGATCCATGGGCACCCTGTTTCAAAGGGGGATCTATGGGGACCCTGCTCTAAAGGGGGATCTATGGGGGACCCTGGCCTGCTCTAAAGGGAGATCTATCGGGACTCTGCTCTAAAGGAGGATCTATGGGGGCCATGCTCTAAAGGGGGGATCTATGGGGACCCTGCTCCAAAGGTGGATTCATGGGGACCCTGCTCCAAAGGGGGATCCATGGGGACCCTGCTCCAAAGGGGGATCTATGGGGACCCTGCTCTAAAGGGGGATCTATGGGGGACCCTGGCCTGTTCTAAAGGGGGGTCTATGGGCACCCTGCTCTAAAGGGGGATCTATGGGTGACCCAGACCTGTGAAGGGGGATCTATGGGGGACCCTGGCCTGCTCTAAAGGGGGATCTATGGGGGACCCAGACCTGTGAAGGGGGATCTATGGGGGACCCAGACCTGTGAAGGGGGATCTATGGGGGACCCTGGCCTGTTCTAAAGGGGGATATATGGGGACCCTGCTCTAAAGGGGGATCTATGGGGACCCTGTTCTTGATGGTTTTAATTTGAAATGTACCTTGGTGTCCTTCACTAAGGTCTGTACTTTGGAAAATGTACACCACAGCCTTGGTCCGGGCCTCATCCCTGGTCATGTGACCACTTGATATCGATTAGGAAAACGGTACATGGTTATTTTTTTTTAATATATAAAATAATTACAGAGCCGTCATCCACATGCAGAAATAGAAGGGACGATGTACATTACACAATGTGTGTTTAGTATGACTTTAAGCCGGTGTCCTACGAAGGCTCGCGGTGACTTGGTTCCCTCCCATCCCGAGTCATGGATTGGACACGGCAATCGCACGCACGCGCTCCGGCTACAACGTGATCTCTGCTGCATTACAATATTACATCAAAACGCGATGCAGGAAAAATAAGAGCTGATACCGTCTTCAAAGCGCGTTGCGCGCAGACCGCGCCGTCGAGATAAGGCAGGCTCCTTTACATAGCACAGATCATTGATAACTATAGGTTATGCATTACGGCTGATAAGGCCGTTGGTTTAATCTCAGCGGAGAAGAATGCAGAATTTTCGAGTAATCTCGGGGAGTTCAGAATCTGGTCAGCATGTTCGCTGTGATTACTTTCCTTTAATACGGAGCACATAGAATGTAAAGCAGCTTTGCGGTATCGAGTTCTCCTGATAAAGGGCTCAGGAAAGAAAAGGGACACCTACCTGCCTCCTGGGTGATAAGGTAGAGGGCGAGGATGACCTCATGCTGGACGCTGACGTCACCGTGACTCAGCCCCGGCTTTTCCAATGTCTTATTTCCTGCAGGAAATACACAATTTAAAGGGCAAGTGTTTAACCACTTGCCTACCGGGCACCTTCACCCCCTTCCTGCCAAAGCCAAATTTTCAGCTTTTGTTCCTTTATTTTCTATTCTATTTTATGCTATTCTTGTTTTTCGATTTTCAAAATTCACTTCAAATTGGAATTTCGGGCAAATTTCGTTTCATTATTTCAGATTCGTTTAAATTCGTTACTATTGTCATTTTGAAATTCGGACACATCCAATAGTCCTAAAAAAAACGCACAGAGTCAAGCACAGGCCGGGTCAGCAGCATGAGGGCAGCAAAGTACCCGAGTGGCAGCAGAAAATAGCCTGGGTCAATAAAGAAACAGGTAAACGGGTAGAGGAAAACAACAGAAGGGTCCAGAAACACATTGGGTCTATAATAAAAATCAGGATCGAATTCGGAATTGCCAGCCAATGGAGAACAGCTGAGGATCTCTCAGCACTGGAGTCCTGCAGGCCTACGTCTTAAATTTAAGGCACCTCAAACTGACACAAGTAATCCCTATGTTTTCTATAATTGTCGGCTCCATCTAGTGGCCATAATGTGATATTTTCTTGAAGCACATCAGTCAGGAAAATACCACATTATGATCACTAGATGGAGCTGATGATCACACAATAAAAATACACACAAAAAAAAAAAATGGCCTGCTCTAAAGGGAGATCTATCGGGACCTTGCTCTAAAGGAGGATCTATGGGGGCTCTGCTCTAAAGGGTGATCTATGTGGGACCCTGGCCTGCTCAAAAGGGGGATCTATGGGGACCCTGCTCCAAAGGGGGATCCATGGGAACCCTGCTCCAAAGGGGGACCCAGACCTGTGAAGGGGGATCTATGGGGGACCCTGGCCTGCTCTAAAGGGGGTCTATGGGGACCCTGCTCTAAAGGTGATCTATGGGGGACCCAGACCTGTAAAGGGGGATCTATGGGGGACCCAGACCTGTTTTCTATAATCGTCGGCTCCATCTAGTGGCCATAATGTGATATTTTCTTGAAGCACATCAGTCAGGAAAATACTACATTATGATCACTAGATGGAGCTGATGATCACACAATAAAAATACACAAAAAAAAAGAATGGCCTGCTCTAAAGGGAGATCTATGGGGACCTTGCTCTAAAGGAGGATCTATGGGGGCTCTGCTCTAAAGGGTGATCTATGCGGGACCCTGGCCTGCTCAAAAGGGGGATCCATGGGGATCCTGCTCTAAAGGGGGATCTATGGGGGACCCTTGCCTGCTCTAAAGGGAGATCTATCAGGACTCTGCTCTAAAGGAGGATCTATGGGGGACCCTGGCCTGTTCTAAAGGGGGGTCTATGGGGACCGTGCTCTAAAGGGGGATCTATGGGTGACCCAGACCTGTGAAGGGGGATCTATGGGGGACCCTGGCCTGCTCTAAAGGGGGGTCTATGGGGACCCTGCTCTAAAGGGGGATCTATGGGGGACCCAGACCTGTAAAGGGAGATCTATGGGGGACCCAGACCTGTTTTCTATAATCGTCGGCTCCATCTAGTGGCCATGATGTGATATTTTCTTGAAGCACATCAGTCAGAAAAATACCACATTATGATCCCTAGATGGAGCTGATGATCACACAATAAAAATACAAAATAAAAACTGAGATTTTATTTATGATGGCTGTGCTAATGCTTGAAACAGATCATGTGATTGTTGTAGCTATTTAGCACTCAGGTGAACTGGATTGGCCCGTTTTGGTAATTACTGACCAGAGGGAGGTAAGGCTGGCAAAGTGCTGTGCTAAAATCCTTACAGTGGCCCCCCAAGAAGATTTAAAAAAAAAAACATGTTTGTGTGCTCGTCACACATTTAGTATTAATTAGCGCAATGAGGCGCACGTCCTCGCCATTACTCCAAGGCTGCATTAAAATTATGCTTTTAAGCCTGGTACTGACACTGTACAAATATTAGCTGTGCCGGTGACGACCTAAAAGCTCTCCGAATCAGCTAAAAGCTTCATCAAAAGAGATTAAAAACCGCTGATACGGGATTTCGTTGTGACAGCGGGTAAACAGCTCCTACAAAATGCTGCCTATTACCGATGAAGAGACAACTGCCTTACAGGACACTCACAGCGGGCAGGCTGACATTTATTTGGAGCGAAAAGGACACGATTGGAGCAAAACAAAAGAGGAAGGTTTATTTCACCACTTGGATCCAGAAAAAAAATAAAAATGCCAGGACAGTACAAATGCCCCTAAATGACCACGTTTTGGAAAGTGGATTGTGGGATCTTCCTGGTCTGCAGTGATGAGGACTGAGCAAAAATGGTCCAAGGAAGGGAAACCGACCAACCAGTGACAGGGTCATGGGCGGCCAAGGCTCAAGATAGAGGAGGAGATGGAAGGCAAATTGATGGAAGTGGGGAGGGAAGGCTCATTGAGGGAGGTGGGGGGGGGGTTCATTGATGAAGGTGGGGGAGGGAAGACACATTGATGGAGGTGGGAAGGAAAGGCTCATTGAGGGAGGTGGGGGGGTTCATTGATGGAGGTGGGGGAGGGAAGACACATTGATGGAGGTGGGGGGGAAGGCTCATTGATGGAGGAAGAGAGGGAAAGCTCATTGATAGAGGTGGGAAGGGAATGCTCATTGATGGAGGGAGGGGAAGAAAGGCTCATTGATGGAAGTGGGGAGGGAAATCTCATTGATGGAGGTAGGGAAAGAAGGCTCATTAATTGAGTTGGGGAGGGAAGGCTCCTTCATGGAGGTGGAAAGGCTTATTGATGGAGGTGGGGGGCAGGCTCATTGATGGAGGTGGGGAGGGAAAGCTCATTGATGGAGGGAGGGGGGAAGGCTTATTGATGGAGGTGGGGAGGAAAAGCTCACTGATGGAGATAGGGAGGAAAAGCTCATTAATGGAGGTGGGGGAGGGAAGGCTCGTTGATGGAAGTGGGGAGGAAAAGCTTGTTGATGGAGGTGGGAAGGAAAAGCGCATTAATGGAGGTGGGAAGGAAAAGCTCATTGATGGAGGTCAGGAGGGAAGGCTCATTGATGGAGATGGGGAAGGAAGGCTCATTGATGGAGGTGGGGAAGGAAGGCTCATTGATGGAGGTGGGGAGGGAAGACACATTGATGGAGGTGAGGAGGGAAGACTCATTGATGGAGGTAGGGAGGAAAGGTTCATTGACGGAGCTGAAGAGGGAAGGCTTGTTGACGGAGCTGAGGAGGGAAGGCTCAATGATGGAGCTGAGGAGGGAAGGCTCATTGACGGAGCTGAGGGGGGAGGCTCATTGATAGAGCTGAGTAGGGAAGGCTCATTGACGGAGCTGAGGGGGGGGGCTCATTGATGGAGCTGAGGAGGGAAGGATCATTGACTGAGCTGAGGAGGGAAGGCTCATTGATGGAGCTGAGGAGGGAAGGATCATTGACTGAGCTGAGGAGGGAAGGCTCATTGACGGAGCTGAGGAGGGAAGGCTCATTGATGGAGGTGGGGAAGGAAGGCTCATTGATGGAGATGGGGAGTGAAGGCTCATTGATGGAGATGGGGAGTAAAGGCTCATTGATGGAGATGGGGAGTAAAGGCTCATTGATGGAGGAGGGGAGTGAAGGCACATTGATGGAGGTGGGGAGTGAAGGCTCATTGATGGAGATGGGGAGAAAAGGCTCATTGATGGAGGTGGGGAGTGAAGGCACATTGATGGAGGTGGGGAGTGAAGGCACATTGATGGAGGTGGGGAGTGAAGGCTCATTGATGGAGATGGGGAGTGAAGGCTCATTGATGGAGATGGGGAGTAAAGGCTCTTTGATGGAGGTGGGGATTGAAGGCACATTGATGGAGGTGGGGAGTGAAGGCTCAATGATGGAGATGGGGAGTGAAGGCTCATTGATGGAGATGGGGAGTAAAGGCTCATTGATGGAGGTGGGGAGTGAAGGCACATTGATGGAGGTGGGGAGTGAAGGCTCATTGATGGAGATGGGGAGTGAAGGCTCATTGATGGAGATGGGGAGTAAAGGCTCATTGATGGAGGTGGGGAGTGAAGGCACATTGATGGAGGTGGGGAGTGAATTCACATTGATGGAAGTGGGGGGAGGGAAAGCTTATTGATGGAGGAGGGGAGTGAAGGCTCATTGATGGAGGTAGGGGGAGGGAAGGCTCATTGATGGAGATGGGGAGTAAAGGCTCATTGATGGAGGTGGGGGAGGGAAGGCTCATTGATGGAGGTGGGAAGGGAAGGCTCATTGACAGAGGTGGGAAGGGAAGGCTCATTGACAGAGGTGGGAAGGGAAGGTTAATTGACAGAGGTGGGAAGGGAAGGTTCATTGACAGAGGTGGGAAGGGAAGGTTCATTGACAGAGGTGGGAAGGGAAGGCACATTTACGGAGGTGAGAAGGGAAGGCTCATTGACGAAAGTTGGGAGGGAAGGCTCATTGATGGAGGTGGGAGGAGGCTCATTGATGGAGGTGGGAGGAGGCTCATTGATGGAGGTGGGGGCTGATTGATGGAGGTGGGAAGGGAAGACTCATTGACGGAAGTTGGGAGGGAAGGCTCATTGATGGAGGTGGGAGGAGGCTCATTGATGGAGGTGGGGAAGGAAGGCACATTGATGGAGGTGAGGGCTGATTCATGGAGGCAGGGAGGGAAGGCTCATTGATGGAGGTGGGGAGGAAGGGTGGTTCATCGATGTAGGTGGGGGAGGGAAGGCTCATTGATGGAGGTGGAGAAGGAAGGCTCATGTATGGAGTTGGGGGGGGGGGGGGGTTGGCCTGTGCAAAAAAAAAATGTCAGAACACAGAGGATCGCAGTTTGCCGTATATGGGGCTGTGTAGCTGCAGAATGGTCAGGGTGCCCATGTCCCATGTCCACAACCACAAGTGTCTACAATGGGCACATGATTATCATAACTGGAGCATGGAGCAATGGAAGAAGGTGGGCTGGTCTGATGAATCCAAGAATGGTTTGAGGAACACAGTTCTCAATCCAATCGAGCATCTGTGGGATGTGCTGGAAAAACAAGTCTGATCCATGGAGGCCCCATCTTGCAACTTACTGGATTTAAAGGATCTGCTACTGACAGCTTGGTGCCAGATACCACAGCATACCTTCAGAGGTCTAGTGGAGTCCATGCTTCAATGGGCCATGTGGGTGGCAGTACCACGTGCTAGTGCAATGCATAGCAACACAACACTCATCATTGCATTGTGGTGCTATTGAATGTCAATGCCACCACTAATGCATCAAAACAATGCACCCTCAATGCACCTGTGTTGCAGTAATTCCCTAGCGCTTGCTGTGGTACGTTCCATTTGCAAAAATGCTGCAGGTGCATTTTCAGGCATTAATGCATCACATTGCACCATGCAGGTATGAATGGGCCCTTAAAGCAACTCTGTCAATGGGTTTATAATTAGAAGAACAGAGGAACAGGTGGCAGTGGATGTTGGTATAAGAGTTCCTTCCCGCATGCAGCATCCCTTGCCACTCCCCTGAAAAGTGATCCGCAGTGGACAGGCATTGGCTAGCTGCCTGTTTTAACCCTAAAAAGGCATGTTCCCATACACTTAAATGGGCCATGCTCAGCAACATACAAACTTCTGCCTGCAGCAGTAGCGCCCGCCGAACGCAACATCGCGGGCTGCGGCATGTGCACATCCCCGAGTGGCTGCATACTCTTCTTTACGTGTTACTGAAACGCACTTGTGGACATGGGTCCAGGAGTTTTGTTTGGCACGGCAGGGTCACTTTAAGAGAGAACCTCAGTCAGGATAAACATTTCCAGTAAGATTACATAATATCTGATTGAAGGCGCTCACAGGGGCGTGAGATCAGCAAAATAATTGCTTCTCGTTTTGCTGCGCTTTCCCCGGGTTTGCCTTCAATCACAGGGAATGTTTTTTTTTCAATATAAAAAGTAACATAAAGAAATGTTGGGGTATCAAATATGTAAAAGAACAGAAGTTAAGAGAAAAAAAATAAAGTGAAAAAAAAAATAAAGTGAAAAAAAAAATTAAAAAAGGAGAAAAGAAAAGAACACACCAGTAAATACACACAGGACATACTGACCAAAAAAACTAAGATAACTAAGAAAACGAAAAAAAGAAAAGAAAAACATTTTCTCAAATACAAAAAGGATCATAATGAAAAGTTGGAGGATCAAAGAAGAAAAGAAAAGAAAAAGAAGAGAAAAAAAGAAAAGAAAAGAAAAACATTTTCTCAAATACAGAAAGGATCATAAAGAAAAGTTAGAGCATCAAAGAAGAAAAGAAAAGAAAAAGAAGAGAAAAGAGAAAAAAAATATACATATAAAAGAAGAAAATAAAAAAGTGAAAAGAAAATAAAAGAGAAAAGAAAAAAAATTAAAAAGGAAAAGAAAAGAAAATATTGCACTAGTAAGGACATACTGACCAAACAACTTATGCCACGTACACACGGTCGGAATTTCGGCCAGCAAAAGACCGATGAGAGCTTTTTGTCAGAAAATGCGACTGTGTGTATGCTCCATTGGAATTTTGCTGGCCAAATTTCCGCCAGCAAAAGATTGAGAGCATGTTCTCAATTTTTCAGACGGAAAAAGTTTCTATCGGAAATTCCGATCGTGTGTATGCAATTCCGACGTGCAAAAACTCACGCATGCTCAAATTCAACTACGAGACGGAAGCTATTGGCTACTGGATATTGAACTTCCTTTTTCTAGTCCCGCCGTACGTGTTGTACGTCACCGCGTTCTTGGCGGTCGGAATTTGGATGTGACCGTGTGTATGCAAGACAGCTTCAGCGAAATCCTGTCGGAATTCCGTTGGGAAAACCATCAGAGCTTTTTCCGACCAAAATACAGATCGTGTGTACGCGGCATAAGACAACTAAAAAGTGAAAAAGAAAAGAAAAACATTTTCTCAATTACAAAAAGGACCATAAAGAAAAGCTGGAGCATCAAAGAAGAAAAGAAAAGAAAGGAAAGGAGAAAACAAAAAAGAAGAGGAGAAAAGAGAAGAAGAGAAAAGATAACAAATTAAAAAAGGAGAAAAGAACAGAAAAGAAAAGAACACACTAGTAAATCCACACAGAACATACCGACCAAAAAACTAAATACATAAAACAATAAAAAAAACACAACAAATAAAAACCCTAATGCCGTGTACACACGACTGGACTTTTTGACAGCAAAGGTCCAACGGAACGAATCCGTCTGACAATTCGATCGTGTGTGTGGGCTCCATCGGACCTTTGCTGTCCAAAAATCCGGCAGACTTTAGAAATAGAACATGTTTTAAATTTTTTCACCGGAACTCCGCCGGACCGAGAAATCCATTTGTCTGTATGCTAGTCCGATAGACAAAAACCGACGCTAGAGCAGCTATTGGCTACTGGCTATGAACTTCCTTATTCTAGTCCGCTCGTACGTCATCACATTTGAATCCGTCGGACTTTGGTGTGATTGTGTGTGGCCAAGTCCGTTCATTCGGGAAGTCTGTCAGAATTCCACCGAAAGTCCGTCGGAAAGACCGTCGGACCTAGTCCCTCAAAAAGTCCGGTCGTGTGTACGCGGCATAAGAGTCTACTGCAGGCATGTCCAGTGAGCCTTTTTGATCCATGTTTGCGGTAGCTTAACCCTTTCTCTGCCAGAGCCAAGTTTATATTTTTCCCACACGTGTTTAAAAAAAAAAATCAGTTGAGGCCTGAAGTTTAGTTGAAACCCACAAGCATTATATCGTTTTTGAAAGCAGAGACCCCGAAGAATAAAATAGTGGTCGTTTTTTTTCATGTATGTCCAGCGGCAATCACCACAGGTAATTAGACATGTGCAATTCATTTAGCTACGAGTCAAAATTTGGATGACATTTTTTTCGTTACTTAAAGATTTGGATGCATCCGAATCTACGAATCACAATAGTAAGGAATTTAAAAAAAATGAATAAATTCTAACGAAACAATTAATTCATTTGCATTCATTCATTTAATTCGGATGTCGGGATGTGATAGTTTGGGCCTTTTGTTTAATGTTTGAAGCATCTGAAACAACGTAACACATATAAACACTGGTTAGGATCCTGTTAGTTTTTTCTTTCAAATAAACAGTAACATCATTGCAAAGTTATGGAAACATTTCTTTATGGCCACAAAGATGCTGTTATGGAGTGTTATGGAACGAAACAGTCAACCTGGCGTTGGCACAGTCAATTCAAAGTTCCTGACCCTTGCTTGGGCATTGCAACAGGCTCATTGGGAGAAGGCCTCCAGCACCCCAAATGGGAGCAATCTGTGCCTGGAGGCTTCCCCCCTGATCCCACAAAATACTATTGACCTCGTGGGCGGTAAAAAACTATTAACGACTCCGAGGCGCCATGTTGCTCTGCAGGGGAAGCTAAGTGACAGAATATCATGTCTAGTGCAGACCAGGCTAAAAGGCCATAATCAGTCTTAAAGTACTTACGAAGGGAGGAGAAAGGGAGAAGAGATTGAAAAGAAAGAGGCACAGAGAGAGTGAGGGAAGAAGAGTGAGATCTGGTCTTACCGGGGGCGACCCGGGAGGATCTTGTCATGATGTCCTGGTCGGGCCCAGAAACCCGGTCGCAGTGGAACACCCACGTACAGGGACCAGGGTTCCCATATGGCTTCGAACTTCGGGACTGTGTCCGTTAATATGCTGACAAGTTTCTCCTGCGATATAATCCAGGAGATCTTACGTTTGACTGCTGAGAGGGGTACTGAGGGTTGTTTCCACGCTTTAGCGATGGTCCTCTTGGCTCCTAGCAACATAGTTTCTCCTGCGACATAATCCAGGAGATCTTACATTTGACTGCTGAGAGGGGTACTGAGGGTTGTTTCCACGCTTTGGCAATGGTCATCTTGGCTCCTAGCAACATAGTTTCTCCTGCGACATAATCCAGGAGATCTTACCTTTGACTGCTGAGAGGGGTACTGAGGGTCGTTTCCACGCTTTAGCGATGGTCCTCTTGGCTCCTACCAACATAGTTTCTCCTGAGACATAATCCAGGAGATCTTACGTTTGACTGCTGAGAGGGGTACTGAGGGTCGTTTCCACGCTTTAGCGATGGTCATCTAGCAACATAGTTTCTCCTGCGACATAATCCAGGAGATCTTACGTTTGACTGCTGAGAGGGGCACTGAGGGTTGTTTCCACGTTTTAGCGATGGTCATCTTGGCTCCTACCAACATGAAGTGTATTCATTTACAGCTTGCTCTAGGAATGCCAGGTAGACTGGCGTTCAGGAGACCAACTGAGGGGGACCTCAAGAGTTGGTGAGTAGTTACTTTCTGGTTCAGGGTGAACACTCTTCTCCAGAATGTCCTGATTCTTGGGCACTCCCACCAAATATGGACCATGGATCCCATAAGCTGGCATCCACGGAAACATAGTGGACTCACTGTGGGGGAAAAAGGAGGCTAACGTCGAGGGGGTGAAGTACCATCTAGTAAAGACCTTGATGTTTGATTCCATTAGGGAGATGTTTCTCACTCCCTTGAAAGCTCTGGAAAACGAGGACTGCCACCTCTCAAGGTCCCAGTCAATCCGGAGATCATTTTCCCAATGCGAGCATGTACGAGGATTTGGAGGACGGGAGAGCAAGTGATTGGTAAATAATGGAGATTCCGCCCCTCTGATCCCTAGCCTGACCACACCACATCTCATATGGTGTAAATTTTGGTGGCATAGGTTTCCCCCTCCGGAGTCCGTGAAGGAAATGCTGTATCTGTTGAAACCTAAAATGTTCTGAGTTCGGCATCTCTAGGTTTTGCACACAAAATTTCTGGGAGACTGGGCCTGAGGGGGTGAAAAAATGCCCGATGCGATACACCCCACCCATCCAATTGCCTGTGCTACTGGATGTCTATTGGAGTCTCATGTTTCTAAAAGGCATGTGCGTCACGGAACAACGTGTTTTGCTTTGATTTGTTAATGTAGTTATTTCGTTTTGTTAAACGTCGGTTGATTCGTTCAATTCATATTCGGAATTTTTCGAATTTACCGATTTTTTATTTATTTATTTTTATTCGAAAACGGTCGATTCAATGAATTTTGAATCGGTCGAATCGAAAAACTTGTTTTATTTTTATTTATTTTTTTATTCGAAGTTAACTTATTCGAAGTGAACAAACAAAAGAAAAATCTTCATCAAATGATTACAATGACTCTTTAACCACTTAAACCCCGGATCATTTTGCTGGTCAAAGACCAGACAACTTTTTGCAATTCGGCACTGCGTCGCTTTAACTGACAATTGCGCGGGCGTGCGACGTGGCTCCCAAACAAAATTGACGTCCTTTTTTTCCCACAAATAGAGCTTTCTTTTGGTGGTATTTGATCACCTCTGCGGTTTTTATTGTTTGCGCTATAAACAAAAATAGAGCGACAATTTGGAAAAAAACACATAATTTTTTACTTTTTGTTATAATAAATATCCCCCAAAAATATATAAAAAAACATTTTTTTCCCTCAGTTTAGGCCGATACGTATTCTTCTACATATTTTTGGTAAAAAAAAAGGCAATAAGCGATTATTGATTGGTTTGCGCAAAAGTTATAGCGTTTACAAAATAGGGGATAGTTTTATGGCATTTTTATTAATAATTTTTTTTTTTTACTAGTAATGACGGGCGATCAGCGATTTTTATTTTGACTGCGACATTACGGCGGACACATCGGACATGTTTGACACATTTTTGGGACCATTGTAATTTATACAGCAATCACTGCTATACAAATGCAGTGATTCCTGTGTAAATGACACTGGCAGTGTCATTTACCGTGAAAAAAAAAAAGAAATCACAATAAGCGTATATTGATTGGTTTGCGCAAAAAAAATAGGGGGTAGATTATGGCATTTTTATTATTATTATAATTTTTTTTTATTAGTAATGGCGGCGATTTTTATCGTGAAAAAAAAAAGAAACCGCAATAAGCGTATATTGATTGGTTTGCGCAGAAAATAGTGGGTCGATTATGACATTTTTATTATTATTATTATTTTTTTTTCTTCTTAGTAATGGTGGCGATCTGTGATTTTTATCGTGACTGCGACATTGCAGCGGACACATGGGACACTTTTGACACTATTTTGGGACCATTGGCATTTATACAGCGATCAGTGCTATAAAAATGAATAGATTACTGTATAAATATCACTGGCAGGGAAGGTGTTAAAAACTAGGGGGCGATCAAGGGGTTAAGTGTGTCCAAGGGAGTGATTCTAACTGTGGGGGGGGGTAACCACTGACATGGCAGAGATCACTGCTCCCGATGACAGAGAGCAGTAGATCTCTGTCATGTCACTAGACAGAACGGGGAAATGCCTTGTTTACATCTCCCCGTTCTGCCCCCCCGTGACACGATCGCGGTACACCGGCGGACGTAGGGTCCGTGGGACCCGCGGGCGTGGTGGGCATGCGCACGCCCTGCCTGCAGAGCGCGCGCGCCCACTAGCCCCGCCAGTTAAAGGGGACATACAGCTACGCCCATTTGCCCACTGCTGCCATTGTGCCGATGTATATCGGTGTTCAGCAGGCGGCAAGTGGTTAAAATGCTTGTAAAATCAGGTAATCCGCTCTATTACAGTACTATATAATGTACAATGTGTGCGTTTCTGTAGTATAATTGCGGGGGAGAGCGCTCCGGCGGGTCACAGAAGCGCAGAGCGGCGCTATAACAAAGGTATTTGGCACAATTATATAATAGAAACACACACATTGTACATTATATAATACTGTAATAGAGTGGATTATAGGATTTTACTAGCACTGGGGATTCCTTTCAGGCAAGGAGAGAGAGAGAGGGGGAGAGAAGACAGCACATTACATGGTAAGACCTACCCCGAAAATAAGCCCTACTGTGTCTTTTACTGACAAAATTAATATAAGACCCGGGCTTATTTTTGGGGAAGCACGGTATGCACACAGAGCACCTTCTCTAGCATGGGGTGCTCTCCAGCTGTTGCGGAACTACAAGTCCCATGAGGCACTGCAAGGCTGAAAGTTACCAGCATGACTCCCCACAGGCAGAGGCATGATGGGACTTGTAGTTCCGCAACAGCTGGAGGGTCGCAGGTTGAGCGTCTAAAGCGTTTGCAATCAGAGAATTTTGGATGCTTCCATAGACACCACCTTGAGGTTTACACCCACCAGATGAGCGGCGGGCGCCTTCACCTCTGTCTGTGACTCATCACCCGCGCGCCCTGCGATTCGTGTGCCGCCAATTTTTGTAGAGTCCAATTATCGCCACTTTATGTATTTCTTTCTCTCCCACCATCAGCGGACAGAATCAGAGTTAATCCCTCTGGGAGTTTATTATCCACCACCCCCCCCCCCCCCTTTGCTTTCCTTCCTTCCTCTGATAAGCCTCTTTTTCTGGAAGAACGCATCCCGAGACCCGAATTAAAGCGCGCGCAGCCGGCGAGCTGAGAGAAGTATCACAAGGCTCTGACTCTCCAGATCTGGAGTGAGAAGGATACGGGATCTCATGGACAAACCGTCCGGCCGCCCTGGTCTCAGGCCCCGGTCACATGAGGCTGAATATAGTTCACAGGATGAATGTGATTCGGCCCCAAATCATACCTGAGTGCAGCAGAAATGTGTGTTACTGCTAGCTTTTTTTTTTATTTCTTTGGCGCATTTCGTGTGTGTTAAAGAGGAAGTAAAGCCTAACAAAAAATAAAAATAGAACCTGAAAGGCAAAGGAATAATGAGCTAGTACGCATAGCATACTAGCTCATTATCAATAACTTACCTGAGATGGAAGCCCCTGAAGCGACCCTTCTCTGACGCCGCCATGATACTCGGAGTGACTTCCAGGTATCGCCGCTCCGGCGCTGTGACTGGCCGAGGCCGCGATGACGTCACCCCCGCATGCGCGCAGGAGGCGCCACTAACGGCATGATTGCCGTTAGCAGCAGCAATGCTCAGTGAAAGAAAATCGCTCCATTCCCCCCATCCACACAGTAAGACCCCTTTCACACTGGGGTGTTTTTCAGGCGCTTTAGCGTTAAAAAAAATCGCACGTAAAGACCTTTAAAGAAGTCTCATCTGCAATCCCAATGTGAAAGCCCAAGTGCTTTCACACTGAGATCCCTTTCACACTGGGGCGTTTTTCAAGCGCCTGTAAAGCGCCTGAAAGAAGCCGTAACTGCAATCCCAATGTAAAAGGCTGAGTGCTTTCACACTGAGGCGCTGCGCTGGCGGGGCGTCAAAAAAAAATCCTGCAAGCAGCTTCTTTGCAGCGCTTTTGGAGTGGTGAATACACGGCTCCTAGAGCGCCCTTTCTCATTAAAATCAATGGGAAGCGCCTGCAAAACACCTGAAAAGCGCCTGAAAATCGCTTTTGGCAGCAGCGCTTTTTGGGCGCTTTTAACCCTTTATTTGGCCACTAGCAGGGGTTAAAAGCGCCCCAAAGGCGCTTGAAAAATGCTGGTAAATCGCCGCTAGTTTAAGCAGCACTTTACAAGCGTTTTTCGGGCGCTGACATTGTGAAAGGGCTCTTAACCACTTGCTTACTGGGCACTTAATCCCCCCTCAGTCCCAGACCAATTTTCAGCTTTCAGCGCTGATGCACTTTGAATGACAATTGCGCGGGCATACAACACTGTACCCAAATGAAATTTTTATCATTTTTTTCCCACAAATAGAGCTTTCTTTTGGTGGTATTTAGTTACAGCTCGGAGTTTTATTTTTTGCTAAACAAACAAAAAAAGATGCAAAAAAATAAAAATAAATAAATCATGTTTTAATAGTTTGTTATAAAATTTTGCAAACGGGTCATTTTTCTCCTTCATTGAAGTGCGCTGATTAGGCGGCACTGATGGCTGCATTGGTGGGCACTGATGGGCTGCATTGGTGGGCACTGATGGGCTGCATTGGTGGGCACTGATAGGCTGCACTGGTGGGCACTGATAGGCATAGTTAAGGCGGCACTAATAGGCACAGATAAGGCGGCACCGATGGGCACAGATAAGGCGGCACTGATGGGCAAAGATGGGCACAGATAAGATGGCATGGATGGGTGGCACGGATAAGTGGCACGGATGGGTGGCAGGGATGGGCACTGATAGGTACCACTGATAGATGGGACTGATGGGCACTGATAGGTGGCACTGATAGGTGGCTCTGATAGGTGGCACTGCTGGGCACTGATGGGCGGCACTGCTGGGCACTGATGGGCGGCACTGCTGGGCACTGATGGGCGGCACTGGGTCGCAGCACCTTTGAGGCAGATTGTGGGCACTGTGGGTGGCACTGTTGGTGGCACTGCTGGATGGCACTGTGGGTGGCATTGTGGGTGGCACTGTAGGTGGCACTGTGGGCACTATGGGCACTGATGGGGGGCACTTACTTTTATTCAGGATGGCACGGCGGTGGGCAGGTGGGCACTGGCAGGGGGCAGGTGGTCAGCTGTATTGCTGGCCGTGATCAGGACTGATGTCCCGATCACGGCCGCCGGTGATCGGCTTTTTTTTTCTCTCCTCGCGCTGTCAGCGCGAGGAGGAATAATAGCCGATTACCGGCTCCGTTCTATCACATGATCAGCTGTCATTGGCTGACAGCTGATCACGTGATAAGGGGTCGGGATCGACCCCTTGCACGGATCGGTGATCAGGCGAGTCTCACGGGGGCGCGCAGGCCGCTCGTATCCGGGACGACGTCAATAGACGTAGTCCCGGAAATGTAGGTCCGCGCTAATGCCGTCATTTGGCAATAGCGCGGATCTGTAGTGGTTAAAGCACTTGGTGCTTTCACATTTCTGATTGCAGATGAGGCTTCTTTCAAGCGCTTTACAGGCGCCTTTTTTTTAACGCTAAAGCGCCTGAAAAACGCCCCAGTGTGAAAGGGGTCTCAGTGTTAATGGGGGAGTGCCTCTGGGAGCCATTGCATGTCCATATAAAGCCGGCCATAGATGGTGGTACGAATCTCGTCTGGTTCAGCAGGGACCGGCCAAGATTCAAACCTTCTATGGGCAGGCTGAATGCACCCAAGTTGATCGATCGGCGCTGCGCCAGATTTCTATTGAAGTCAATAGCTCAAATGAGTGAGAAAGTAAAGCCGACCATAGATGGTTTGAATCTCGGCTGGTTCAGCAGTTACCAGCCGAGATTTGAATCATCTGTGGGCAGGCTGAATGTACCAAAGATGATCGATCGATCAACTTGGGTAGAACCAGCCTGCCAGATTTTACATTCGATTATTGCCAGTGGCTGCCGTAGCCTAGGGTTGCCACCTGTCCAGGATTCACCCGGACAGTTCGGGTTTGGAACCATGCGTCCAGGTTTGAGACTGCCTGAAACCCGGACACATTATTCAGACTGGACTATGGCTTCCCAGCAGGGTTGCTGGCTGCAGTTGTCTAAGCTGAGAGTGACTGTTACATTTTTTCACGCTGCCCAAAGCCAACACTAACAACCCCCCCAAACACACAGACACAGATGGGAGAGGAGAGAGGGCTCGATCTGCACCTCTCCCCCCACCCCTTACCCCTCTGTGTCTTCCCACACTCCAATCCCTGGCGCTGTACTTCAGAAAAGGAAAGTGGGGGCTGGAAATTTGAAGTCCAGCAGTCTCAGATACATCTGGATGAGAGGTGCTGATTGCCAAGGGGTGAGTGAGCTCACCATCCATCCCAGTCTGTGACTGAAGTCTCCCCCCTTCTCTCCCCTGCCTCTGAGAGAGTACACTAAGGTATATCAGGCTTCTCAGAGCACCCCTTACATTAGAGTTCCCCTTTACACCAGAGGCCACAGTGTTTCATCTCCATACATCAGAGTTCTCAGCGTTCCTCCTTAAATCAGGGTTCCCAGAGGATCCCTTATGTCAGAGTCCCCAGAGTCTGCAGAGTCGACCCTTACATTGAAAGGGAACTCTGCAAGTTCAGATGTAAAAGGGGAACTCTGCGGACTCTGATGTAAAGGGGGACTCTTGTTATTAATTGCATTTGATTAAATGTTATTTAATAGCAAAATATATATATAGTTTATAATATAAAAAAAAAATTGCTGTACGCCGATAAAGTGTTCGGGTTTGACTTGAAGAAGAGGTGGCAACCCTACCGTAGCCGCTAGAAATAATTACTCTCTTCTCCTGTCCTCTTGGTGTTTTGAATGCTTTTTAGAGCAGAGGAGAGAAATAGGGCCTTATAGACCCCCAGGTCCCTCCATAAAGAGGACCTGTCACTGCCTATTACTGGCACAAGGATGTTTACATTCCTTATGACAGCAATAATAAAAAAAAAATATGTAAAAAAAAAAGCAACAGTGTAAATAAAATTTAAAATAAAACAGAAGCAATTTAATAATAATAATAATAATTTTAAAAAAAAGTAACGTGCTCTCCAATGCTCTCGCCCAAAGGTGCCTGAGGCTGCATTCACACCTGCGCGTTTCCTAAACGCGTAGCCAAAATGCGCATTTCTGTGTGTTCTGGCGTGCTTTTGGAAACGCGCTGTGCACACACACATCACGCTCGTGTTGCCATGAATCAACTGCTTGCCGACCAGCGCGCGACGATATACGTCGGTACAATGGCACGGCTGGGCAAATGGGACCTCATCAGTCCCGCACGCGCGCAAACATCGCTCGCCCCACACATGTGAGGTATCACCACGAACATCAGAACATGGGCAGCAATTCTAGGACCGGACCTCCTCTGTAAATCAAAAGTGGTAACCTGTAATTTGTAGAGGCTTATGAAGCGTCACCTTTCGATAGTAAAATTGACGTCGTTTGTCAGCACTGCACCGCGCAATTTTGAAGCATGACGTGTTTGGTAGCTACTCTGCGCAACATCATTTTTTTTATATAGTTTTTTTGCATTAAAACGAAGGAAAAGTGTATTTTTTTTGCCAAAAATTGTGTTTAAAAACTGAAGTGTGACATAAAAAAAAATTGCAAAACCCACCAATTTACTCTCTAGGGCCTCTGTTTAAAAAAATAAAAATAAATAAATATATATATATATATATATATATATATATATATAGATATAGATATAGATATAGATATAGATATGTTTGGGGGGTTCTAAGTAATATTCTAGCAAAACATACTAATTGTTACTTGTTAATGTGTGAACAAAAAGTGCCAGAAAAAAGCCCGGACTGGAAGTGGTTAATTTATTTTATTTTTTTTACCTGGTGATCCTGCCAGTAACACATTTTCTTTTCTAGGGTGAAAACGCTCATTGAACAGGTATAAAAAATAAGAGTCGTCACCCTGGACTGTTCTCTCTTGATTTGGACTATTTCTGCACGTTCCCATTAGATAAGACTAATGCCGCGTACACACGACGGGACTTTTTGACAGCAAAGGTCCGACGGAAACGAATCCGTTAGAACAATTCGATCGTGTGTGTGGGCTCCAGCAGACCTTTGCTGTCCAAAAATCTGACAGACTTTAGAAATAGAACATGTTTAACATTTTTCGGACCGAACACCTCCGCACCCAGTTCGTATCGAGAAATCTGTTTGTCTGTATGCTAGTCCGACGGACAAAAACCGACGCTAGGGCAGCTATTGGCTACTGGCTATGAACTTCCTTATTCTAGTCCGGTCGCACGTCATCACGTTCGAAGCCGTCGGACTTTGGTGTGATTGTGTGTGGCCAAGTCCGTTCGTTCGGAAAGTCCGTCGGGAAGACCATCGGACCTAGTCCCTCGAAAAGTCTGGTCGTGTGTACGCGGCATATGAAGGAGGTGGCTATTATTATGGATGAGGATTCACAGGAAAAAAAAAAAAGCTGCCAATAGAAGAATCATGCGGACTTGAAGGAATGGCAGGGTAGGAATAAAAAACAGATTTAAAAAAAAAAATAATTTGAGAAGGCTTACTGTTTGAACAGAAGACACATTCCCCCCCATGCATATACAAATCGCCTGCACTTTCAGGGACTGGCCTTTAGGTGTCGCTGTTGAAGCTGACCCTCATTTTTGTATTGTCGTTTTTCTTTTAATTCTCCATAAAGTGAAACAGGAACAACTAATAATGACACTATTTAAAAATCACAAAAACAGAATGCAACATTTAAAAAAACAGAATGTAACTTTATTCCCTCCAAGCAATAGTTACTTTGTAAGTCAAGCTAAGAATGTTACTGTATAGTGATAGTTATATTCCAGGGCAAGTCACAGTTAGAAATCTCATAAAAAAAGAAAAAAAGAAAAAATTATACAAAAAAATTAAATTTACAAATTTCTACCATGTTTCCCCGAAAATAAGCAACAAAAGACACAGTAGGGCTTATTTTTGGGGTAGGTCTTACCATGTAATGTGCTGTCTTCTCTCCCCCTCTCTCTCTCTCCCTGTCTTGTCAGGAATCCCCAGTGTGAACTGAGTTAAAATGCTTGTAAAATCCTATAGTCCACAGTATTATATAATGTACAATGTGTGTGTTTCTGTAATATAATTGTGCCAAATACCTTCGTTATAGCGCCGCTCTGCGCTTCTGTAACCCGCTGGAGTTCTTTTCCCCGCAATTATATTACAGCGACACATATAATAATGTAATAGAGTGGATTATAGGATTTTACAAGCATTTTAACCACTTGCCGAATGGCAGCGGTGGGCAAATGGGCGTACCTGTACGTCCCCTTTAATTGGCAGGGCTAGGGGACACGTGCGCTTTCCGCCGGCAGGACGTGCGTGTGCCCGCCGCATACAACGTGACCGCGCCCACAGGTCCGCCGGTGTCCCGCAATTGTGTCACACACACATTGTACATTATATTCTACTGTAATAGAGTGTATTATAGGATTTTACAAGCATTTTAACCACTTAAGGACTGAGCCTCTTTCTGAGATTTGAGTATACAAACATTTTTTTTTTTGCTATAAAATTACTTAGAACCCCCAAACATTATATATAAAAAAAAAAATTCTAACACCCTAGAGAATAAAATGGCGGCCATTGCAATACTTTCTGTCACACTTTCTTAGAAGCACAATTATTTTGGAAAAAATACTTTCTTGAATTAAAAAATAAGTCAACAGTAAAGTTAGCCCAATTTTAGATTGTGAAAGATAATGTTATGCTGAGTAAATTGATACCCAACATGTCACGCTTCAAAATGACACCCGCTCGTGGAATGGCGACAAACTTTTACCCATAAAAATAGGCGACGTTTAAAAAATTATACATGTTGCATGTTTTGAGTTACAGAGGAGGTCTAGGGCTAGAATTATCGCTCTCGCTTATTTTCGGGGTAGGGCTTCTATTGCAGCCCTCCTGGAAAATAACACTAGGTCTTATTTTCGGGAGTGGGTCTTATTTTCGGGGGAAACACAGTATTTGTTCACTGTACAATGCCATTTTGTGTTGAAGTGAACTGAAAGAGGAAACGAACAGAGAATGAACACGTTGCATGTCAGCTGACTGCTCCCCTTCATGGGACTGACCTCTATCCCATTGCCGCCTTTGCTGATGGTAAATCTACCAGAATGTGAGCCCAGTAATGTAAAGATATAGAGGGATCTATTTATAAAACATTTGTTGGCCGAATGTGAGAAGCATTCATGTAATCTGACCGAAATGTCCCCGTATTTTTTATAATAGATTAATTTATATATACTCATCGCCATCTAGTGGAAAAATGTGGTATACCCCGTACACGGTCGGACATTCCGACAACAAAATCCGTCGGAAACGTGATGACGTCCGTTCGTTGCGATGGGACTACGTTACGGCCAGTAGCCAATAGCTTTGGTCTCGTAATATTTGATCTGAGCATGCGTGGCACTTTGTCCAATTGGAAATTCTCTACAAGCGATCGGACAAAGTCCGATCGTTCTGAACGAGGTGACGGCGAACGCGTACGTCGGGACTATAAACGGGCCAGCAGCCAATATCTTTAGTCTCTTCTGCCCGTCGGGAATTGTCTACGCACGACCGGAATTTATGCGATCGGAATTTTGTTGTCGGAAAATTTTAGATCCTGCTCTCACACTTTGTGCGGCAGAAAATCCGACAGAAAAAGCCCGATGGGGCCCACGCACGGTCGGATTTTCCGACAACGCGGATCCAATCGCACATTTTTCCGTCGGAAAATCCGACCGTGCGTACGGGGCATTAGAGCTTTTGAAAAAAAATATATACCTGATTTCGGCCACTAGTTGGAGCTGGCCATATAGGAGTTAATCTATTAAATAAAATACGGGGACATTTCCGACCAGGTTGTATGAACGCGGCCAACGTTCGGGCAATTCATATTTTATAAACGGACGGCAAGAGACTGTTTTTAGCGGCTGTTCAGATACCTGAGCTTGTTGCCTTAGTACATAACAATGGAATGAAATATGTCTGTGTACTCTGTGTCACCGATACAGCGCAGCGCTGATAGGGTTGTCCTGACAGCAGCTGAACGCCGTCTGAATGGTGAGGAATTCTACCAACAACTCGCCAGAGGAGAACAAATCTGCCCATAGAGACAAGAACTGTGCAGGTTCGGAGGTCCCCTTAAAGTTATCAACAATGCCTGATCCACCACGAACACTCACCATTACAAGTTGTTTTTCTTATTTCTTATAAGATGTAAAAAAAAAAAAAGAAAGGAAATGTTATAATAATTGTCTATTTTTCAGGCTTACAATAAAAAAAAATAAAAAAAATAAAAAATAAAAATAAAAAATAAAATAAAAAATGAGATAGAAATGATTAAAACTACACGATATTACCAAAAGTATTGGGACACCCGCCTTTACACGCTCATAAACTTTAACCGCTTTCAGACCGGACCATTTTGCTGGCTTAAGACCAGAGGACTTTTTGCGATTCGGGCGCTGCGTCGCTTTAACTGACAATTGCGCGCGACGTGGCTCCCAAACAAAATTTACTTCCTTTTTTTTCCCCGCAAATAGAGCTTTCTTTTGGTGGCATTTGATCACCCCTGCGGTTTTTAGTTTTTGCGCTACAAACACAAAAAAGCGACAATTTTGCAAAAAAAAAAAAGTATTTTTTACTTTTTGCTATAATAAATATCCACAAAAAATATATAAAAAAACATTTTTTTCCTCAGTTTCGGCCGATACGTATTCTTCTACATATTTTTGGTAAAAAAAAAAAAAAAAATCGCAATAAGCGATTATTGATTGGTTTGCGCAAAAGTTATAGTGCTTACAAAATAGGGGATAGTTTTATGGCATTTTTATTAATAATTATTTATTTTTTTACTAGTAATGGCGGCGATCTGTGATTTTTATTGTGACTGCGACATTATGGCGGACACATCGGACATTTTTGACACATTTATGGGACCATTGTCATTTATACAGCAATCAGTGCTATATAAATGCACTGATTCCTGTGTAAATGACACTGGCAGTGAAGGGGTTAACCAGGGGGTGGCAGTATAGGGGTTAAGTGTGTCCTAGGGGCGTGTTGCTAACTGTGGGAAGACTGATCTCTGCTCCAATCACAGGGAGCAGAGATTAGTGTCACTTGTTGCTAGGCAGAATGGGGAGATGCTGGCATCTTCATGTTCTTCCTCCACGTGAGATGATCGCGGGTATCTCCGCAGTGATCGAGTCCACGGGAACTGCGATCGGACTCACGGAGGTCCCAACAGCGCGCGTTGGCACGGCGGTAAATTCAAAGGGACGTACCCATACGACCATTTGCCTGTCCGTGCCATTCTGCCGACGTACGTCGTCGTGCGCCAGTCGGGAAGCAGTTAAAGGCACTCCAGTCTTATGCCCTGTACACACACAAACTTTTTTCAGACGGAATTCCGCTCAAGCTTGTCTTGCACACACACACGGGTCACACAAAAGTTCTCTGAACTTTTGACCGTCAAGAACGCAGTGACGTACAACACTACGACGAGCCGAGAAAATGAAGTTCAATGTTTCCGAGCATGCGTCGAATTGTTCACATCAGAATGGGTACAGACGATCGGAATTTCCGGTCAAAGCCTTTTCCGACCGAAAAATTGAGAACCTGCTCTCCGTCTTTTGCTGGCGGGAATTTGGCCAGTAAAAGTCCGATGGAGCGTACACACGGTCACATTTTCCGACCAAAAGCTCTCATCGGTCTTTTGCTGGCCGAATTTACAATCGTGTGTACGCGACATTAGTCCGTAGGGTTCAATATTGAGTTGGCCCATCCTCTGCAGCTATAACAGCCTCAACTCTTCTGGGAAGGCCGTCCACAAGGTTTAGGAGTGTGTCTATGGGAATGTTTGACCATTCTTCCAGAAGAGCATTGATCTTGGACAAGAAGACCTGGATCGCAGTCTCCGCTCTAATTCGTCCCAAAGGTGTTCTATCCTTTTGAGGTCAGGACTCTGTGCAGACCAATCAAGTTCCTCCACCCCAAACTCGCTCATCCATGTCTTTATGGACCTTGCTTTATGCACTGGTGTGCAGTCATGTTGGAATAGGGAACAGGGGTGGACTGACAACTCATAGGGCCCTTGGGCAATAGGAGATTATCAATGTACAAATACCGTACTGGTGACCCCACAATAGGGAGAAAACTTTTTGGCAAAAGGGAATTTAATAAGACTCGTGGCCACTCATTAAAATTAGAAGAAAAGAGGTTTAACCTTAAACCAGGTAGAGGGTTCTTTACTGTAAGAGTGGTAAGAATGTGAAATTCTCTTCCACCAGCAGTGGTTTCAGCAGGGAGCATAGATAATTTAAGAAAACTATTAAATAAGCACCTGTAATGATCACAAAATACAGGGATATACAATGTAATACTGACATATAATCACACACATAGGTTAGACTTTGTGTCTTTTTTCAACCTCATCTACTATGTAACCATGTGGAAGAAGGTGATCTGGTCAGATGAGACCAAAAATTTAACTTTTTGGCCTAAAAGAAAAACACTATGTGTGAGGGAAAACTAACACTGCACATCGCCCTGAACACACCATCCCCACCGTGAAACATGGTGGTGGCAGCATATGTTGTGGAGATGCTTTTCTTCAGCAGGGACAGGGAAGCTGGTCAGAGTTGATGGGAAGATGGATGGAGCCAAATACAGGACAATCTTAGGAGAAAACCTGTTAGAGTCTGCAAAGGACTTGAGACCGGGGCGGAGGTTCACCTTCCAGCAGGACAACGACCCGAAACATCCAGCCAGAGCTACAATGGAATGGTTTACATCAAAGCATATTCATGTGTTAGAATGGCCCAGTCACAGTCCAGACATAAATCACATTGACAATCTGTGGCAAGACTTGAAAATTTCTGCTCACAGACGCTCTCCATCCAATCTGACAGAACTTGAGATATTTTGCAGAGAAGAAGAAGAATGGGCAGAAATGTCCCTCTCTAGATGTGGAAAGCTGATAGAGACGCCCCCAAAAAGACTTGTAGAGAAAGGCGGTTCTACAAAGTATTGACTCCGGGGGGCCCCTTACAAATGTACCCCCCACACTTTTCACATATTTATTTCTAAAATATGTTGAAAATCATTTATCATTTTCCTTCCACTTCACAATTCTGAGCCACTTTGTGTTGGTCTATCACAGGGATATGCAATTAGCGGACCTCCAGCTGTTGCAGAACTACAAATCCCATGAGGCATAGCAAGACTCCGACAGCCACAAGCATGACACCCAAAGGCAGAGGCATGATGGGACTTGTAGTTTTGCAACAGCTGGAGGTCCGCTAATTGCAGATCCCTGGTCTATCACATAAAATCCCAATAAAATACATTTACGTTTTTGGTTGTAACATGACAACATGTGGGAAATTTCAATTAGTGTCATCCCCATCCCCGTCCCGTACAATCGGTGTCATCTCCGTCCCGTACAATCGGTGTCATCCCCGTCCCCGTCCCGTACAATCGGTGTCATCCCCGTCCTGTACAATCGGTGTCATCCCCGTCCCCGGCCTCCCCTCGGTGTAGTGAAGATACTTTTAGAAGGACGGAGTACGCTGTAGCCGGGCAGTCGAGTTCCCAGCAGCGACTTTACAGATACTTCCCAGATAAATAATTGTCAGGAAACCAAAATCACAGGCTGGGAGTGGAGAGAGGTCTGACATGTTTACAGAAAAAGCACAACGTGTGATTTGCTGGAGTTGGGGGACCGCTCCCCTCCCCCTCCCCCTCCTCTGGGCGATCGGCTCACCGGGGCGATGGAAAAATGCTGACCAATAAGGTTCAGACTTGTTTGTGAATCTTACAGGCAAAAGGGTAACAACTCAGCAACAAAACTCATATATTGCAGCTTCCCAGTCCGTAGATGTGATAGTTGCATTCGTTTTCCTTTTTTTTTTCAAGCTGTTTTTACTTTTTTTTTCACTTGTGATCCCGCCAGTAACTCGCCTCCTGTGTCTTCTTGTCTGCACTCATTACATTGGGCGCCATTCATGAAGCCGTATTTACCGCTTTAACCACTTCCCGCCTGGCCGTCATTCTGCTATAGGCTGAGCGGGTAGTGGTGGGGCTGTATTGTTCATATGACGTCCTTTAGAACAAGCCGCCCGTGCACGCCCCCGCGGGCACACCGCATCACCCTTCATGGTAAAGAACCTATGATGGGGGCTCTTTACCATGTGATCAGCTGTGTCCAATCACAGGTGATCACAGTGTAAATAGGAAATGCCTGTTATCAGCATTCCTCTCCCATAAGCGGCTTTCCTCAGTGGGGACATTTAGTGATGCCTGTTAATGCCCACCAGTGATGCCCACAAATGATGCCAATCAGGGCCAATCAGTGATGCCAATCAGTGCTCTTCAGTGCTGCTTTTCAGTGCCCATCAGTGATGCCTGTCAGTGCCCATCAGTGCCTCCTCATTAATGCTGTTTATCAGTGCCAATCATTGCCACCCATCGGTGCCACCTATCAGTGCCCATCATTGACTCCTATCATGCCCATCATTGCCATCTATCGGTGCTGCTAATCAGTGCTCATAAGTGCTGCCCATCAGTGCCGCCTATCAGTACCCATCAGTGCTGCTTATCAGTGCACATCATTGCTGCATATCAGTGCCGCCTATCAGTGCCCATGAGTACTGCATATTAGTGTCTCCTCATCAGTGCCCATCAGCGCTGCATATTAGTGTCTCTTCATCAGTGCCCATCTATCAGTGCCCATCAGTGCTGCATATTAGTGTCTACTCATCTGTGCCCATCTATCAGTGCCCATGAGTGCAGCTTCATAAGAGCCTGTAAGTGCCACATATCGGTGTCCATCAGTGCTGCATATTAGTGTCTCCTCATCAGTGCCCATCAGTGCAACCTATCATTACCCATCTGTCAGTGTCCATCAGTGCAGCTTCATCAGTGCATATCAGTGCTGCATATTAGTGTCTCTTCATCAGTGCCCATCTATCAGTGCCCATCAGTGCTGCATATTAGTGTCTCCTCATCAGTGCCCATCTATCAGTGCCCATCAGTGCAGCCTCATAAGAGCCCGTAAGTGCCACATATCGGTGCCCATCAATGCTGCATATTAGTGTCTCCTCATCGGTGCCACCTATCATTACCCATCTATCAGTGCCCATCAGTGAAGGACAAAATGTACTTGTTTACAAAATTGTATAACAGAAACTTTTTTCATTTGTGTAGGAAAAAAAAAAAAGTAACAAAAATAAAAGCCCAGTGGTGATCACATACCACCAATAGAAAGCTCTAGTTGTGTGAACACAATTACAAAAATGTCCTATGTGTACAGTGTCACATGACCGCCCAATTATCATTCAAAGTGTGATGGCGCTGAAATCTGAAAATTGGTCTGGGCAGGAGGGGGGTGAGAGTGCCCGGGATTGAAGGGGTTAAAAATGCAGTAAAATATCGCATTGCGTTCTTGAAAACGGTTTTTGGTATTCACTAAAAAAAAAAAGCTTCTAAAATACAACTTGTATTTTTTCTGAAATATGCGGTATTCATCTCATGAAGCCATGCAGGATTTTATCTCATGATGTGATATCCAATGGGATGGATATAGCGGAGAAGGATTAGAACCCCTGTCAGTTTTCAGGGCTAATAAAGAGGTAAAAAATGGTTTAAACAGTAGAAATATTCCAACTCACAAAGTCGGTGCTCTGCCTGCAGCATTAAAGGGCTTGTGATCCCCTCGTGTTTTTTTCACCTTAATGCATTCTATGCATTAAAGGTGAATAACCTCCTGTCACTCCCCCCCCCCCCCCCCACGAGCCCCCCATTATACTTACCTGAGCCCAGGCATGTACTGGCCATTGGGACTACCGGGAGTTTCCCGGTGGGCCGATGGCTCAGTGGGCCACTCTGATGTAAGGGGGCTGGTGATGGGACACTCTGATGTAAGGGGGCTGCTGATGGGACACTCTGATGTAAGGGGGCTGCTGATGGGACACTCTGATGTAAGGGGGCTGGTGATGGGACACTCTGTTGTAAAGGGGCTGGTGATGGGACACTCTGTTGTAAGGGAGCTGGTGATGGGACACTCTGTTGTAAGGGGGCTGGTGATGGGCCACTCTGATGTAAGGGAGCTGGTGATGGGACACTCTGTTGTAAGGGGGCTGGTGATGGGACACTGTTGTAAGGGGGCTGGTGATGGGACACTCTGATGTAAGGGGGTGCTGATGGGACACTCTGATGTAAGGGGGCTGCTGATGGGACACTCTGATGTAAGGGGGCTGCTGATGGGACACTCTGATGTAATGGGGCTGCTGATGGGACACTCTGATGTAAAAGGGGTTGGTGATGGGACACTCTGATGTAAGGGGGCTGGTGATGGGACACTCTGTTGTAAGGGGGCTGGTGATGGGACACTCAGATATAAGGGAGTGCTGATGGGACACTCAAAATGTATGTGGGCCGGTCTGGATGAAGTCCAGGGCCAAATTTCTGTCCCAGTCCAGCCCTGCCTGAGCCCTGTGTTTCTCATGACGGGAAAGAGCACACCAGCGCCAGACAGTTTCTTGTGTCCTGATTGGATAGATTGAGAGCAGAGCAGCCGTTGGCTCCCACTGCTGTCAATCAAATCCAATGGCATGGGGGGCAGGGCCGAGTCCTGCTCTCCTCGTCAATAGACGAAGAAGTAGGACATTGGAGCATGCCTGCACAGGTGTCCACGAGGGAGAGCGCTTCTTCGCTGGGGGACCCCAGAAGATGAGGAGCCAGGAGCGCCGCTGAGGGATCCCTAGAAGAGGAGGAGCCAGGAGCACCGCTGGGGACCCCAGAAGAGGAGGAGCCAGGAGCGACGCTGAGGGACCCCAGACGAGGAGGAGCCTGGAGCGCCACTGAGGGACCCCTAGAAGAGGAGGAGTTTGGAGCACCATTGAGGGACCCCAGAAGAGGAGGAGCCATGAGCGCTGCTGAGGGACCTCAGATGAGGAGGAGACAGGAGCACAGCTGAGGGACCCCAGAAGAGGAGGGGCCAGGAGTGCCGCTGAAGGACCTCAGAAGAGGAGGAGCCAGGAGCACCGCTGAGGGACCCCAGAAGAGGAGGAGCCAGGAGCGCCGCTGAGGGACCCTAGAAGAGGAGGAGCCAGTAGCGCCGCTAAGGGACCCCAGAAGAGGAGGAGCCAGGAGCACAGCTGAGGGACCCCAGAAGAGGAGGAGCCAGGAGCGCCACTGAGGGACCCCAGAAGAGGAGGAGCCAGGAGTGCCGCTGAGGGACCCCAGAAGAGGAGGATCGGGGCCACTCTGTGCAAAACAAACTGCACAGCGGAGGTATTATGTTTGTTTTTTTAAAAGCCCCCAAACTTTTACAACCCCTTTAATACAAAAAAAAAAAGGTGACTAGAATATGAAAGGGAAGCTGCTTTCACAGGACATGTGATTATCACAAACATCAAGTTCAATTAAGTAAATACAAAATATCTTTTATTAAATGTCAAATATCGAAAGAAAATAGTATCAAAAATCCCCTCCCCCCATATATAAATCCCCTTCTTCCACCTATAATACAACCTTATCTTTTATTGGTGGGTATTTATATAAGGGTGTGCTTTCCTATATGCACGTTTTTACCGCGTTTTTGTCGCGTTTTTGGTGCACTCCAATGCATTTTTTCCTCCTCTTTTTTTCTTAACTTTAAGGGCCAGTTCACACCATAGAAACGCAGTCTGGATGCGTTCTAGATGCTTTTCTGTATGCACATTTTTGATGCGTTCCGGTGCATTTTTTAACCTCTCTTTTTTCCTTACCGTAAGGGCCAGTTCACACCACATGCAGTCCAGTGTATTTTTTTTTTCTGCAACAAAAACGCATAGAAAGTAGGTTATAGTGCAGTTCACTGCGGATGCAGTTCCGTTCAGTTCCGTACGCTTTTTTTCTGCACTAAAAATGCAAGTACAGTGTTTTCCATTTATTCCAACGGCTCTAGTTCACACCATGCGGTCAGTTTCTGCACCAGAAAACTGACAGCATGGTGTGACCTAGAGCCATTGGAATACATGGAAAACACTGTGCTTGCATTTTTAGTGCAGAAAAAAAGCGCATGGAAATGTAACTGGAGTGAACTGGCCCATATGGTTTTCAGTGGCATAGTTCACACCAGTGCGTTCCAGTTCCATAAAAAAAAAGTAGAGCATGTTGCATTTTTACTGTACTGGACTTGAACGCTGTAAAAAAGCATTAAAAGGCACTGGAACGCACCTAAATGCACCAAAAATGCACTGGAACACCCATGTTCTTATTTAGGGCCAGTTCACACCAGATGCAGTTCCATGCACTTTTTTTTCTGCGCTAAAAATGCATGCACAGTGTTTTCCATGTATTCATAGTTTACACCATGCAGTCAGTTTCTGGTGCAGAAACTGATTGGAAACTGACAGCATGGTGTGAACTAGAGCCGTTGGGATACATGGAAAACACTGTGCATGCATTTTGTGCATAAAAAAAAGCTCAAGGAACTGCATCTGGTGTGAATTGGCACTTAAGGTTACCAGATCACATACCTGGTACACGATCTGAGACTTCTAGGTGTGGGGCACGCCCCGCCGGTGACCCACTTCCGCTGCGATTATACAGAGCGGGAGCCCACCCACTCGATGCCCGCCAGCGCCCACTGATCAGACAGCACAGAGGCAGAACGACGATCTGCCTATGTAAACTAAACGGATTGTCGTTCCGTCAGAAGGGAAGACAACACGGAATCCTGTTTTTTCTGAAAAAACAGGAACACGGATCTTTGCCTTCCCCTAGTCAAAGCACCCCCTCCCCCACAGTTAGTAAGCACTCCCTAGGCCAGTGATTGGCCAACCTTGCCACCCCCAGATGTTTTGGAACTGCATTCCCCATGATGTTCCGCTA